>NW_024581134.1:606201-656543 GCF_017639235.1 Corvus kubaryi | reverse complement strand
CCTCTTTACACCAGCTGACAGCCTAGCCCACAGTGCCCTAAATGCTATTTATTATTTTATTTTGTTTGCTAGAGTGACAATGGAAATGACAGTGATACACAGGTCAATTCAATCCTGCTGACATAGCCTCAAGGGGTTTTATGTTTGGGGGTTTTTTCCCCCTCTCCCAAGAGAATCTGCCTTACAGTTTTATATTTGGTAAGGTTTATTAAATAAGATGGGCATATTAGCAGTCTCATATGCTTGCTATTTTTTCTATCTCTTTATTTCTTTAGCTTTATTAATCATCATGATACTTGAAGTTGCTAGCATGAAAAACGCACTGTAAGAATAAATAATCATTGTTATCAAAGTGCTTTGATTAAATGATCTGTAGGATTAAATCCTTATTAAAGTAGTATTATTGTTCATGATTATCATTATTATTACATATTAATTAGTCGTACCAAGATAGTGCAGCTTTCAGAATTATCTTTACCAAAGTAGTTAAATACAAAGGTTTCAAATTGCAATAGGTTTAGTGGTTTAGGACATGGTACTGGGATTATAGATAGTATTATTTATTCAGTTCAGTACTTGCAAAGAGCTGATGATGTGCTCAATGCTGTGCACAGCTGAATTTGCTGTCTGAAACATATACTTTAAGAAAGGGAAATGAAATAGTTGCATTAGAATAGGGTTGGGTTTTTTTCTGAAATCCAGGAGTTCAGTGTTATTTATAGCTCTGCTACTTCCTGTGTCTATTAAATTTTGTGCTTTGTCATTTATTTAATCTTTCTCTGACTCAGTGTATTGATGTGCATAAAAAGCATTCCATTAATTAATGTGTGCACCATTTTGAATTATAGGTACCATGTAAGGGAGGAGCTTTTTTTCCCATAGCTGAGAAGAAGCTGCAGTTGACACGGATTGCCATGTCTGTAAACTCTTCATAGATGGGGTGCCTGTTTGGTTAATGGAACTGTGAGGTGATGTGATGGGCAGATTGTGTACAGGACATTTCTCTCTTCTTCTTTTATCTGAAATGATACTGTTACTCCGGCCCTTTGATGCAGTAACCTAGCCAACTTCAAGAGACATGGGATAAGAAAAGACTGACAAATAAAATATTGTTATGGCAGGTGTTGTGAGATGGTACTGTTATATAAAGTCTTACAAGTTCTTTTTTTTCCCGCCTTATTATGTGAGCAAACGTTCAGTCTTGGGAGGAAGACCCACTGTGTTCATAAATTTTCTTTTGCAAGATCCTGGATAGAGAAAGTCAAATAAATAATTCCTTTTGTTGCCTTGGCCTGTGGATGGAGTTGTTCTGGAGACAGATACTCTCCAAAAGACAGGCATTAGTACTTGGCTAAATTCCTGAGCAAAGCCATCACCCTGCTGCTGCCATCTCTTTTCCAGGTCTAATTTTGCTTTTTGCCTTCTCTCTTTATGTCATGCCTCAAATTTAGCATCACAGGCTTTTCAGGGGCAGGACTCTGTGTGAGATACATAAATCCAGTTTAGGCACTGATTCTGCCTGCAAAGCAGGACCAGGTGGGGAAGTTAAAAATGACAGTCCCAGCAGCCACCACATTGAAAGGGGAACTGGTGGGTGAGGCAGGAGCAGATGCCCCAGAGAAGGACAGCTCTCTGGCCTCTGAGTGCATAGGTGTCACCTGGGATTCTGAAATTTCTCTTGAGGGTTAGTACTCAAAGGAAGTTGACCCTTTCCTACCAAACAGAGTGAGAGAAAGACCATTTCTTTTTTTTTTCTGCTAGTGGACATCTTCTGGGAAATGGAAAGCTAAATGTCCCTCTGCTGAATCTGGCATATAGAATTAAATTTAGGTCTCGGAAGGGCTCTGCCCGCCAGGCTTTTTGAGTGCTGTGAGCTCTCTCCGCGTCTTCCAGTGTCACTACTACAGTTTGTGTTTTATGCAGTGAAATACCAGTGGTTGAATTACTTGATGAGATGTCCTAACTTTGTCACCCGCCATGTGAGTGATACAACCATTGTTTTATAGGATATTCCTGTCATAACATTTCTGAATGTTTCAGAAGAGCCTGACACTCTTAAGAGATGGAGGAGATCCAGGCTGAGGTCCAAGAGAGGTACAGTGGGGGTTAAAATGTGGATCACCCAGGCCACAGGCACATACCCCAGCTCCTACAACATAGGGTTTAGTACATGTTTAAAGGTATTGACTAAACTGGTCCCTGCTGGTTAGTAAATAGTCTGCTGTGCTGAGTAACGTGGTCTAGATTCTTGCCATTAGTGTGCCACAGGGGGCTTAACATATTATGGACATAATGGCTCTTCCTTTAAAAGCACCAAACTCCTCTTGCACTCAGTGTCATTTTGGGGTATGCAAGGAATGCACGAGCAGGCTGCTGAGAGCAGCAGCCAGTCATTTGAGCAGTCTGAACTTTTTGCTTGGCTGCCCTATTTAAAATGGGTACCAGTGGAGCAATAGATTGGCATCTGATGTTAGGAAAAAAACCCTACACACTTAAGTGAAACAGTAGCAAAGTGATTTTTTTGTAAATCTCTGGAATTAATAATTACAGCTATTTGAGAAGAAAAACAGTATCATTCATACTGAAATATATTCTCTTCCCTCCCACAGGGGAAGCCTGTGTAGGTGTGGAGCTGCAGTCTGGGAAATTAAAAAATGCAAATTAAAAAAATGCAAATGTAAAAGAGAGGCATTGCTTGCTGCAGTGCTCTAAGGGTTTTCTTGAATAGCAGCAAATTAAAGAAATGCTATGTAATCAAAGTTTATATCAAGCCTATGAAAGAAAAGCAGCATTATCTCTAAATATAGTGATAGTACTCTGCTCCTGATCCTTTATATTGTGTACATATTACCAGTAAATTACAAAGATACTGTATTATGGGTTTCAACAAGTCCTTGAAGAAAATGCACATTAGCCTTTTATATGCCACTTTATTCTGTTGTATTAAAACACGATGATTAGGAAGGAAAAGGAAGTTGGGCTACTTATTTTTTCAACTCAGTTCATTCAGGTTTCTTCACTCCATTTCCCTTTGCTGTCAGTACCAAAAAGGGCTGCCCAACTGGAGCTTTTTGCTGCCAATGGTAACACAGGTCAATCAGATAAACTGCACTGATTGTACAGAAGTTTAGATTTTTCTGTCTTCCACATCCCCTCTCAATTTATCCATATATAACCCTATCCACCTGCTTTTCTCAGTTTCACATCAACTTCATTTGTGGTCTGTTTGCAACATTTCCCACAAAAGGCCGACACAGCCCATCTAGGAAAAATAAATGCACATGCAAATATTATCTGCTCAGTGTTTCAAGATAAGCACAGTGCAGTGAGAAGGAAGGTAAGCAACATGACCACTTAGGAACTTCCCAGCATAGGGGTACAGAACGGCAATATCCAAATGGATTAACAGCAGACAGTGGGCAATGTAGCTGAGGAGAGAGAATCAGGCAAATGGTGCATCCTAGCAACATCCAGGTAACCTGTGGTCTCCAAGGCAATATGTAACTAGTTTTGAGAGAGATGAGATCATTGCCAACTAAAATGAAAAATAAGGTGTGATGGAAATTCATATTTATTTGATTGGTAATTATAATCACTTTCTCCAGCAGAACTCAGGATATGTTTGGCATGACTAAGAACAGAGGCACAGCCATAAACCACATAGCTGGGAGTTTCACCAAAGGTAAGGAAACTCTCTTTAGGTTTTGGTTCCTCTGTTTGAGAGAACTTGTATTCCTTTGTGCTGTGATGATTTCGCAAGTTTCATTATTTTTTTGTGATTCTTCGTCAGCAAACTCACTGGAGCAAGAGATTTGCCCATGACAATCTCTGGGCTCCTGCAGCAATTGGGTGGAAAGTAAAATAGAGATGGAAGGTGGTGGAGTCTTCTTTCCTCAAGTGTTAAGAGGAAGCTTGCAACCACAGCAAGGTGCAGAGCCTGGAAGTTGTGAAAAGTGGAGCAGATTTGTATAAAAGCAACAGGCTTTATGCAAATGCTTGTGACCAGAGTATTCAGATTTTTTTGGCTGAAAATGTGCCTGCAGCCTGAGCTGTACACAGAATTCAGCTCTGTGGATTTGGCAGAATGAGCAAACGAAGACTTCAGCAGAATCTCTAGGTACTTGAAGAAACTAGGCCAAGCACAGCCAGGTAGATAACCGCTGAATAAAATATTTTTTAGATCCTGATTTTAATTAAAATAAAGCATAACTACCCCATTGTGACACCACTACAGTTTACAATTCTTTCCTCATTTATTTAATGAATCAAAGCAGATAAATCAGTGCTTGCAAATCTCCTAGATAAAGAGATGAAACTCAGATAACCTTCACCAAATATGTTAATAAAACCAGAACTAGCAATATCCCACAAATGCCTCTATAGATGAAAAATACTAAAAGGATTTGAAAACTGCTTTTAACAAGTTGTAAATAGCATATTTTTTAATTTAATACTGTAATATACGATATGCTGCTTACTGTTCATACCTATTAGAAAGGGGGTATTTGAATAATAATCAGGCCTAGATTGAAATATCCTGCAATGGAAAAAAGGTGGCATTTTCAGAGCTGTTATGACCATGTGATGTGGTGAGGTGAGCAAAGATTCCTCCAGGGCATCTTCTTGAGATACTTCTTATATTTCAATGGCTCCTTTTCTCTTGGTCTGTCAAAGAGGGAATTAAAACAGAACTGCATTGGGAGTGCAAAACACTCACCAATAGACTACGAAAGCCACTTGTGATGTGACCTTTACTGGCTCAGGAGATGAACTTCTCCAATCCCAACCAATTACAGCAAAGGACAGTCATCATCACTGTTTCTTTACTCACTTATTGTATCTTGACAGACTTTTGTAACTAGTCTAGCTCTGCTCCCAAAGGGGCAGTTTATTACAAAAGTACTTAAGTGTTTCCATGATTAGCATTCCAAATACTTCTTGGTACCACATATGAAACACAGGTCTACCTCTCCTTTGACATTTTAATCCTAAATTGAGGTGGCCACTCAAATTTTACATTCTCTGCAGTGTGCATTTAGCAGCCTTGAAACTCTTCCAAATTGTCTGGCTTTAGCTGCTTAGAAGAATCCGTTACTCTCAAATTCAAATACCATCATAAAAGCTGCTGTAACACCAAGGGTCCTCAAAAGGTCTTTGCCCAATTCACCTAACATTATCAAAGTGCTTGTAACTGGACATTTATGTTTCATTCCTTATTTTAGTCTATTTTTAATGTAACTAGTATTGGGAAAAGATGGTGAATTTCTCAAGGTCTTAAAAGAATCTAATATATCTTTTCTATTGGGTCTTCTATTCTTTACACTCCTCCCTTACCCCTGACAGCTAGAGTCAAGTTCTGCTACCAGTAGTTACTGGTTTTATGGGTGTCAGTAGAAGCTGTTCTGAAGCCTCTAAAATGGCTAAAGAAGTTACTGAAGTCATTATCATTTCTATGGCAAAGCAAGTCGAGGTGTCAGGCTCATCCTTTTCAAACCAACTTAATCATACCTTCCTGCCCTGACATCACTGGAATTACCCATCTGTTTCCTGTATTTTAGTGCCTTGTTGACTTGAGGAGTGCCTCTCTCATGTTTCTAACTAAAAGTGATGTGCTGAAGCACATCAGCAGGCATTGAAGCAAGCTTGCAGCACCTATTCAATGAAAGGATTTGAAGGACTTTTGCTTCTAAAGCTATTAATCTTGTGCCTTCCAAGCAGAGAAATCAATAACATTTTGGAAAGTCAAATTGTTCATAACGGAACTGTGGGTGGTGTCAGTGCAGAAAAAACTCATAGTTACTGGAAAATACAGAGGAATATATGTATTTATTTGATATTGAGTGGTGTGCATCAGAAACATAGCAAATACCTCTAGCAAGAAACAAACAAAATTTTTGTAAAAGCCTTGTTGGCCAAGGAAAGGGGGAAACAGATCTAAAACCAGAAGAAGCAGGGCTGTACGAAGTAATAATCAAATGCACATAGTAACTAGAGCTGGACTACAGTGCATAACCTTTTCCTTCAAATGTGGATTGAAATCTTTCCAAATATCAATTAATCCCTAATCTACCATGCATTTCCTAGTTGCTTCCTGTGCATTATTAATGGACTGGTCACCCTGAGATGAAGGTAGGAAGTAAAAGCAATTAAATTCCTCTCCCACCCCTGCAGATACAATTGACCTAGAGGATTCAGCTACAAGTAAAAATGAAAAAGCTCCCAAAAAGAATAAACATGGCCTTCTTTCCTGAGCCAGACTGTGTACTTTAAAAAGCTGCATGCAAGAGCAACAGCAAGCTCCCTTTATATAAAATACCAAATTCTAAGATTCAGGGCTGATGAAGGAAAAAAAGCAGGTACCTGATCTCTGCTGATTTTTCCTGGTGTTGTCCTGTAGTTGAATGGAAACTTTAAACCCACAACTCCAGACACTGATTCTTTTTCAGTGTAGAAAAGAAAAGCCCATCTGTCTCCTAGGAAGTATTGACTCCATTTGAATTCAAAGAAACAATTTTAACGTCATGTTTTTGTGGAGGGTGATGGCCACAGAGTTCAGGAAGGCTTCTGACTGTGTTAACTCTGGCCTGAGAGGGATGCAGTCATCCTAGCCTGCAATTCCCAAACAGATCAGTCAGCAGTGATAACAAGGGGAGCTCTGTGGCTGCTGTTTGTTCTCTAATGTTAAAGGTTTGTGTTTGTTTCCACAGTGTTGTAACGCTGAGGTGAAAGTCTATCCCTTTTGCCCTGTTCAGCATCACTGGAGATAACATACTAGGCTAAAATAGGTGTATTTCCAAATCACCCCAATTATCCTTCTGCTTGGAAAAAAGTCTCCTATCTTAACCAAGATTATGTTACCAAACTCGGGGTGTGTGAAGAACTGACTGTTAAGGGAAGAAGGAGGAAAACACTGACAGTGCCTACACAGAGAAGAAGGGGAAGGGGTGTCATGTGGTTGTATTAATGCAGAGGTCCACTCTGAATGTCTGTGAACGAGGTCCTTGGCTGTACCCATCCTGTAAGCCACTGAAAGGATTTCTCACTGTTTGTTTGCTCTCTGGAGACAGCAAGTAGGCACTGGCAGTAAGATGCACAGTGAGTGAGCCAAACCTGGCTCTCCTTGCCATGCAGTCCTGATGCAGCCAGGAGAGCCCCAGCAACAGAAACCAGAGTGGACTCTGCTAAAAGGGTGAGTTAGGCTGGCAGTGGAGCCCAGCTGAGGATGACTGGAATGGGAAACAGGAGGTGCTGGTTTTGCACTGTAATGAAGAACAGGTTTGGAAACAGGGGATGCAGAAAGATGGGCTATTAGCTGAGACTGGAGTGACCATAAAACAACAGGCAGGTTGCAAACTGGTATTGTCATAAAATACTCAAACAAAATGATATCAAGTATTAAAAGCTCTGCTTACATGCCAGCAAGAACTGAGTAAAGCCACAGAATATGAGCTTGATTCTGTGCCTTTTAATGAGACCATTCTTCATAACAACATAAATTAAGGAGAGACCGTCCACTTTGATTTTGAATTTCCATGTTTGTCAAACTGAGTTTCTAAAGTGATTTTTTGTCTTTTTCTTTTAAAAAGGCAAAAAATACGAAGATCATAGTATAGTTAAATCACTTGTCAAAATTCCTTTTTTAAAATCAAAGCTGTTGAATGTTCAAGAATCCATTTTATGGTTATAAATTACTGTGTTTTAGTCTTGCATGATTTAAAACTGATTTTATTAATATTAGCAAAAATGTCCTCACAGACAGACTGAACTCTTGTGCCTTAACTCAAATCTCAGCTAATTATGGCTCAGCTGTAAAGTTATAAACCCTTGAAAAACAAGGTTTATAAGAGAAGTATTGACACAGTCTTAACTATAGCCATGTGAATGGAACCACTGTAACATTGTTTGGAAGTAGTGTTCTAAAAGGGAATCTTTTATGAAAAGAGATGCCAGTTGTTCACTTTGGAAACATTTATTTCATTGGCTCGTGATAAAATTGGCTGTGGAAGATATAATTCTGAAACACAGGAACTTCTTAATTTCATTATGACCTGAAGTCACTGAGAAAGACATGATGCCTAAGAGCAGTGAAAAAGGATTGCCAGTGTTGGTTTTGCTTATATTGCTTTTCAACAAATATACACATTTTCTTAGAATAATTCATGCTGGACAGGCCCTCAGAAGGTCATCAAATAACTCCTGCTCAGAGCAGGAGAAAATAACAATACATTATTTTTATTTCATTTTTGCAACAGATATTTTCTTTTTATTTAAAAAAAAAAATCCACTTGCTTTGCTTTGAGGGGACAGAAGTCTACAAGCATGGCTAGAACCCCCTGCCAACCACATCCATGCTCCACAGTCCAGGACTGCATAGGAATTGGTGGCTTTAACCACAATAATCCAAAACCCAGAGAGATAAGTAAGAAAAAAAAATTAAAGAAACAGAATGTGTCCTGTTGACTGGCTCATCATCTGCCACGTGGATTGTGAGTCAAAAAGGTTGCTGGGTCTGGGAGAGAGATCCAGCATCTGAGAGTTGGCAGGGGAGATGCCACAGCTGAAAATGCTGCTCCAGTGATATTTTTCTGCAGAGAACCTAACAGGAAATAGCTGTCTACCCTCAATAATAAGATCTGGCATGAGTCTCCTGTACATCACATGGAACTTGTTCATCTCACAGCATCCCCTTGTCTCAAAATTAAAGGAGAGGTATGGAGTGGTGTATCTCTATATGTGCCCAGGTACTCCTGGGTATGAAGTCCTGAAAATATACCCTACATATCCTATATTATATTTTATATATCTCATATTCTAGCATATTTTAATGGTGCAAAACTCTTGTAAATGCAGGGGAGGAAAAAACTTCTGTTTCCTCGAGTTATTTTTTTGTAACATCCATGCAGTGCTGAGACCCAGATCTGTGTGTGTTCATCCCTCATTGCTACATCTCCTTGTCCTTGGATAATGCTGATGAACTTCTTGTACTGGCCAGTGTCTGCTGCTATTATTGACTGCAGTCTCCATCCTCTGCCATGTCATTGAACTTCCATCACCATTGGCTTCATTAGCAATTATTGGTTTTGGTGAAAAAAAATCCTATACCACATATTATGGGATGACCTGTGGCCGTTATGGAACTGAACATTCCCATAAGGATAATCTAGCCACAATATATCAAAGTGCTGAGAAAATATCCTTTGTCTCAGGTCATGTAACCAATGTGGCTGTTAAATGTTTTAAAAGCAGTTATATAACAGGCATTTAAAATGTTTTATTGAAAACCCTTAATGCTGCTGTAACTAAAATGACCTTTAGTGGAGTAACACACATCACATCTTAAAATGGGATGTGATTAAAAATATCAAATGTTATAATGTGCTCATGGCTCTACATGCACCATCCTGTCATACCAACCACAGAGGCAGATGTACTTGCTTTGGTTTTTCAATATTATTTTCAGCTTAAATGTATAACCTAGTTACTTTACAAGGAATGATTATTATAAGCTTTTAAACATTCCTTGCAATATTTGACATATGAGCACTTTATTATTGGTATTTTTTTATGAACAGGTGGTATCTTTTAAGGCAGATGTTCCCAAACACAGAGCATTTGATCTAGGGAGAGTTGGCTGATCAGAGGATTCTCACTGGCTTCTCTTCTCTTACCATGCTATGATTAGATTTCTCTGAGAAACAAAACGTGCATCCATTAATCTGTACTGTCATAGAAGAAACCACAAAAATGCAAAAAGTAGAAAGGTGATTTTTACATGTCAATGCAAAGCAAGATGGCCATGAAATATGTTTTTTTCTCTTAAGAGATTGCCCTTACTAGAAGCAATTTTAAAAGCCCCATAGAGAAACATGCACTTGAAAAAATATTAAATATCGTGTTACAAGTCATATAGTGCTGATGTCTGGAGTTTTGAACAAAAACCATCTGAATAGGAAGAGTGGAAATGTTTTTGAACTCAGGATAACAAAGCTAGAAGTAGAACAGATACACAAGTGGGGAAAAAAAATCCCCAAACAAAACAGATTCCCTGAATGACAATTGAAATGAGAGACACTTTTAAAAAATGGAGAAATGCTGTCACTGAGACTATCTAGCCTACTGAGAAACACAATTCTTTTTTCACTTACAAGTATTCTGAAGAGGGCTAGGTGGAAAAAAAAAAACTTACTCCAACAGATGAGAGCAAAAGATCTTTTTATCTTTCTATTTACTTTCCTGCCTAGTAGCTCTTTCCCCACAACTTCATGAGCACTGGTCATTCCAAACAGATTATCCTCACTATCTTACAGTAGGAAGTTGAGTCATAAAGGAGTAAAGCAGTATCCAAGATCACCAAGAAGCCTATGAGAGGTAGAATCAGGAGCTGAACAGAGTCTGTAACACGTGATTTCATCACATAAGTATTCTTCCCACCCCAAATTTTACTCCTAGTGCCTATGGAAATATCTCACTCACATTAAACTGATACATGCAGAATGGACAAGACTTCTATTTAAATAGGGTTGGCTGGAGCAGGATTCAGGAACCCAGAGGATGAATTTGTTACCAAGGTGTTCATAAGCAAACGGAACAAATATGTGGCCAAAACAGACATATAGCTTTAAAAAATACACACAGAAATACTGGGGGAAGGTTAATCATAAGTGATAAGGAAATAAGGGACAGCAATTAAATTTAAAGTTAATAAAATGGACTTGGTAACTTCCCCATAGCTGTTCATGCTTTCATAAAGTCACCTCTACCCCCATGAACTTACAAGGTACAGCCACAAGCTTTTAAATACCTTGGTGCAGTTCTAACAATTGAACAGTTATGGCAGTAATTTGGTAACAGCTGTGGCAAATAAGGGAGAGTCCTGAAGGGAGGCAAAGCTTTTGATGCTTCCTGGGTGCTGCTGAGAAAGAAGCTGCAGGTCTGCAATGATGAGGGGAAAGGCTGAATAAGAGGGAGCACTGATGGGCTGGAAGCAATCCAGAGTGCTGGAGGAGCCTGGAACCACAATGAGGAGAGATGGGAGCATGAGGTGAGTAAAAAATTGCAGCAAAACAAGTGTTGTACTGACAGTTGCTTGAGAAATGGTGCTTCAGGTATGAAGTTTGTTTCTCTGTGGCTGGTATTTGACTGTGGAAATTGTAGAGGTTGACTGGGTGAGAGAGAATTGGTGCTGCTGTTGTCAGAGGTGCTGTACCTAGAATGAGATTTATTTCTGGAGCTATGGGATGTGCCTTAGGAGAATGTTTTTGAGTTGAAGAAAGTTAAGAGTCCTGTTACATGTGTTTAAACAAAAGCACAGAGAAGGCTCTAACGTTGTTAGCAATTGCACAAAACCCCTGGAAGTTGAAACCAACCAAGTGCTGGAAAGAGGGAAGTTTGAGGGATTTGAAAATAACTGCAGTTGTGAGGATCATACTGAATAGTCAGATCAGCATTTGTGCTCAGTCAGCCCAGGACTTGTCTGCCAGAGAGTTTGATTTTTGCAAAGGGAGAACAATGGAATCGCGCATGCAAAAAATGATGCTTTGTGGAGGGGAATGTTTCTTGACCAAAAGAAAAAGGCAGACATTGGGAGCACAGGCTAAACTGATGTTTAAAACTTAAAAATGTGAGCAAGAAAAGATAGGAAGAAACAGATAAATGGAACAAGCAGAAACAATAATATCCCTGAATAAATAGTTCCAAAGTCACCAGGTAAAATAGGCATAATGGTGGTGGGAGCTCCTGTGGCTATGGGCCATGGCAGAGATACCAGTGACCTTGTAGTCTGTTACTCATTTTGGTACTTCTGCAATAATAAATGCATAGAAACAACAAAAACATTCTAACAAGTGTCACTATGGAGCTGGGAAATCAGTAGATTTCCCATGGAATTTCTTCTGAAAGGGAAACTTGAAACAACCCAGAGAACAGTAAATCCTAGTAAATGTTTATACACGAAACTTCACTCTGATGAGCAGCTCAGTCCCCCCTGCTACAGGGCCCTGGAGTAGAGCTGGCAATTAATCTCCAATTGCTTGGGTGGGAGCAGTTCACAGCTGAAGGGGCTCTGTGGATTATAAATCTGGCAAGCAAAATGGGAACTCGGAGAACTGGTAATGAGGGAAGTGTTAGTATAACTATAGTTAAAGCTATAATCACCAGAACTGCAGGGCAGATAGTAGACACCTATATGGCAATTTTCAATTCAGTAACTAAAGTAGCAGAGTTGCCTAACAACACCACTGAGCTGCGATTACAACTGGCAGCATTATGTAACTGTGACAACCAGACGAAGTGGAAAAAAAAGAGAGAGAAATGCATATATATTTCCTTTCCTAGTTACTGAAGGAGTCTGGGGGATGGAGCCCCATATTTGAAAGCTGCAGAGAGAATATACTACAACCCATTTTGGATACTGCTCATCAATACCCTGGGGATCTACAGACACACACAAAGAAAAGGATTAGACAAAGGCAGGGGTTTTTTTCCTTACCATGAAAGTGGCACCAGAACCATATTTTTTCCACTCATTGAATAATGCAATCCAAGTATACTTAAAGAACCTGGAGGCATGGTTAGCCTCAGCTCTAGCCACCAGTATGGAATTTTGCACTGCAATGTTCACATGCTCAAATTTACCATAGCAACCTCCACATCACATTTAATACGCAGAGACATCCCTCCTCTTGCCTGTTTAAAGAGCCCTTGTTAAGTGGTTTTGCTGTATTTTAGATGCCAAGATGTCGGTAAGATTGATGGAAGGGTGCACAATCAAACTTGCAAGGAGAGCCTAGCATCTAGCTCATTATGTAAGAGAATTAGCAAGGCAGTTCTTTTGACATGACAGTCCATTATGGCGGCTGTCAATCATACCTTAACATATGCTTTTTTTTGTCCTCTTTGGTGTTTTTTTTTTAAAAAAAAAAGTTGTTCCATTCCTGTTCCTCAATAAGGCAGCGTGTAGATGCTTTGTGTGCAGGCACAGTAGCTGTTGCAGATCTAGATGGGCAGTGCTTTCTCCACATAATTGCTGGGTAACATATAATTATGCCCGCATGTGTAATCCTGACTCGTATGGCTCTTTGTCCCAATTATATGTGCACAGAGGCTTCAATATGCTATTGCTTCTCATCCACCTCATCCCTTTGGCCCTCTCATATGAGATAGTGGTGCTTAGGTATTTTGGTGCAGAAAGTCTAGGTCTGCTTCCTGAGGAAAATGCACCCAGAAGGGAAGTTATATTTATTCATTCCTCCTTCAGGGCAGGGAATAAAATTTTGCACTAAGAGTTGTCATAAAATGACATTGATACCATAATAATATGTACCACTTTTCATAGAAAGACTTCCATATAATGAACAGAGAATAATGAGTTTAACCTGGAAGATGATTTAGTGTTACAATAGTTGGCAAGTGAAGAAATAGATGCACGGGGAATCTCAACTTTGACTCCAGTTCAGTACCCTTCCTCAAGTCTTCTACAACTGAGCCATCGCCTATTAGAAAAGAACAGGGATGGAAAGGAAGCAACTGCTTAGAAAGGCTCTTTTCATCTCTGAAAGAACATCCAAGAAGGGGAGGGGGCACCAGAAGGACAGATTGCCTCTGAAAAATAAAGTTCATTTGTACAATCTCATCTTGACTGGTGTGCTCATTCGAGAGAGATGGTAACTGGCAGTAATGCATGCTAGGAACCCTGGGAAGGTAACACATAGCAAACAATAGTGCATTTGCAAACATAGAATATGCATTACAATAGAATTATCTTTTCATGATATTAAAAAAAAAGATCCTATATGTTAGAAGGCAGCTCTTGTAAGTTGTAGTTTTACCTGCTTTGATTAATACATGTATATCAAGCAGTACACTTGAGACTTGAAGAACACTACTGGTTTTGGCTCACTCATGAGAGGGAACAGAGAGATAAGCTGGAAGAAGCTTCATTACTGCACATCCATCTTTCTGCTACTCGTTCTGTCTGTGTCTCTCTTTTCTAGCCCGTGTAAAGTCCATGTTCTTGCCTTCTGGGGCAACACAAAGGTAACTGCTAACACAAAGGTGCACCAATGGAAAAGAGGTAGCACATCTGTCCTAGCAAAGATGAACTTCCAGAAGGAGGTTAGTTCACTGGGAAAAACAAGGTTAAACCCAATAAAAATGCTTTATCTGGGTTGCAACTTTTATTGGGGTGAGTAGAAAAGTGGGATTGCATTTTAAGAGCCTAGTGGGTATACAAGGGTTTGGGAAGGTTTCTTCCTGAAGTAAATGTTTACAGAAAAGTCCTTTAAAATATTATCTGGTTTCCCTTCTCTTAGTTTACCTGGAAAGAAGCGGTGTGCTTTGTTTGTGCTGCTACCTGTAGTCCTAGGTAGGACTGGGGTATCCATATAAATGCGGATACATTACCCCCTCTGCCCCAACAATCATACAGATTAAGGCTTGTGTCCTGGAAATTGCTGACTGAGGCAAATACTCTTGCTCACATACACTGGCAATGATTTCAAGGGGGTCCTCCAGAGCCAGGGCTCAAGAGACCTCCCAGCAGGACAGGTCTTGGACAACTTGTATTGTAAGCATTGGCCTTAGTCTTTCTGCACAAATGGATCAAGCATCATTGACTTCATTGGCACTGCTCAGATGTGCAGTGGAGTGCAGATGTTTGCTTCTGACCTTTTAACATTCTTTTCCATTAAAACTCAATAAATGATGCCCTGAAATACCAAGCAGGATGCACATCATTCCAGCTGATTGCAGCTTAGGTGTTTTTCCTTTCTGTGCTAACATTTCATAGTCCTTAATAACTGTTCTTTTGTTTTTTCCTTGAGGGAGAGAATATATGTACATATATATATATATATATATATATATTTTCACAACCTGTTAAACAACTTCAAGGATGCTTCGTTCTACTATTTCAGCCATTAGGTGACTCTTTCCTTGGTCCGGTCTGCAATGAAATCAATGGAAAGTGTTCTATTAAATTCATTTGGCTTCAGATCAGATGCTGCCATTGAAAACTCTAATATAGGCAGCCTGGTCTTTGTGATACCATAATGGCACAGTGTGGTCCCAATCCTGCAGTCTGACTCTGGGAAAATCCCTATTGACTTCAATGAGAACTCTCCTAAACGAAAGATTTCACAATCAGGTAATGAGAAGCAATGAGCATACGCTGCCCTCTCTATTAGATCCTGTAGTCAGACTACTTCTGTTGGGCTTCTATAAAGTGATTTTCTCTGGCAATCTGTGCTTGCAGCAGCACCTGCTCTGTTAGTCTCTCAATTCTTCGCTTAACAAAACAGCTTGACTCTGCAGGTGAAAGATTCTGAAATGTTTTAATTAACTAGCTTGAGCACCATTTGATTTCTGTCTCCCTAGATGTTTCAGAAATTCCAAACTGCTTGGTTTTGTGACTGCCATCAAACAAGATTTGAACATATGAAACAGGCTGCTGTAAGAGGAAAAGGTGCTGAGTTTATAATGTAAAGTTTATATCAGGCCACTGTAAACAGTGTGTGTACACAGCTTGTTATCACTGGGAGATTTGACTAGCAATGTTTCTCAGGCTGCAGGAATAGTTCTAGAAACTGTGGGCCAAATCTTATAGCTCTGATTTAGTCAAAACTTCTATTGATCTCAGATCTTTTGGGTTGAGGCTTATCTTGAGTTTTAGAGAATGAAATAAAAGATCAATGGGAAGAGCAAAAAAAAAACCCACCTAGAGTTTTTTAAACTATTCATTTTTCAGGTTACACAGGAATATGCATTTTGGTGGGCTGGCATTGTACAGAAGCAATTGGAGCTCTCGGTCATACAATGAAATAATTACTGCAGTGTTCTGGCCATATTAGCACAGCTCAGTTCAGTAGGTCAAAGCTGTGCACCTACCACCTCTCAGAGAGGGATCAAAGGAAGGCAATAAAACACAGCGCCGGGAATCCTTCTGAGACATCCCACACCTCGGGCTCCCACACCCTGCCCCTGCTGCTCACAGCACAGAGCAGCTGGAGATAAGGGCTTGGTGTCTGCCTGCCATGAAATATGTTCTTCCTAAAGGGCTCAGAATGGACCTGTATTTAGCAGGGGCACAACCAAGCAGGAATAGCTATTACAGTTTATTTGCATGTATCAGCCCGAGTTACTTGCTTACAGGATTTGATACCAGGCTTCTGAAAAAAATAGGAAAAGTAGGCATGTGAAAGGAGGGAAAGCTATCAGATATCTGTCGTGGCCAGTGGGAACTTTTTTTAGTCCTGCCAAAATGATGAAAATATACCTTCAGTAAAAAGATAAAAGCTAAAATTCTCCTGTAGCAACTTGCCTCCATGATCTGAAATATCACAAGGCTTATAAAGGGATGAAAGCTGAACAGCTTTACCAGTACAGCAGCAAAGCACAGTGTACATTTGTGGAATCCAGGATTTGAACGTGCTTTAGTCTATATGGAAGGGGTTTAAAATGTTCTACACACAGTAAGAAACACCATTTACCAACAAATCTTTAATAATCAGTGGAGTGCTGCTGGGGGAAATTTTTTTTTAAGTCCAGGATTACCACACAGGTATCTTTGCAAAATTACACATATTACTGTTCTGAAGTCAGAAACCTTAATCTGTAGGGTTTTTTCCTCCTCACATTAAGCTCAGTAGGCTAAATGAAGTGTTCTGTGCTGCATTGTGTCTTTTCATAGTTCCTGAACAGAAGCAAATTTAAATAGTTAAAATCCATTTACGGGTAATGTTCCTCACAAACACTGCACCACTGAGACTATTTGTCTTTCTGAACTTGTGCTAGTGCTCACTGCATTAGCAGTTTAATCAGATTTGTTAATGAATAATGTTTTGCTTGCAAAGTATATCTTACGTGCATTAAGCTGTTAATTGTGGAGTTGCCACAAGCTCTGGATGAAAGGCAGCACACACTGAAGGAGTCAGGGAATCCAGATCCCAGCTGGGTTCCTGCTCCCGCTCGCTCCTCTGTGGAATTCCCACTGGCTGGGTAACAGACCCTGGTGAGCCCCTTCTGGCTTAGCTGAGCTCTCTGGGTGCTCTGAGCATTGTCTTGCTTCCCTCTAGTCCTTGGTGGGGCTCAGGCAGCAGGGACAAAAAAGATTATTTTTCTGATATGAAGAGTTTTTGGTGATTTTGTTTGGTTGTCTGTGATTTCTTTTTTGGCAGCTTGAAACAGATGAGTGTATGGGATGTGGATTGCTGAAGATACTAATTTAACCCCGTAGAATACTTTCTATATTGGTGATTACTGATGTGGTTTCCCTACTGATGCCTTTGCTCTAGCCTTGGAGTTTTACTTTCACTCTTTGGTTTAGTATTTTAAGAAATTAACAAAAAAAAAAATGGAAGTTTGATGTAAGTCTTGGGCTTCTATTTTAACCTTCTATTTCTTAATGCCTGGTCCTTATTTTCATCTTGAAGCTTCATTCATGTCTTTTTCTTGAGTGGATGTAATTTATTAGTAAAATACATTCAGTTGGGCATCACAATTCCACAAGCTGGGCAGTCTTTATTAAAGTACAAGCTAGCTTCTACATCCTGCCTAGTGATAAATCACAATATTGTGTATGAAACTTCTCATTTAATTGCAACGTAGAACAGTGGGGCAGAAGTAGGAAGTGAGGTTTTATTTCTCTTTGAAGTTAAACATTCCACTTCTCGTTTTCTTATCAAGTTTTCAGTTTCATATGCCTTTGAAATACAACGATTATATAAAACACTGCTTTGAACTATGTCACAGAAAAGTGTGTGCCAAATTTTTTTAAGGCCTGGAAGTACATATAAACATAAGTTGTTTCACATAATATCTTGTTTTGTGGGTTTTTTTGGAATGCAAACTAGAATACTGAATCAGAGTTAGGCACTTGTTTAAGGACATGATGAAATCTAGAAATTATCAAGTAGGAAATCAGGTCCTGAATCCAGGTATTAGTGATCAATTCCTTCCTCAATTTGGCTGGCAAAACATGTTTTTAACATATTCATTTTCCTCCATAGCGATTTCTTTTTTTTTTTTCCAGGGAAGGCCAGTATGGTCTCAGGTTGGATTATCTCAAAGTGCCTTCCTTAAAGCATCTTTTTCAATACTGTGAGTTGTAACTTTTAATGAGTCATTCTGAAATCTGTCCAGCTTCAAAGAAATGAGACAGACGTGCCTCACCAGGGTGGTTTTGTAGCTGTGTCTGCTCTGTGCCTTCACTGCTGGGCTGTGCCCCAGCAATGTGAGGAACCTCTGGCTGTGCCCACACAGGGCACAGCTGGGCTGAGCACAGGCAGCCTTGAGCTATCAAAAGCACCTGTGGCCAGTAAGCTGAGCTCGGTGTTCACTGTCCCTTACCTCAGCTGACACTTCAGGTGGATCAGAGGTGAAGCAGTCTGCATGACAGCCACTGCAGATCCCTGTTACCAGCACCTTTCCTCCTCAGCCCCATCCTTTGTTACCTCCCAGCCACTGAGCACTTTGTGGGAGGCAGCAGCTCATGGTCCTCGGCTCCCTGAATGTCATCAGAAACTGCCTACACACATCCTCCTCCAGCTGGCTCGGGAGGCGGCGGGCTCAGGTGAAAGGTGGTGCTGACAGCTGGGGCTGCTGGCAGTAGCACAAGGTACTTATTTAGACAGGCTCTGTATTAAACGTTCCCCTCTGCCTGCTTCGCTCACTTGTTCCTGCCCTTTCCCAGCTGATACTGGGAATTGCTCTGCTCCAGTGGTGCTAATTCAGGAATATAGTGCTGTCTTGCTAGCCTGGCTCTGGGAAACTCTCCTTGTTTTTTTTTTCTCTTGAAAAAAAAAAAAAAAATTCTTCTGGGCTCTCCTGCTGTGGTTCCACAGATCTGGATTAGCTGGTGGCACAGCAGCGATGTGGCACCACAGTGGCACAGCTGCTTCCGAGGCAGGGGGGAGCTGGGAGCCCTCCTCCCAAGGGGCTCCGCCAGCAGTTTCCGCGGCCGGCCGGCGGGGCCGGCGGTGTACCCGGGCAGAGGCGGCGAGGGGCCGCGGGACACACGGCGTGTGCCCGGGCAGAGGCGGCGAGGGGCCGCCGCCGTGTGCCCGGGCGGAGGTGACGAGGGGCCGCGGGACACACGGCCTGTGCCCGGGCAGAGGTGACGAGGGGCCGTGGGACACACGGCGTGTGCCCGGGCAGAGGTGACGAGGAGCCGCCGCCGTGTGCCCGGGCAGAGGTGGCGAGGGGCCGCCGCCGTGTGCCCGGGCGGAGGTGGAGCGCGGCCCCGCTTGTGCAGCCGCGCAGGGGCCGCCCGGGGCTGATGCGCCAACAACGCGCGGGGAGCGGGGCCAAACACCGCGCACGTCACCGCTACCGACGGCTCTCCCGCCAGCCTCCAGTTCCTTCCTGGCTTTATTTATTCCTTGTGGTGAGCACCAGCTGAATGCGCCGTTTTATCCCCAGCAGGACAGGGCACACCCAGGGAGGAGAAGCAGAAAGTTCATCGCGGCTCCAGCCAAGCTGGGAGTATCTGCGGGTCACTGTCAACAGGAGCGAGTGGGACGCATTTGGCTGGGGAAATATGACGAGTAAAAACTTCAGGAAGGAGGCAGAGCCAAACGTGTCAGCTCTATCCAAAGCAGAGCTAGGTAAACCTGCTGCCTATTGGGTTACACCAGCTGCTGCAGCCCCTCTTTCTTAGAGTAAAGGCACAAAGAATCCAGATTGTGACTGAAAACCTCGTCTTATATGTTTGCTGTTCTGGCACTGTATTTTGGCAGTAGAAGGATTGAAATTTTTGAAATTAGTGTGTATGTGATTCCTTTCCTTGCATGTACTTCTGTGATGCTTATGTATGGGTGGCACACCCCAGCACATCCCACTGATTCTGAAGCTGATCCTTCTGCTTTGGGACTTCAAGTTTATCTGACTGCTCTTCCCAATCACTGTAAGGTTTTTATTTAGCACCTAACACGATGTTAAATTCTTTTTCTCCCTTCCCAATACACCGTGTACTTCGGGGGCTGCTGACCACCCCATACCCCAAGCAGTGTCACCACTCGCCCTTCAGCTGATTCCCGTGCAGCCCCTGTGGCAGAGAATATTTCAAAATGTTGCTAAGCTGACACCATTTTTCTGCACACTTTCCTCATAAATCCAGCAGACTTGAGGGAAGTAATTGCTCCATCTTTGGCTCAAGATAACTTCTGACACCATGTAATGTTTTATAAATACTTGAGAGGCAGGTTTTTCAGGAGAGAAGGCACACTACCTATTAAGTGCATGAGCAGTCAGCTGTGGCTGATTTTACTCTGGTGTTTGGAAACTTCTGAAGTTTTACGCCAGTAGAACCAGGATTTCACCTTTTTGGTAGACACGAGATGCTCTCAGTAGTTCTGTGTGATTATCAGCACAGTCACATCTACACCAAAATTATTATTTCATTTTTTAGTCGTGTTCCTGCTTGCAACTAGATACCTCACCCCTAATACTCTTTGGGTAGCTTTGATATCTTTTTATGTACAGTCCTATTTCCTTTCTGGACACAGCACTGAAATACGACCCAGTGCCAAGCTGTGGTGCCAAAGTGCATATGAAGAGCAGACTAGCTCATCAGCACAGCAACTGGTGCCATAGCCAGGGGTTTGTGTACGGGTTACATTTTTGTGTGAACTGAACTATGCTATAAACACGAGAGAAAAATCCCAAGTCAATGAGAATACTGTTACATAAATAAAGTCATATTTATTTCTTTGGCCTAAGAAAATGTTGTGACTAAAATATTGAGGGAGATCAAAGAGGCAAAGAAACACCCCCCTAAGTAACACAGTAATAAGTGGCGAGTCCAGCTTCCCTCTTATAAACTGGTCAAATGTGCCAGAGCAAGTTCTTAAGCCCTTCAGTGATCACAAGTGGAACAATGCTGCAGAGCACACAGGAGGGGAGGCTGTTCTTGGCTAGGTCCTGACTAACACTGACAAGTTAGCTAAGGGTGTAGCTGTGGCTGAACCACTGAGCAGCAGTGGGTTCAGTGAGTGGGGCTGTACTTTGTTTAAAAATGAAGCTTCCTCTCATTAAGAACACATGGAAATATCTGAGGAAAACCAATTTTTAGAACACTTTAGGAAATGGGCAAATTACGTCTGACAGAATAGTGATATGTAAAACAATGAATGTAAGACAAAAGGTGCATCAGGGAATTCTCAAGACATCTTTCATAGTAACAAAGCCAAAAGCCATGCAAGACAGAAAGATAATTTTCTTTCAAGATACGGATTTTTTTTCCTTTCTTTTCTGGCATGCTGTTCCTATTCAGAGGCCTGAGAGCTTCTCCATCTGCCTGCAATGCTGGGTCTTGCTTGCATAAGACATCACCAGTGAGTAAAGTTACTCAGACTTCATACTCACAAAGAAAGTATTGTTTTTCTGCCTGTGTGAGAAATAAAATATTGAGACCTTACTAGTATTCAAGAAAGGACAATTAAATGTTCAGAAACAGGTCATGAGCTTATCTACACTGATGTTAACTAGGATAAAAATCTTAAGAGATTTAAATGCTTATGATTCACAGCATATGTAAGTACTGACTGATGAGACTTAAGGAAATATTTCCCTCTGGGGCAAGCTTTTCCATAATCAACCATTACAGGCACAGTTCCTCTAGTCCGTGATACCAGACTACAGGGACAGCAGCTGTGACCCAGGATGGCAGCTCCCATCTTCCTGCAAGGTAATGGCTGTGGCTGACAATCTCTGTTCTCTTGGAGCCATGCCTACTGCAGATGTACAGCCCATTTGGGGGTTTCACCAAGGCTGTGGGGCGGGTTCTACTTGTTTTTCGTCATTTTAATCTCCTTCACAGGTAACCGTGTTAAAAACACTTCCAAAATTGCTGTGAATTGATTGTTGATCGGATGTTACACCCAACTAGCCAGTGACTGGTCCAGCAAGGAGTGTTCTCATACAAGTGTGTTGCTATTGAAGACTGGGCTGTGGGCTATGCAGAGTGTAATTTCAAGACAAGATTACAGTTAGCCTGGGAAAAAAAAATTTAAAAAAAATATATAGGGAAATTACTTCATGCTCTAATTTGGCAGAGTCTTGATTCTGTAGTTACCACCTGCCTTACTTCAAGACCAGCAGAAACTGTGAGTAGGACTGGCAGGAAGACAGGTGTGACTTTGAACAAGTATGGTCCTGTTAGATCAGCAGTGAAACCTGTTGGGTCCTGCCACCAAAGACAGAGGTCCTGTCAGGCTGCTGCTTCTATGCTGTGAAACTAATGTATGGATGTGTTTGTAGGAAAAGAGAGTGTCTGATTTGCACAAGTAGGGGATCAGCAGCTGGGGTGGGTGCCTGTGTCTTGCACATCTAAGGGGCAGCTTTATACACTGAGTGGAATGGCTCAACATCCACCACAGTGCTGTGATCTTTAATAAGTCTCCTGTACCATGAAGGCACTAAAAATTGAAATCAACTCCCTTTTCTGTTGACAGCTCTTTATGATCCTCTCACTGGAAATACTGAAGTCTGCAGTTAAAACGGAAATATGTTTAAGAAGTATACTTTTGTCTGTGTTTGCCTTGGCTAGAGGCTGAAGTGAGTACAGTGTGCAAGTGTGGTGCAATAAAAGAGGCTTCAAGAAAGAAAAGAGTATGAGATGTGTGTGTTATAGATGTAAATATCACTAGCAGAGCTGTGCTGCAGAATAAATTGAAAGGTTTATAATGGGTTTCTGTCAAGAGGTTGCATAATGGTTAGGAAGACGATACATGGTTCAAGTCTAGAAATGGCAGCAGATGGAAAAGTATTGATTTATATTAGTGATGGTAGAAAAATAAAGGAAATAATTGAGCTACAACAGCTAGTTTCATGCTAAAAAGAACAGTGTTCACAATCCATTTGCTTGCTGCTACTAAGTGTCACAGTGACTCCGGGAGAGATGCCTGTATTTCAACCACTAACTAGCATGTTTGAGGACCAAAAAATTTAATAGCCATCAACGTGAATTTAATGGCATTGTTATATATTCAGCTAGAGCTACTGGAAGCAGGGTTTTGTCTTGATAGGAAACAAAAAAGTCTGTATTTGTACCAGATTCTATGCAAAAGGACAATTGTGCTCAGCACTAGAGAATGGGGAAGATGTCAAAGGTGCAACTATAGCCTCCTATATGCTGATCAATATATACTGACAGACCCTGGATGACTTAAAAAATGATCACGAGATCACTCCATTCTCCACTACTAGAATGGAGTTTACATGAAATGCAAGATCACTGAAGCAAAGCATCCCAAATACCCCTTTGTTCCCAGTTAAAATCCCTAATGAGATTGGAAAGGCACAGAAATCACTTCCACTTGGCTTTATCCCTGTAGTGAGGGAGGGTTTTCTTCTGAAAAAGCAAAATCTGTTCCTTTGTGCTGCTTATACAGGATCAGGCATTCTAACTTGGGATTTGTAATTCACCTGTATGGGGGCTGCACGTAGACTCAATGGTTTAGGAGAGTTCCCAGTGGGTCCAAGATCCCCGGGTGTGCAAATCAGTTCCCTGGTGCCCGGGCAGCCAGGCTCCTTCCTGGGAAATCGGGAGGGATGGTGGTGGGTGGCTGGGTCTCCCTTGACAGGGGCTAGCAAGACAGCTGAGGTGGGAAACTGAAATGGGAATGTGCACCTGTATCTTCCAGCTGAGCCTGAGCCTGTGGCATAAGCATGGGCAAACCTCTCTGCTGAAGAGCTGCATGCAAAGGAACTCCTGCTCTCTGTGCTCCCCTTCTCTCCCTTCATCTCTCACCTCTCTTCTGAGCAGAAGCGCTGAGCTGAAGCAGGCCAAGTTCTAGCTGAGTCTCATCTCCCACAGGGTACTTGTGCTCCTCTTTCTTGGAGCTTCAGGAGTGGCAGAATTCCTGGATGTGGTTTCTCTTGTGAGCGTAGCTGCGTGGAGAGGTGTGCCTGAATGTAGGTCTTCATGTAACTTAGCCCTGGAACAATAAAAGTTCTGTAAATTAGGATTAGGTCTTTAAATCTGAGCCAAAAAATTATACAGGGGTCAGCTAAGGCTGTGAACTGTTGTGCAAAACCCTGTATTTTCATCAGCCTCCTTTGCACATGTAACCCGTAAGGTACAGGCTCCTCCAGCTGGATTTGCACTGTGGTGAGGCAGCTTTCTGGCAGAGGTGGCCACAGGTCCACATTTTCAGAGCAAGGCCTTAAGGATCTTGCTCATATTCCTTTGGAAATGGAAGGACGAGGTGTGCCCAGTTCTGGGGTGCTGCTGACACCTCCTGCCATCTTTCACTGGTCCATCTGCCCCAGTAAGTAACAGTGCAAAGGAAGAAAGATGATTTCTGGAGGGACCTAGGCTTCTTCTTAAAGGACTACTAATATTGGCTGCTGCAGGAGCAGATGGGATTTGCAGGAACCCCAAGCTCCATCTGTTCACGATAGACATGATGAGCCCAAGATCCAGGGCACAGCTGAATGCAATGGCCAGCCCAGCATTGTCAGCTGGAGGTGAGGAACAAGTGGGTCAGTGCAGCAAGATTAGAAAACAAGCAGTAAAGGCTTCTTTCACTAGAAAATGGCAAAAAACTTTTCACCACTGTTGAAATATACCTGCAGTAGAACCGAAAGTCCAGCAAGGCCACCTCCTAAAAACGCCTGGCTGTCCTTTAAACAGCTTTATTTTCCCTTCCAAGCTGCCCATGGTTGTGGCTGCACTGGAGCAGCCAGAGCTGACTGCAGCGTGCAACCTTTTACTTAGTGGGTGGAGCTGGCACAGCAGCATTTGTAACCTCAGAAGCTTGAATAACCCAGTTTCTAAAATCATCGTACTCACCAGCCTATGCAAGGAACATATAATTAGAGCAGCCTTGACTATTTCTGTTGAAAATAGCTCTTGCAGCTTCTCGTTAGTTCTGATAGCAGGAATGTTGCTGCTTCTGCACTAGTTGCTGTAACAATCTTCCGAGGGCTCAGTCCTGCAGTCAGTACATACCATTCCTGCTGAGCATGCTGCTCTTAAAACTAAGGGACTGTCAGCCCTGGCAGAGCATGGAGCAGTGCTGGCTGATGTTCTGCAAGATTTTCTTGCATAAAAGACATTATTACTTGTTATTGATACAGTTCTTCGGTGTAATCTGCTCAGCTAAACTCCAGTGTAATCTGCTCAGCCTCCATCAGGCTCTCCACAGCTAACTTCTGTCAATGTCCATGAGCTCTGCTGTGACTCTCAGGAACAGCCTCTTACTGCTGCAAAAAAATTATCCCCCTTAGGTAAATGGTGAGTTCATCTGAAACAGCATCCCTTTCTGATTAACTCATCACTTTATATGGGGAGAAGATGCTAAAGCTTCCTTAGCTGTCTGCTACCTGTGACATGTTTACCATTCTCCACAATGGGAAAGCTTACTCCTTGTTCTGGCTGTGATTCTCATTTGCCAGCTGATATTTCCACATCTGCAGCACCAGGGCACAGTTTGCCTCTCCACAGCATAAACTCCTAGAACTGCTCACCTCAGATGAGGCCACATTTGAAGTGGACTTGTTTTGTCACCTATGGCAATCTCAAACTATAGCTGTGCATGCACAGAAGACCAAATCAACTCTGTGTCCTGGAATGCCTGGGATCATTAGAACTTTGCACCAAAAGGCAAAGCTTCCTTTTGAGAGCCTTGGCCAGTGTTGGTCAGGCTGAAGCATTAGCAGACCAGGATCTTGCCCATGTAACATTGGTTATAGTGGTGCATTTGAAATACTTTAACACAAATTTATCAGTCACTGCCTCTGGGGCATTTGCCTGATACGTTGCAATCATCTGGATATTTTAGCAGAGTTTCAATAGACTTGCGTCAAAATCATTTTACCATCATCTTGACATAGTAATGTAGTCTCCAGTGACTGCAGTGACATTATTTTGCCATCATCCTGATATCATCTATTACAGCATTGTGGTCCCCATGCTCTGGCATTGCTGAGCACTTTGCCTCATTATACTATTTTCATAAGCTTGCTCTGAAATTAGTGCAAAATAGCTCTGGTTTTCATAGCACGTTACATGCATGGGGGAGTTCCCTAAAATCAGAAAAGATATTTCAAGTATACTGATCTGCTATTTTAAGAACACTCCAGATTTTAAACATTTTTCCTTTAAATGACCAAAATGTTTAATTCATACAAAACTGCTAGAAAAAATGTTCACTTAGGAGGTAAATGATGTTTTACTCAAAGTTTGGCAGGAGTACTGAAAATTGGTTCCAAATTATGCTTTGTAAAACTCTCCATCATTAAAAGCAACATAAACTTAATCTTTTTAGCGTGTACACTGGAGGAAACATTGCTTATTGCAGCCTGAAATAGCCTCATTTATTCTTATGTTTATGATCCAGTGACTCCTATGTTTGGGATCCAGCTTATTTTGAACAAGCTCAATCCTTTACTGTATCATTTTAAGTCTTGATCACAAACATATCCCAAATATCTTCAGATGCACAGATAATTTCAGAAATTGAGAGTATTGCTGAATTGTCTTAGATAGAGAAAGGCTTATGTCTGGGCTTAGCCTGGCCACATTTAGCTAAAGCCATCTTAAACTTGGCCATTTTCTGAGCTTAAGACAAACAATTTCTCCGGTGGGATTGTTCATGTGAACATTAAGTACACACATAAGTATTTGGAGAATCCAAGAGTGCAAGAGACAAGATGTAAAGATTTTCACTGACTTTAGTGGCTTTCAAATGGCTTCAGTAGCTTTATACCAGGTCCTTAGAGAGCTTCTACTTATATTTGTAGAAACAGGAGGAAAATTTAAGCTTGGTGCATCAGTCAGTGCACAATGGTGATCCTCTTGCAATCCTCTAAGTACTGGAGTTTGAAACTTAAGTATGGAAAATGCTGTCTGTGGTGTTTCAGCTCTTAAGTGCCAGGAATGCTTTCAGCAGGGGGTACAGCACTGACATCACTGGAGACCCAGCTGACACAAGACTTGGTGTTAAGAAGCAGTTCATATTTTGCAAGCTTTTTGTAAACTGCTGTAGGGTCGCTGCTTCTTAACATCCTGCCTTGGTATTCTCATATCTCTATTCCATGGGTGTCTTTTTCACCTTTTTAGTTAATCACATTTTCTAAAGAGAACAGCAGTAAAAAATAGGTGCCCAGTGAAGGCATTAATCCTTTTTTTCATGCCCTCATAGGAGGCCACCAGATTATAAACAAAAAATTTTAAAAAATGAGTTTGATTATTTCTTAATTGGGAGAAAATAGCCGGGGTTTCTTTTTTTGCTATTGATGTTACCCTTTTCAAAAGTACACACGTTGCAGGAGTTTTAAAGTTTCAGCTTTAAAAGTATGTTGTCTCACATTCCAGTACTGATCCTTGCAGTATTGTCTCTTGGTTGGCTGCCCTTTCATTTCTCTTCAATTACAGCTCCCTCAAAAGCTGTATAGAAAAAGATGCAAAAGAATAACACAGGCCATTATTCTGGGCTTTCAGTGGTGATAGACTCTGCTATAGCAGACATTCAAATAATGACTGAGCTATCACTCCCCTCAGAAGCTGTTCTAACAAAACACCACCAACAAAATTCATGGGGTTAGTTAAATTGTGACAAGTTATGGGATGATATGGAATCACTTTTTGTCCAAACCCAGAATTACCTCATGGTTCTGTTAGCTATATTAAATCTTCATTAGTCCAAAAACAAGACTGAAATCAGGCCATTCATACACTGACATCTGCTGAGCTTGCAGATGAATAAAACTTTGTGCTTCTTCCCTACATTCAGTGGGTTGGCAAACAAATAATTATTTTCTGTTTCTATTTTGTTCATACAAAGCCACCAAATCATGGTGCAAAAACATGCAATAGTAAATCTCCCATTGTCTCTATCTGGAGCCATGTCTGGGTACATCTATATGCAAGTTGTAAAGTCTGTCCTGAAAAAAGCTGCCTGGTAACCCTGTGAGTATGCCAGCAATCATAAATGTGGTCTGTTTTACAGGGCATGCTGGAAAACTACTTGTGCTAGGGAGAAAGTTCCTGATAGCAGCAGCCGCTGTCCCTGGGATGGGAAAGCAGGCACGTCCATTAGCCATTCCTTTGTCAGTAGGAGCAGCTTATCTTCATAATGCAGCCAGGGGAAGGCTGAATTACTATCAGGAAAACAGACAAGTAGCTACTACTATAAGCTGAGTGGGAGGAGAAACAGAATGGGGACCACATCGGTGGGACTCTGCTGAAGGAAGTGAGAGGGGAGTTAGATAAAATGAAAATAGGGTCAGTGTCAAAATGTTTAACTAAGAGGCAGCAGCAGTGGAGTGAGCAGGGACAGGAGATCACAGGAGATAAAGGGGTGGTGGGGAAAAGTAACAAAAGCAAAAAGCTCAAGGATCGTCTTTGAATTCTCTGGGGGCTTTTTCCCAAGGAGAAACATTGCTTCTGGAAAAGAATCTCCACCTCCTTTACCCTGGTAGGTGGAGCAGGAGTGAAGTCTGAGGGGGTTTCATTGATCCTTAGCGAGGAGGGGGGAGACCCCGGGGAAAGGGACACTGCTGCCAAGAGGGAGGGAGGTGCTGTGTGAGGAGCACCTCTTCCATTTCAGTGTAGGCGAGTAACAGTAAATGGTCACATCAGGGACAGGCAGGTGGAAAGCCCCTGCACCCCAAGAACAGGGAGGGAATGGCTTTTGTGAGCCCACGTGCTGAGACTGGTAGGATGAGATGTGTGAGGAAGAGCTCAATGTGAAGGAAAAAGGGCTTTTTCTCTGGGTGCCCACAGGCTAAAGCCCAGCACAGAGTGTTTAGAATGCTTCTGCCAGGCTCTGCTTGCATCTTTCATTTTAAAACAATGAATATAGCTATTCCTAATTTATTGTAGGATGCTCAGAGCTGGCAGATCACCAGCGTTGTTTCTTCTCTCCTTGGATTAACCCAGTGTTCTCTGCTTTTCCGTGAGCTGCTGCCACCAGGGTTGTTGTTTTGAATTCTGCAGCGCCAGCTCAGCCAATCAATCACCACAATCAGTGCTGGCATTGAGACACAAAATAACATGGAAAAAAAACCACTGTGTAACCCAGGGAAGGGCTGGGTGGCACTGTGAAATCAAGAGCAGACACATCCTGCCAGTGGCTACATCATCTCCTCATTCCCTGCTCTGTGTTCGTGTGTGTGAGTATGCACATGTGTTGTGGCTTTTCTCCTTCCTCCTACAGTTTGAGAAACTTGGCCCAATATGCCAGAAAAACCTACTGAATCAGCGAAATATTTAATGAATCCTCTTTATGCCTCAAATCCAGTCCAAGCTAAGGAGAATGGGGGAAGAAATTGTGATTAAATAATTAATTTGATGTATTCTTAATACATGCTGTTAACAAGTGTTGTTAACTGAATGAAATGTGTTGTGTAACAGATCACACCTCCTTTTCAACTGACACCCTAAGATAGAGATCAGTGTTTGTACAGTAGGGGGAATGCAAGAATTCTTATACACTTTGCCTTTTCAATCAGGAGACAAGCTCCCCCAATTTTATTATCATTTTAGTGATGTCATCTCATCACTGTGTAAGTTTAGATAAACTAACTTCCTCATTTTCTGTGAGCTGTGACTTACAGCACTGTGGCTTCAGTGGGCAGAGATAGAATGACGTTTGTCTGGGACTACTGTGGGTGGTAGGAACATGAATATCTTTCTGACTGTGAGCTTAGTGATCGATATTCTAGTTACCATTTTAATGGAAATATTCAGCAACTGTGTCATTCAGAGCATTCTACACATGGCTGGGTCTGGGTTTAAACACATTTGTTGTAGGGATAAATTCTTGGCTAGTGGCCAGTGATCCAATGTCTTTTCTCTGCACGTGTGTTACCCACAGGTTGTTGTGCAGATGCTCCCGAGCAGGGCAGGAGGTGCAGTGGGTAGGACATGATCTGCTACACGAGACTGTAGCTTGGGCTTCAGTGTTCTACTCTCTCTTTGTTTCCCCCTGAAATGAATTCTTAGCTAGAGCAGGGAGTGCAGGCTGTGTTTTCGCCCAGCAGTTCAGTTTTCTCTGGAAACGTGGAGCAGAACTGTGCATTGAGTAAAGCCCCTCTGTGTCCTTCAGGAGCAATTCCCGGCTGAGCGCTGCCGCAGGTGTGAACAGTGGATGGTAAAAACTTGGGCAGTTGTGTTTGCACCTTGGCAGGGGAAAGGCTGCCAGCTGAGCTCCTGGTTCAATAAAGTGCTGAAAAGTTCATCCAGGTACAGAGGTGCCCGTGGGAGGGATCACCTCTCTGCTGGAGCTGAGGCACCGGCTGACGCACCTGCTGAGCCGCTGACGCCGAGAGAGGGCCGGGGTTGCTGTGATGTGCCATTCCAGCATCCAGGCATGGCTGCCATATCCCTAGAGTGAATTATCCTGTCAAACTGGGGGAATAGAAGCCCTCAAAAAGGGAAGTGAGTTTTTAGAGGTTGTCTAAGTCTGCCACAACTTTAAAAGCATAATTTCTGATAATGTACATCTTGCATACTTTTGAAACCTTCCGAGGAGGAAGGCTCTGTGACCTCCCCAGGCAATCTTTTCCAGTGCTTAACTTGCCATATTATTACCAAGCCTTTCCTAATGTTTAACCTAAATTTCCTGTGCTCCTGTTTAACCCAATACTTCTTACCCTATCCACACTGGATAAAGAAGACTACTTACTCCTTTTTTTTTTCAGTGCACATGTATATTACACATGTAGTCCTCCTCAGCCTTTTCTGCAGGCTATATGAGAGCCTTCCTTCCAGTTCTCCTTGTAGCTTGTGTTTGCTGGGCCTCTGCCTACTCTCAGTGCTCTCTGCTAGATCTTTTCTGTTTGGTATCTTCTTTAAAGATGAAAGGACTTGCCCCAGATTGCTTACCCTGCTCCAGCTGTGAAAAATCACATTGTATTGTAAGCAAACATCCTCAGAATGGCCTGATCACCTGTGCAGCCCTTCTCACTTTTACCATTTGCAGAAACTAAGTCATTCTGATCTAACACACAAGACTGGAGTAGAAGTATTTCACAGAAGCAAATCCAGGGCAGATGCCTACAGAAATGTATTTAACATACTTCCAGTTTGAGAGAGAATTTTGTAGGTGGAGGGAGACTGTATTTCTCCTAGCTCACTCATGACCATGAGGAGGCTGATCCTGGAAAGCTTTAATAAAGTTGAGATTTATCTGTTGCTTCTCCTCTATTCCCACTGAAGGAAATGAAATTGGTTTAACAAATCTATGTTTTTGTCAAAGCCATGCTAGCTGTTACTCATCTCCTTGTTATTTCCTGAGTGGTTACAAATAATGTGATTGTTTCCGTATTTTTCCAAAAACTGACCTTCACCCACTGCTCTTTAATTCCCCATTACAATATTTTCTCTCCCTGTAAGGAAACACACTATCTGCTATTTTTCTGTCTTCTGGATTTTCACCCATATCCCCGAAGATCTCCAAGAAAATGACTCATGGCCCTGAGATTGCTTTGGGTAGTCCAGTAGGATACTTTAAGATGAATTGTATCTGACCCAACCAATTTGAAAGATCTGATTTATCTAACCACTATTTAATCTGTTCTTTCCCTGATTTCACTTGTGTTTCTAGATCTTTGTCACTATTGGTGTTTCCTGCCTAAGGTCATTTGACTTTTTTGGTAAAGATTGCAGAAAAAAAACCTTCAAGCACTCAGCCTCTTCAGCATCACCTGTCAATAACTTTCCCTGCCTTGTTCAATAGCAGGCCAACACATTTTCTTCATCTTCCTCTCCTTATGAAGTATGATTGCATCCTATTTTCTTGTTGTCCTTTCTGCACCAATGTGTTCTCACTTGACCTTCATGATTTGGGCCCTACACCCTCTCTTTTCTTTCATCGTGGTCTTCAGTAATCTGACCTAGGTTCAGCTTTCTCTGCCCTTCTGGTGTTTGAGGTCAGAGTGGAGTCTATGATTTAGCTAAGGTGGTTTCTTGCAACACTTCAAATGGTTTTGCTGCTTTGGGATAATTTGCACTCATGCTGTTAATAGAACTATTTTAAGGAACTATCAGCTACTCTCAGTGTATTCCCCATGAGATAATACTTAAAATTCTCAGATTTTATTTAATCTGCCTTTTCTCAAGTCTATTGCTTCTATTTGCTATTCGTTTTCCCTTCCAGGAGCAGTGGATTTTCTCCTTCCATGATAACTGTCACCAAATTGCATTCTGTTTGCTTATTTTTTAAACCTGTTTCTCCTGACTCTTAAAATGAAGACTAAAGAGCATTCCCTTCAGTTGCTTCTCCAGCCTTGTCTCCTGCAGGACACTGGCAGTGTGGAGTTTGTCCTGTGGTCCCTGTGTCCCAGCAGGCATCTCCATCAGCCTCCTGCCTTGTGCCTCCATCATCTCCAAGCCCAGTGGCCTGGATGTGTGTATGATTCATCTTGTTGCCCTCCAAAAGAAGGAGCTCTGTCCATCTGTTCTTTGTGGCTTTACTCTGTACACCCCAACCCCCACATTGTGACAGCACCTGTGTTCACTCCCTCTGTTATTATTAGCTAGGGATTTTCAACTGGTTATCTCTTCCCGTGTTTTACACTGTGGGATGAATGTGTCTGTGGACAGCATTTCGTCCTTCTCCACTCCCTCTAGCTCCACTAGATATATTAATATTCTAGTCATGTGAATTATCCCAACAAGTTTCTTCTGCCAATTAATTCATAATTTTGAGCACGTATTAAAACTTCCAAGTCCTCCTGTTTATTCCATGTATTTCGTGCATAAGTTCTTGTGATTACTTTTTTGTGATTGCACCCAGCATCTATCAGGAATAACTCTGTGAAGTCAGCGGGTCGTATTTTGCTGTCATTTACATGAATGTCAATCCAAATTATTCTACTGATTGGCAAGAAGCTATTTCAGATTTACTTACATGAGGGTAAAGGAAGAATTTGGCCCATTGAAATGAATTCTGTGTGAAATAGGTCTGGGCCAGGAGGATTAACATGTTTCTCTAATTGCTAGATGTGTTATATTGTATGTAATCAGTGTAGTGGCAATAAAATATAATTGCCACACCCAGACTATTTCATCACCAAGCTTTTTGGATCCTTTAATTGTCCTTCGCTTGTTACTGTGCTCACATTAATAAGGTGCAGAGTTTAACATAATTGAAAAAATGAATTAAAATAATTTTAAAAGAGAACTCTGAGATGTACATGCAAGCAGACTGTACCATGTACTCTGCGCTACAGCAAAGCAGCAGAATGAGGTAGAAAAAGTCAGCTTTTGAGGTTTTATTACTTTTTGCTTTGTGATGACTGGCTGCGAGCCCACACATTTCTTGAATACACAATAGGGAGTTGGGCAAGACTGCAGAAATAAATTTTATTAACACACAATCACTGCAGCACCAGACAGAATAATCTCCTTTAGTCTCCTCTAGCTGGCAGAGTCCTCTTTGTACCAGGTCAAGTCAATTAGCAGTATAATGTACGACAGGTTTTATTTAAAAAGGGTTTAATTAAAGTTTTGTTACAAAGCTCATACAAACTAACATTCTGTCTTTTAGGGATATGTATTATCGAGAAATTGATTTTAACTTAAACACTAATTTATAGACTGTCCACTTTAATAAGTATAATTCCTTGGAAGATACTAAGGTCCTCCTGCCCCAAATAAATTCAGGTCCTGATTCAGCAAAACATGTAATTACTAAGGACTTCAATGAAGCCACTCATGCACTAAAAGCTGAAGGTGTGCTCCAGCACTTTGCTGAATCGGGGCCTTACTGTATAACCCTGCCCTGATTACACACATGGGCCAATTCAGCCATGTCTTTGCTGAGGAAGATGCTTAAAACCATTTGTGATGTCTTTAAAATATCTCATACAGGCCAGTAAGGATGGGAGCATTTCCTTCTTCTAGATACAGATGGTTTTCACAAGTCCTGGCATCTTCTCAGTTCTTACATCTAAATACAATGATTTACCTGTGCCACCTGTGAATATATTTTTCAAAAAGAGAAAATATTCACCCTACTAATTCTTCAGTTTTTTCTCTTCCCAAGAAACCAAAAGCTGGCTCCCCAGAAGATGCAGCTAAGTAGAGCTGCATTAACTTAAATGGAGCTGTGGTAGTTTATGCCAACTGAGGGTGGTAGCCCAGAAGTTTAAGTAGATGTTCTTAATGAAGACTAGCAGTTACTCTGCTTATTGCTAACTAAAAACTTTCACCTGCTTGTAATTCCTGTAGAATGAAAATACCCCTAAAAGCTGAAGAATATCTCACATTTCAAGATAACTGATAGTTTATCATTGTATGTGACCTTTTTTTTTATTATGCACAATCTATACAATTTAGAGTAACAAACAAGTGACTAGAAGGGATTTCTGTGTAGAAAAGATCCCAGGGGGTTTTTTGGCTCTCTCCTGGGCAGCGTGGTTAACTTAGACCAAAACCTCTGGATCATTAATTTTCCCAGTGACCAGGAGGCAGGTGAGCTGGGCTCTGTGGTCTGCCTTGGACACCCCAGAATGTGCTGGATGTTTACAGCATGTGCTGGAGCCAGGAATGCTGGACCCTGCTGGGGCAGCCCCAGTGGGGGGGTCAGACACTCCATGTGCTGGGAGCAGGCTTGGGCAGTCCCAGCAGCCTCCGTTTTGGCAGCACACAGCCTCGAATCCACAGCAATGGCCAGAGACACCAAGAAGCCTTAGAAGGCATCTGTCTTCTCTTCACAGCATATTTGGGAAAGTTGTGCCTTTCTGTTGTAATGTTTATTACCAAAGAAAAACCTCCTCGTTTTTTATTTTTACTTCTTAAATCTTTGAGACACATGTAACAGTGGGCCAGAATTTGCTTTGATTAATCTCCAATCTGGTTCTACTGTGTTCTTCCCCATGGTGTAAATCTAGACTGCAGCTGGTGGGGGTTGTATGCTTAAAAAGAAGAAAGCCTCAGCACCACAACATGCAAAGTAGCAGGCTTGCATTGCCTACTTCAACGTCTGAATAGTCTGAAAACCAAAATATAATTCAAATACTACTTTTCCTGCCACCTTCTGCCTGAGCCCTCCAGAGCTGTGGCAGGGAAGGCAGGTGTGCATTTGAAATATGTGACAAGAGAATAAAACGGGGGGCAAGCGGAGGGAGAGAGAAAGAAGTGCATTCAGAAAACCTGTAGAAAAGAATAAAGAAAAACTTGAATAGAGCAATAAATTCTGTGAGACAAGTCCTACACTGACAGCTTCAGTGACATATCCCTTGATTTCAGGGAGGCTGCCAACACTGAGCTGCTCAGGAGATTCTGCTGTGATGGCCCTACTTGTTTGAGCAGAGCTGTTGGGTGGGGATGCCTGGCCCAAATATACATCACAGGCTGCCTGCTAGCTAGAAGAACAGGCTTGCTCATTTAAAATTGAATCAGGCTTCAAGCTTAAGTTTGCAACAGAGTAACATATGGAATGAAATAGTTTGCAAAGAAATCTTAAGCAATCGGATAAATTCTCAAACCAAACTCTTCAAGAGGTGTCCAGGATTAATGCCCAGTCATATTACAAGTTAAACATGCTGGTCAAAGCAAATTTTACAAAACCCAAAGAGCCCTAGCACACAGCAGGGTGTGGGGTTCCTCAGGAATAACCACCAGGCTCAGGTGTGCTGGGGGCACAGGGCTGGTGTTCCTCATGGAGGCTGCCAGGCTGAGGGACAACTGACCCCTGCAATTAAACAGAAGTATTTTCCATACTTGGGTTCCTTGTTGGCCAGTTAAGAGGTATGGGATATCTTTGCCATTTTACAAGTCTCTGTGTGACCACATTGTCCACAGAATATGGAGAGAGGAGTGGCTGGATGTTGCAAGGTGCTGTGCACCAGCCAGTGCAGGTAACTGCACTTCCCACTACAGCAACTTCTTAGGTCCCACCGTCTTCCAAAGGCATTTGCAGGTTTAAAGTTAAGTGTGTTTTTAGAAGTGCAATTGAGTTTGGGGCCAAACTGATCAGCATTTTAAAGAGTTCCAGCCCAGAACTGTAAAGCAAAATAAACCCAGGCCTCCATGTGCCAAAACCTAATGTGTTAGCCTACTCTTTCATCCACCCTTTCCTTCCCTCCCCTCCAGAAACAGTCTCACCCAATTTTACTGTACTGTAATGGAAAATAGGAACCAGAATGCACTGGGACCTCCTTTACCAAATTTTTTTAGAGTCCAAATAGGTCCTGTAGACCTCTCACCAAGTGATTTCAGTTCTCTCAGTCAAAAAAGCCACATGAGATAAAATACAAACAGCATTAATCCTTGAAGACAAAATACAGCAGAAGAAAGCTTTGCAATGAAAATTAAAATATCTGCAAACTAAGTTAGCTAGAGTCCACCATCCTTTTAACATTTGGAGTGATCTTCCTCTGGAAAAAAATAAATTAAGGTCAACACACAAACTTCCTCTGCTTCCTGGAATTCTTACATATTTTCACTATGATAACATGATTTGTGTGTGTGTAAATGCGAGGGGAGAGGCGGCCGAGAGCTGGCGGAGAGCCCCCTCCCCCTCGGTCCTGGGAGAATGCCTGAAGCATGAGCTCAGCTGTTCGCTCCGCGCATGGTGTCATACACTTCCACAAGCAAATTCACAGTGACATTAAGAAAAGAAGATCTGGGGCCCTGGTCTCTAAAGTGTTCACAGTGTCCATGAGACAGCTCCTACATAAAGGGCTGTTTATTTGTTGAATTAGCAAATTGGTACCCGTGGAGGGGGTTGCAAATATCTGAGCAATCCTGGGGTTTTCTTTGGTACAGTCACAAAAGTGTGTTTTCTTCTATGTGAGTTTGTTCAGACAGAAACTCAGGTCTTTGCATTTCTGCTTCCTCCCCCTCCTCCCTCATAAATAAATACCCTTTTAAAAAAGGTAGCTCACAATTAGCCATTAATTAAGTCCTTTACTGGTTTAAAATAAATAGTTGCTGAAAGCTTCAGATGAGGATCTCAGCACAAAGCACATCTGTACACCATGGTGTGCTTCTGAGAAACAGAATTTAAATGATTTGCATATGGCCACCTAAATATTTAATGGGTTTGCAGTTTAGGAAAGCTGGCTTAGAACTATGCTGTGCAGCCTATCATCTCCTCTGGCTCTGCTGGCTATGTTGGGTCAAATGTGTTGTTATTTTTAGGGCCTAATCCTGGAATTTCAGAAGCTATCGGAGCCCTTGGCACCATTTTAAATGGGGGCTCCTCTCCAGCATTGTGTCTGCACACAGCTGAGCCTAGGACACATTCAAGTTTCTAAAGCTGCTGGAGTGTTTGAGAATCTTTAAGCCAAAACCTAGCAGTGTTGTTCCCTTCACAAAGAAGTTTCACACTAGCATGGTATCAGTTCTCAAGCTGCCTTACAGCCCCTCTTTCTTCCCCTGCCCCATCCCCCCGCTGTGGCCCGCTATGTACACGCTCCCAAACCCAGCTAAGCATTTCACGAGTGTGCAGGGCTGAATGCACATTCACAGGAAACAAAACCGTGAGATACTTTCAAAAATGCAGACACACAACGCTTCTAGACAGCTACAGGCAGGTGCAGTGTTTATGCTCCAGCCGACTGTCCAGTGCTGCAGCGGGACAGAGGCATTCCGATGAGACTGCGCTCCAAGGCCACAGTAAAATATTAACTGAATGGAAAAGTTAAAGAAAAAGAAGTAGCTCTTCCCAGTGGAATTGTAGCATTCTCTCCTCGTCACATTCTTTTGAGCTCATTCATTCCTTTGGGCTCCAATAACAAATCAGCTCTTTGTATATGGTGAGACTTGTAATGGAGAAGAGAGAGAAATTCCGTCAGAAGCAGAATTCTGTCTTGCAGTTTTTGCAGGGATCACTGTGCTTCTCTGTCACGCACAGAGAGACTTCTTCGCAATTCCACTTCCAAGCAGCCTCTCTGGCACAGACCTGGTCCCTGTGCTTTAGAGATCAAGTCTCCCATCACAAACATGCATCCAAATAGCCAGCATTTTTGGAGCAGTCATTCCAAGTACTTCATCAGGTAAACACTGGGGCTGAGGAGGCCAATAGCCCTGGGGATTCTTAATCTCATGCAGAGTCAGGTTTTACTGGCCAAATCCCAGTAATCCAAAATTCCTGTTGACCCCAATGGGAATTACAGGTGCTTGAAAACCTCAGATTTATGGATCGCTTCATTCATCATTCCACTGCAGCCTTGTCTGGACAGGAAGACAGTAACCTTTAAAGAGCAACACTTCACAACCATTAAGGAACTAATATTTTATGCATTTGTATCACGGTTGGCTCCAAAGTCAACCTTGGCAAGTGTCTGGAGGTTTCTCCTGAGAGTCATTTGGTGTGTTAATACTGCTGCTCTGTTTAAGGTGTTTAAGGGTTGTTTCTCTGATCCTTCTTCATTAGAGGTAATTGAATAGTTTAGAAGCCCGATCATTGTTTGGCTGAGTCTTCCAGTCAACAACCCATTGATTGAATAATCGCTCACAAGACACAGAGGCACAGAAAGATAAGTTTATCACAATTTTCTAGCACTTAGAACATCTTCAAAGTGCTTGACAGGCCACTAATTACATTTTTATAAACAGCTGTGGATTCAAATCTTGCCAAAATGCAGAAAGATCCTGTTGCTTATGATTTCAATTTCCCTACAACTTCACTGGTGACTTCGGCAACAACATCCTCCACACAGTTTCCTTACTTGGGGAAAAAAATTCCCTCCAGTTGCTTTGCAGGGAGGTTCTGTGCAACCCCAGGTGCCAGCCCCTTCCTGCAGGCTTCTGAGCAGCTCTGTGTTCCTTCTGTGCTAAGAGATTTCATTTCACCACCCCCAGCGAGACAGAGTCTACCTTCTGCCTGAGGCAGAGCTGCAGCTCAGCCGTGTCAATTATAAACGATGCCTCCCAAACGTGTATTCCTGGTTTCCAGAGTGACTCCGAAGTGCTACCACACCTATCTTTAGAGTGGCTAAAAGTTACCAAGAGGCAGTGTGGTCACAGGGAGTCACATACCGTGCTGATGAGCATAGCATGAATTGCTAACTAGACAGCCGGGAACACTTGGATTTTCCTCCTGGAATCCCTAACTGACAGAGGCAAATCTCTTTTTTTTTCTGTGGATGACTTACTATTTGGCTCTCCATGCTTTGCTGGGGCATACTATGACTTGCTTCCCTCCTAGGCCTTACACCCAAAGTTGCACTTGCCTCTTGCCCCACCTTTTCAGGCTGTTCTGTATCAGGTGAGCCCCAGCTGAGAAAACTGTTCTGAGCTCTATTCTGACTTCAGGACTGATTTCACTCCTGCTGTCTTGAAAACACTTTCCCATGGTCCCAGTGGAAACTGTGATACATGTTCATACCAGCATCTTTCAAAAACCTTCAAAATAATGTGAATTTTGAATGTGTGATCACTTTCATCTTGGACTGCTGACTCCCCAAAAGCCTCAGAATCGTTGCACCAGAAATTGTATCGAGATCTGTGGTTAAGTGTCTAGAGGGCAATGCAGCTGGAGCAGAGCAGAGCAGTATGGACTGCTGCATACAGGGGAAGGAGTACAAGAATTCAGCAGCAGGCTAAGGTTAGGGTCACCTGTGCTATAGATATTTCAAATCTATCCAATTAAACAATGTTAATTTTGGTGGTTCTTTTTTCTAGTACAGTCAGAGCTGGTTTTCCCTAATAATGGAAGAATGCCTCCATATTCAGAAGAGATTTCTAAGAACTTATTAAGGAATATTTGTTCAACTTAGAGAAGAATGAAGTCCTACATATATGTTAATACATCCCCACTAACACAGAATGGCTTTTTGTTGTTCTCCTCTGTCTGGAACGTGAACAATTTATAGTCTCCTGCTGCATCTAATTAGTGAATCTGACCCTTAAATTGAAGCAGTAGAGGTTTGTGATTTCTAAGTCCAAGATTTCCAGGCTCTATCATTGAAAAAGAGGCTTCATTGAAGACTCAAGAGATGCAGTATGATGATATTTAAAAGCCAGTGAGATACAGCCAGAAAATAAAGGCATGCTCTGAAGCAGTTGCATGGCTGTCTTGGTTCACATTCACAACGCAGAGCGAAGGTAAACTGCTTTCAACATGGATATGTGGGAAGAACTTGGCCTTGTACAGCTCCCTCCTTGGTACTAGCCAAGATAAAAATACATCAGGATTACCAGCATCTAGGAAACTAGCATATGGTGCTACCACAGAATGTAATATGAATATACTTTAGAAAACCATTATTTTTCTCTTCTTGAGCAGTTTCTCATTAATATAGATGCCATTCATTCTCTGCCTGGATTTTTTCCGCATTTTTCCCATGAAAAGAGAGGATATGCTTGAATTAATTTAATTGCCAATGTTTTTTTTCAAATAGCTGTGGCAGAAATAACTTTTCCTAGCCAGGTTAAACAGCCCCTTCAGTGCAGCAGTTAATACTTATTGTTGCTGTCAGCCCCTCTGCATTGATTTGGGATCATACTGCTCTTAGTGCTGAAGTGGCTTGGGAAGTTGCAGTGCTTCCTTTTCTCTCTCCTTTCTTTTTCCTGCAAGAGCAAGATGATCTCACCATAATCTGGAAATAAGTTGTTTTCGAATACTTTAGGAAGAGCCAGAGTGCTCAAAAGGAATTCAGGGGTTCACTTCCAAGCCAGTTGAAAATTGTTCCTGAATGAGGGGGCTCCTTCCTTCACGGTGTGGTGATCACTGTGCTTCTGTGGGGCTGTTGAGTCTGTGTGAAATAGGCATCAGCCAGGCAACATCCCCCACGGCTGGGAGCTGCTTACCACCTTTTCCATCCTCCCATGGCAAAACCCAGCTTCCCTCAATGTAATGTGTAAAATGGAGGTGGTGCTACTCCAAGTAGCAGCGGGTACAGTTGGAAGGCAGAGCAGGAATCACCATCACCTCTCTGAGAGGGAAGTGCTTTCCCTGTCCCAGCTGCACCAGCCACAGCAGCAGGGAGGGAGCAAAGCTGATTCATGTCCCTCTCGCAGTCTTTACCTGCAAAGGTTACACTGGCTGGTCCTGTGAGGGCTGTGCCCTGTTCTGTTGTTCCCAAACTGAATCTATTCTGCACTGTGAGAAGAGAAAAGAAAATGCTATCCTATTGATTCTGTCATTTCTGCCACCACTGTCAGCTCTGGACATTTTGTATTTTTGTAAACATAGAACTCATTAGGGCATGCAACTGACTTGAGAAAAGTGATGGTAAAACAGGGAGGTTTCTGAACACTGAGATGAGTATGGACCAAATTCTGCATGCGGCAGAATTGTCAGCATCTCTCACCAAATTCCACAAATGCCGTTGTACCCTGTGGCACATCCTGGCAGCTCCAGCAGTAGGAGAGAGACCTGTCTCCACCCTGGAGTATTTCCCTTGGGAAAGGGAAGACAGCAGAGTGGATAGCTGGGATTAGAGGTGTGAGCACAGCAGAAGAACCAAGAGAAAGTCTTAAGGAGTAGTAGGGCCAAATGAAAGAAACACTTTGCAGGAATGCATTGGGTGACCAGGAGCAGAAGGTGGGCAGGAGAACAGAGGGTCCTGGGAGGGGGACAGCCTGAGAGGACACAAGCTGGAACTCCCAAGGGCTCCCAGGGGTATTCTCCTTTCTGCCTTTTACAAGTGCTGGCAATTTGACTACCACTCCTGGCCCTAATGTGCAAAGAGTAACTATACTCATCATCCTTTTGTACTTGCATGTGGTGTAACTGACTTGTAACTTTTATGTACCTAAAAGTAGTTAAGTTCAAGCTCTTTCTTGAGTTATGTGAGAAATTTGAGGCTACTGGTCTCTTACTTTCCTTTGGGGAACAGGGAGGGTGGGGTAGTGCAATTTCTCAGGACCATGCCACCTTATTAATTTGAATAACAAAATGTGAAGTTCTGGATGGATGCCATAGTTTTGTTGATATTTTATTGGACATAGAAATGTATCTTAATGGCTTTTCTTCATTCCTGTACTGAAGGGAAGTAAGGCTTTATTTTTTGGCTCACGAAACCTGACACTAGTTGAGACACCACACATTTCTACAGAAGGCTGCAGCCTCTAGCAAACGGATGCATATTTATATGACAGGATATGCTCAGTAGCCCTGGGAAACCAGGAATTGAAATCAATAATTTCTGGTAAATCACAAACTGACATTGGCAGCATCCTAGTCTGGCTGAATATCTGTATCATCACAGACACTCTTCTTTAATAAACAGAACATACAATGTTTCATGCATTGGTTTTGCATTTTCTTGACAACTGCATAAAAGTATAATTTCTAAGCATGATGCAAGGGATCTCTGACAAAGGGAAGAGGGTAACATTTGTTTCTGTAAGCTCTATGGGTTTAAATCTCAGGGCCAATTCTGCCATCAGGTAGTTTATGAATATTCATATAAATTGTTTTGAGTTGAAGAATATGTAACTTTGCCATGTATCTGGCATGGAAAGAATACTTTGACAGTCATGAAATAGAGAATGTTTTAAAAAATAGCTTTAGCAAAGAGAGGACAGCTTTAGAAACAAAAGGGAAAATTAAGGAAAAAAGGTGTGTTTCCAGAGGAAAGTAAAATTATGTGATCCTGTCTTAAAAACAGTGAATATAGAACCATTTTCTCATACTTAGATATTTAAAGCAATTTGGAATGTCTTGTATCAGGTATGGGTCAGATTCTGCCTTTCTCTTGACTTCTAAAGGAGCTGAGGCAAGTCTATATGTCCCTAATCACTGCAGTTGTGTATGAACTGTGTGATCCAGCAGTGAGAAACAGCAAGGCTTGAATACTGCTAAGCCTTGTTTGCGTTATTACATCTTCTGAGTGGTGTCTTACTTGCAGTCAGGTACAGGAGTCAAATAAGTGTGTCCTGCTGCCTAGGCCTATTGTTAACCTGGAAGTTTGGCAAGTGATGCCTGTCACTGTTTGCTCCTGATTCAATACCCTTCCATGTGCTGGGAGCTGGTTTTGTGCCCATTTGGCTGCTGGAGCAGTTGATAAATGTGAGAATGCTTGGAAAGAAGGCATCTCCTGGGCAGCGACAGGAGCTCATTTAAACAACACCTGGGTGTTTGCAGGTACCTCTCACTTCAGCAAATGACACCTTTTATTCTTAGGTGTAACTGAGGCTGCAGGTGGAATGTGCAGCAGCCTCAGCCCTGCTATCCAACACACCTGCAGCCCAGAACAGGGTTTGTGCTCTCTGGGCAGAGCCAGCAGCAGCCGTGCCAGGAGCACACATCACAAGTCAAGAGGGAAGTTGTTTTATGCACGAGTCAGAATTGGAGAAATGTCATTAATTATCAAACATTTCAATGTACTGTTGCTGACAATAGAGCTATTCAATGTGATATTATGTTCATTTGTATCAGCTTCTGTGCTTTTAATGAAAAATCTTATTAGCTGCAAGATGGTCAGAATTGAAATGTCTGTAAGTCTTCTACAAAAACAGCTCATAGAATCACAGAATGGTTTGGGTCAGAAGGGACCTTTAAAGGTCATCTGGTCCAAACCCCCTGCACTGAGCAGGGACATCTTCAGCTAGATCTGGTTGCTCAGAACCTTGTCCGACCTGACCTTGAAAGTTTCCAGATATAGGGCATCCACCAACCCTCTGAACAACCTCTCAGCATTTCACTACCCTGATCATCTGTGTGCTTCCCTCAGCACTTGGGTAATCCCTTCCATATATGAGAGACTCATACATAACTTACATTACATGTGCTTAAGTGGATCTCTGAGCTATGCAAATAATTGACTTCTAAGTTAAATTAAGTTCAAAAGACATCAATTTGAAACAAGCATTTGGCCACTAAGCAGACATTAACAACTTGATTTTAACTGATACTTTAGTAGAAGACAGACACTTTATGCTATGTACCTTTCTGAAAATATGAAGAAGTTACTCATAGAGTTGTCATCTCTTAACTCCTAAGCAAAGAGATTAGACTGGTGTCTATTTTTCTTTCTATTTTAAAAGACAAAATCGTAATTCACTTTAATTTATATAATTTTCTAAAGTAGTACATGTACCCACTGAAATTTAGTATGGCCATCCATCCTTTGATGATTTTACCTGTACACTCTTTCATGGGAGCTCATGTAAGTAATGACTTGTGGAAGTTGAAGGACTTGTGAAAAGTTGATCATTCGTGTTCTTTTTTCATGTCCAGTGAAGACCATGCTGAAACCCTTTAGTTAACTGCATACAATCAAAAGCTTTTTTCTTGAAGCTTATTTTCCTAAAAGTAACATTTCTTAAAAAAAAATAGAATTGATACATTAACCATTATACACATATACATATATTTTTCTATATGACTTATAGAATTATTCCGTGTAGTGAGCATTATTGAGTAAATTTAAATTGTTTACTGATGCAATTTATCTGTTTTTAGGTATTTCCCGTATACTTCTAGTAGGAAAAAATAATGTATTGATAGGACTGGAAAGAGAGAAGCTGAAAGATGCTAGATTTAGATTAGATAATTAGGAAGAATTTCTTTACTGTGAGAATGTTGAGGCCCTGGCACAGGTTGCCCAGAGAAGCTGTAGATGCCCCACCCCTGGAAGGGTCCAAGGCCGGGTTGGATGGGGTCCTGAGCAACCTGGGCTGGTGGAAAGTGTCCCTCCTCATGGCAGGGGGTTGAAAGTAAATGGTCTTTAAGCTGCCTTCCAACCCAAACCATAGCATCAAAGAATGGTTTGATGCTATGAAAAAGGACATGCAATTAACCACATTCAGAAATGACCTGAGATGCTGTTTTACTCAACACAATGTTACTGAAGCTGATGGTATTGTGGCTTTCAGAAATGAATTGAGAGTTTGCATGCATTAGTGATTTCATCCCCAGTATATTACAGTCCTATGGGGAAGTACACAAAGGACATGAGCCTTCCTGGTTCTGAGCATCAGCCAATTACAGATTGGCTTTGCTTAAAAAGAAACTTGCACCACTACCTGCAATTTGTCCTGCAATTGTTCAGTAAAAGTTTCTTTTCTATCTTCTGCAGCATCAGCTATTGCTTGTGGTCAGAGACAAGATACCAAATTAGCTGGATTGCTGATCTGATCTAGCATAAGAAATGCAGTACTGACTAGTCCAACCAACGGCTCATCTAGCCCAAACCATTGATTTCACCTGATTTCAGGTTGCAAATGTGCAAGTAGAAAGCATCACATGCTTGCCACCCATCTGATTCTGAGGCACTGACAGATTTGTGAATCCTTCAGTGGATCTGTGGTGAATCCTTGTGCTGCTCAGTTGCTGCTTCCCTTCAGCGTACAAGACGTGCTGTGGGGCAGCCCTTGTTTGCTCGGACTCCCGTTCTGTTTTCTGATGCCAGGAACAACAAAGGCCAGCTGGAAGTTGGGCACAGTTCTCCTGGGAGAACAGAGTCCCAGCATCATGATTGCCTGGATGCTCAGTTTTAGCACGCTTAGTTCACACCAGCCTGGAAGATGCAAACCTTTTTTCTATCCCTTGGCCATCTTACATTGGCAGTGCCTGTTGCTGACACAACCCATCAAGGCTGTGTCTGAGTGCGTGATCCTTTTGCTTGGTGAATGCAACTTTGGGCAGTTATTTAGCATATTGCAGCTTTCCAGCTAACTGTTCTCCTTAGGTGGAAAGATACTGCTTTCTTAAAACTGTGGAGTAAAGGAAAAACATTGGTCTTGTTTGGGATATTTTTGGTTTGTTATGTTTTTTGGGTTTTGTTTTGGTTCAAGGCACTCTTCTCATCCATTTTTTATTTTTCAGATAGTTATAATTTCTCAGCTCTCAGACTCGTGTTGAATAAGACATCTCCATGTGGAAAGAAATGACGCAGCGTTACAACGGAACAAAGCAAACTATGTTTTCTGTGGATATTAAAGATGCTAAATGAAATGTGACAAACTACTGTAAAATTGATAAAGAATGTGATTAATCACAGCCAGTCAGGCCCAGATTTGATGCCCAGTATTGGGGAAAGCATTTGAGGTCCTAGGATATGTTTTGTCAAGCCTCATAGCCATAGCAGCCTGGATGCCATTAGAATCACATCTTTTCTGCAGAATCCTACAAGTCACTTTTTCAAAATAGAACAGAAGCACAGCAATAAGGTAGTCTGCAAATGCTTAGGGTAAGCCTAACCTGGGAAGATGAAATACTCCCCTGAAGAAGCCGGTGAAAGTTTTGTTATTGATTCCAGAGCAGCCAGGGATTCCCCCAGGTCAGCTAGAGTAAATATGCCTAAAGAAAGGGCTCATAATTTAATCACCAAAGATCAAAATTGCAGCCCTGAAATCCCCTGCTTAGCCATTACCCATCGCTGAAAATTAGTGATCTCTGCAAGGGATTTGTTAAATGCTCACACTGCCTGAAATTAGGCTTCTGAGCACACCCAAAGCTGTCCTTGCCACTGTTGAGCATCCCAGCACATACCACACAGGCTGATCAGCCCAGTGCACCAGGTTTGGCAGCATGGAGACACTTGGCACTGAGCTGCTGGAGTGACATCCAGAGCCTGCATGGCTTAAGCCAGCAGGTTCAGAAAAGAAAATGTTTCCACATTTCTGTAGTGGACTAACTGCTAAAAGTGTCTTGCTTTGATTTCCCTCTGAGAGCACCCCCCTCCCTACAGAGGAGAACACAAACCACTACCTGGCAAGCAGATCCCCTTGGCAACTAAAGGCAGCAGCATCATTCCTGCTGCAGAGCAGGCACAGACAGGACTCCTATTCACCCTACCCATGTCATCTTCCTTTTGGGGAAGGCCTTTGGTCTAGTTTTATAAAGTGAACAAAGCAAATGACAGTTCTTAGGAAGTATTGTCATCTGTCAGGAGCTTCAGATGTCTGGCAAGAGTCATAAATGACAAAACTTCTTGACAATAACTGGTGTACACTGAAGGTGCTGTATAGAAAAACTGACATGGACCCACCGTTCATCATCTGATTGTGGTGTTGTCAGTAGGTCCAGTTACAGTGTGTGTGAATCCCTGTGTGCCCCACGTGTTCCACACATACGTATTTTTGTCCCAAATTCTCCAGGGAGAAAGATGGGAGCCCTTACGTACACATGTATCTTCAGGGGAGGGTTTCTGGCATTGCACACTGGGCAGACAGTGGCACTGTCTTCCAGGTGGAGTTTAATTCAAGCATGATGAATGTGTATCTTCACTGAGCCTGCTCCTTTTAGGTGACTCCTGCTTAGCATGTTGGCTCTTTTAGATCCCATGCTGGTGCCCTAATGCTGTGTTTGGGCCTCAGCACTTCGGGCAGGGTTGTAGACTTGGTCTGGGCAGCCCAGCAAACCCAAACATCAGATGTTGATGCAACCTCCTTAGACACTGAAGCCTTTTGAGATCTGGCCCTCAGAGGCTGTAGAATTCAGGGTGTTTACACCACAAAAGTTTATTATTTTTGTGCTTCTTTATTTTCAGTTGACAAAACAGATCAAAATAATTTTAAATAATATAGGAGGCAAAAGCACTAGAAAAGCAAACCAATAAGTTTCCAAACAATGCAAACTGAAATACCACAAACACTGCTCAGGAAAGCGGGCCCATTGTTACAGCTCTCACGGGCAAGCCAGAGGCTTCAGCGAAGCTGGAAACCAATGTTTCTCTGTTGATTAACTGATATTGCCAATATTTATTAGCTCAGGGTACAAAGATTGGTTTGGAGGTCTATAAGTTTACTCCAAGTTGAAGGTGATTGCTCTCTGGAAAACTTTCAGGAAAGCAAGGCCAGATTCTGGCTCCACTTTTATGTATTTGGTTACAGTAAAGGGGTTGTATTCAAATAACTTTCTTCCTAATTTTACAGAACATAATTTACTAATATCACTATTTCAGGAATGATTTTAAAAACTAGACATTTTCTTACAAATGCTACTAAGTCTTCCACACCTCATCCATTTAGTCAATGTACTGGGACAGGGTTTCTAGCACCTCCAATCTATCAGGACAGGAGTGACAATTGTAGTGATTTAGCAAGGTAATAAAATTAAATTATACCAGCAATTATTTGTGGACCCAGTGTGCTCTTCTAGCTGCCTGCAGCTTGCTCTTCCCAGTTCTTTCTCAACAGTCCAAGAGGAGGTCTGAATAGGTTCTCAGCTTTCAGCTGATGGTCTATCAAAATTAGTATTCAGGGGTTGCAGCTTGTAGCAAGCACATTTATAGTCATATGAGAAGTGCGTGGCTTTATGGGAGCTCTCTATTTGGAATTGTGTCTGTCTTCAAAAAGACATGTACGTAGCACAAAAGATGAAAATGAAACAACTCTGCTGTTTCCTTCTTGCTAACCTGGGTTCACCTGTGTGAGATGAGTTTAACCCTTTTGTGTTAAGAGTGCTTAATATCATATGCCATAAAGGGAGAGGAAACTACACTGTAAGAATAACTCAAACCTTTACACTTCATGCTTTGGGCTCTCTTTTCAGTGATTTGAGCACTTTGATTTGGAAGGAAAAATAAATCTGTTAATTGCCAGTAGCTTTCTGACCTATCCAACTTTGTACTAAATGAACTTGAAGCTCTACAAGGAAGGTGCTGAACATTCTAAGCAGCTATTTGTGTGTTAAAATTTTGGCTGTAGGCTGGTTAATTTTCGCCTTCATGAACGGAGAAAAAAAAAATTAAATCCTTGGATCTGTGAGGTGTCCAGTTTCTGTAGAGAAGAAAGTGTTACTTCCCCTTTAAGCCTGCAGCCGTTCGTGTGTGTGAGTGTGCGGTCTGTGTGTGTGTGTGTGTGTGTGTGTGTCTCCTCCTCTTTGAGTGACACAGCACTTAGATATGCCTATCAGTAACTTAAACCCCACAAACTCCACCTTCTAAGTGAGGAAGCTGTGGGTTGATGGAAATGTAGTGAGCAGATCGAGACAGACAGTGAATCATTAGCAAACTGCAACGCCAGGATGAACTTGTCTGGAACCTAAAAGGAGAAAACAGGCTGCGAGTCCTCTGCGGCGCTGGGTTTGCTCAATACAGCCAAAGTGGATCTAAAAGCCGGTTGATCCCCAGTCCAAGATGCTGCTGGTTTCCCAGCGGGTAGAAGCACCACGGATGGAGCCACATATTCCAGTAAGTAGCATTTGAAATCGATATGGGCTGAGGAAGTAGGAGCTGGTTTAAAAGGACTTAAACACCCTCGGAACAGTTGCTCGCCGGGCTCGGCACGGTCGCAGCCAGGCTGGAAAGTTTGCAGGGGCGGTTCAAGAAAGTGCCCACCTTGGGCTCGTTCTGCCCGCGGGTCCCGTGTGCCGGGGCCGCCGGAGGGAAAGGGACAGAAACTTGAGGGGGGAATTTCGCCCTCCGTTATGGTCAGAGCTGAGGTCGGACCACGGAGAGGAGGGCAGGAGGGAGAGGGTCCGTGGGCTTTAAAATGGTGGTGAAGAAGGTGATTTGCGGTGCGGTGCGGTCCCGGGCACGGCGGCGGGGCAGCCAGTGCGCGGCAGCGGGGGACGCTCCGTGGGTTTCTGTGTCATTGCTCGGGTGGTGACGCGCTGGGCTGCGGGAAGAGGCGGTGGATGCTGCGGGAAGAGGCGGTGGATGCTGTCGGGGGCGAGCGGGAGCGGGGACCCACCGGTGCGCCCGGCGCCGCCAGCCCGCGGGCTCCCGTGTCAGTGCGGCCGGGCCGGCTCAGCCATCGTCCGGGGATTTCCAGCTAAACTTGGATCAGACAGGCAGGGGAGGATAAACCCGTCATCGCCCGGGGACTCCGCCGGGAGGGTGTCACGCGTGGAGGGGCTAGTGCTGGTCCCTCTAGTATCATTTTTTTAATAACTCCTGGTATTTGTGTTGGCAGCCGCGTGCCGGGTTATTTTGGGAGCCTGAAGCGCACGTTCGATAGGCAGGAATGTGAACAAAAGGCTCGGCCGAGCCCCGACGGAGCCCTGGGTTATTCCTGCCGGGAGCGTGGAGCGCGGCGCTGAGCCCCGAGCTGCGGGCGCGCGTGTGCGGGAACAGCCCCGAGTGCGGGCGCTGCTGCCGGCGCGGCGCCTTCGCCGCTCGCTGCCGGACCGTCCGTGTGTTCGGAACAGAACGCGTGAACAAAACGCATGCTGACTCACGCTTTAAACTGTTTTGGTTTCTTATGCTATGATTAAGATCGGGGTTCAGAGCAATGGCAGGGTAAACACGGCGCTTGCTGGCTCGGTCCCACGTGCCCCCCCCCAGGCAGGGGCTGCCCCTCTCCCCCGTCAATAGCCGGTCCCTCCTCCCGGTCCCTCCTCCGACGCCTCTCCTGGCCTGTTGCTCGGCCCGGAGGAGCGCCGGGGCCGGGGGCACCGCGGCTTTTGTTCATCTTTGGTTGGAGGGGGGTTGTCACCAGGGTGACTCGGAGGGATCCCGGGGAGAACGGCCGTTTCTGGGAAGAAAACGGGCTTTGATTTCCTTTCACACCGCCCCCCCTCCGCCCCCCCCCCCCCCCCCCCCCCCCCCCC
>NW_024581134.1:513092-606101 GCF_017639235.1 Corvus kubaryi | reverse complement strand
GGGGGGGCGGCGGAGCCCGGGGCCGGGGAGCGGGGCGGGAGGCGCCGCGGAGCCGCGGCCGGCGCGATCGGGCGGGCAGGTCCCCGGTGCGGTGTGCGGGGGACGCGCGGCCGCCTCTCCTCGTCCCGTCGGAAGCCGATAAACCCTGCGAGCACCGGCCGCTTGCAGGGAGCCTCCTGGAAGAGCCTTCCTCCTCCTCCTCCTCGGACAGCGGGGGGCACCCCGCGGTGCCTCCCCCGCCCCGCTAGCGCGGAGATTAACTGCGTCTGGCCCCTTCCGCGGGCCGGGGGCGGAGGCGCCGGGCTCCCCCCCCGCCGCCGTGCGGCCGCCCCGGCTGGGCCGGAGGGCGGGCTGTGGGAGAGCCGGGAGGGCGGAACGCTCCCCCGGTTATATAACGCGAGTCTTCCCCTACTTAGCCCCGTAATCCCCAGGTAATGCCTAATGCCGGTGCCACGGGGGGCTGGGGGGCAGGGGGTGGCTGCTGCTCCCGGAGCTCCCCCTCTGGGCCGAGCTGATGGGGAAATAAAGCTGCTGATGTGCAAGATGGACCATATGGTGCCTCCGGGAGACAGGGAGCCGGAACGGCCTTGAACCTGCCGGTCCCGGCAGCAGGGTGCTGTTCCCCGCCCCGGGCTCCCCCCGGCGCACCGGCATCCCCGGGTCAGTGGGGCCCCGCCACCCCCACACCGGGCTGCCCGGGACGTGCCCCGTGTGTTCCCGGGGAGGAGCTGCGTGCCGGGGGAACGGCGGTGGCAAAGGCACTGGTAGTGCCCGGGGGGGAACCCTCCCCTCGGGGAGAGGGGGGAAGCCCCCGCGCAAGGTGGGCTCTTCCCTGCGGCCGCGCTCGCCGAGTGAAAGGCAGCGAGAGCAGTTTGAGTAAGTTACACGCGAGCACCTAAAAAAGCAGCGATCTAGTGCTGGCACTGCCCATTTTCAGTTCTCTCTCCCTACCATATGTTTAGAAGAGAGAAAAAAAATGCAGTTTGGGAAGGATGCTTTCAGCTGAAGGAGGAGGTGGGCTGGGGGACGAGGTACAAGGAAATTCCATGTTAGGAAAGCATTAGCAGGGGGTGACTTCTAATGTTTTCCTGCCACTGACGTTGACAGTGACACACATGTGTGGGTTGATATTGGAACGTCACAGAGTTTTTAAACTCAACCAGGAAATAGTCTGTTGCTCAGGGATAAAAAACCAAATAGTCTGTACTGTAAGCCAGGTAACATGCAGTTAACAGCCCTCGAGTGAGTGAAAAGCTGTTCAATGTTCACAATTGAGCAGCTCAATTTAATTCAGCTTTTTATTTTCAGAGGTTTGGGGTTTTTTTTCTCTTTATTTCGCATGGTTCTTCAACTCTATTTTTAGTCCTTTTAAGTAATACTTCAAAATCAGAAAAACACATATTGACAGGGCTTTGCTTCTGGTCCCTTGTAACTAAGTATTTTGAACTGTAAAGTGTCTTGGATTTTTTTAGAGCTAAAGTAGTTGTTAGAGGGTTTGGAGAGGGAATGGTAATTAAAAGAGGCAGTTATATTTTTAAAAACTTCTTTTGTATGACTTCCTCTTAACACAGGCAGCAGTGTTTAATAAATACAATGGGTTTGGTTTTGGTTTTTTACTGGGCCTGTTGTAAATGTTACAGTGTGGTAGCATTTGGAGATTTAAAATGGGATTAGGGAGCTATTGTGCTAGATGATTTCTGAACGTGCAGGAAGATTTACTGGAAGAGTTCATGATCCCAGGTGTCAGGCTGACACTCTTGCCCTGACTTAAGTGGTCACTAACCTGCCTGGGTGTGACTGTAGGACAAGAATTGACCTACGAATGGGCTTCATGAGAGAGACAAAAGTTAGGGAGGCAGAAAGAAGCACAAGGGCAAGAATAACAGCAAGTAAAATCCTTAAGTCGTCCTGTAGGTTAAGTACAGTGCAACTCACTGGTTCCCAGTCATTTAATCAATAAATGTTCTATGTCACTTGCTACTCTGATGAAAGTCTCCTTAAAATAACTTTTATGAGTACATAGCCATAGGAAAGTGAAGTAAATCTTGTAGAAGCTGTGACAAATGGGTTTATCCAAACTGGGGGATGGAGTAGTAGAAGGTTGAGTTCCTGAAATAGGGAAAGGGGCAGAATCCCCAGGTTTTCATTGTTCCCTGATGCTGGCTGTGTCAGTGTTTTTCAGCATTTAGGCGAAGGTGACTATAAGTTACGATTCATTAGTAATTGGTATGATCTCCGAATAAAGATAGCTAAATCAGTTTAAATGGTGCTGGCACCTCTCCAAGGGGCCCTCTTTATATCTGACACATTTGCTGCAAACTTCTTTGAGGAACAATTAATATTGTACACTGCTGTATCATCCTCTGTGGGAAAAGCAGTGGTGTAACTCACTATGAACGCTTTCTACCTGATGTTCCAGTTTGACTTGCTATGTTTAAAAAAACAAAAGAAAACATTCTGAACTGAAGGAAACAGAAGACACGCCAAGGCTTTGCGTTGAACTGTTTTATATCGATATTGATTTTTTAAGGGGGTTTGTGTTATAAAGAGGGAGCTTTTATCCCCCTGAGCTCTTTGGCAATTATCTTCCTGCCATAAATGTTGATACGCACATAATGGATGTAACTAAAAAATCTCCTTATCCCAGCAGAAAAGGCTGACTGTTTGTTGGAGCAGAGAGAATGCTGAGAGTGTGAATAGACAAACCCATATGTCGCTGGTGAGAGAGATAAATGATGGACGAACAGGAGTTGGTTACTATGGATCAGCACAATAAACCAATTCCCATCATACACCTCTCTTAATAATATACCAGTCTCAATGCCATTGACGGGTAACCTAGGTAGCACCAGTCAACTGTAAGTTTTTCAACTGTTCTTTTATACATCTCAAAGAGCAGTTGGGACATTTCTAATTTTTTCAGATGTTGAGTGCTAAAATTATGCGAACTTCTTTCCTTGCCAGTAATTTTGAAGGGGAACTTTAAAGCACGGCTGTAAAATGCCAAATGTGCACGATACCAGTGTGTGCTTGTAGTAAGTTTTGTGTTGTGCACCCATAAAGGGGTTACCCTTGAAAGGGCAATCACTGAACAGATATGTGAAGAAACTGGTTGGGTGTTTAGTACTACCCTCATTAGGGTTGTTTCAGGATTGGACTGGCTTTTGGAAAATAGTGGAATATTGTTTTAAGTGAAAATAGAAATAGAATAATGCTGTTTAATTTTAAAAAAACAGCCCTGTAGAACAGGCAGTGATCAGTACCACAGTAGTAACTTTCTGTAACCCATTTCAGGGCTGCCAGCAGCTGAAGAGAAACTTTGCAAACAGTCTGCACTTGTATCACGGTCTCTTTCCCTTGTTCTGTATTATTACTGCTAGTGCTTTGCACAAAAAAATTGAAGTCTTTGTCATTTAGAGACTTCACTTTATGTCCTTGTCTTCTGGTAGATATTTTCATTGCAGTTGCTGTGGACTGGCCTGTTAGCCCTGTTCACAGTGAAAATATATTTCAGGGTGACAGCATAAGCAGGGCTTGTGGCTCTTAGGATGTGATTCCATGGTTTTAGAAGTCACCAGTTGCACTACCAGAGAGCAGTGCAGTCAGAGAGGGATAACTTGCAAATGCAAATTAGTTTGAAGGAGTACTTATTTCTCTTGGGAGCCTTTCTCACTGTATTTTTAATTTTTTTTAATAGAGGAAAAAGTATTACCAAGTCATTACTTTCTTTTAAGAAGAAAATACTTATTTTGTGCAACATTTACTTACCAAGTTGCAGTAGCTCTTTCAGAGCTGTTTGGCTTGGTGTGCACCCTGGGCGAACTGCAAGGTGTTTGTTGTGTTGGGTGGTAGGAGAGTACACCCAGCTTTCACCTTTCAGAGCCCAGCCTAGCAGTCCTTTTTCATTTTGCAGTGGATGAGGTTCAGATTTGATCCGAGAATTATGGGCTCAAGGATCAGGCCCTTGAGTACGGACAGGGGATTGTTGTGTGCCCCCACCCTGCTCACTCTCACCTGATGGGGAAAGTGAAATGGACGCAAAGCAAGGCTCAGTGTATTGTCTCTGATGGATGAATTTTACCTGGCTCGTTGCTCCTGTGGAGAACCAGTTGTGCCCAAAGGGAAGAGCAGAGGAAAGAGCTGTGGGTTTCCTTCCTCCCCTCCCTACTTACTAGCCAGCTGGACTGGCTGGGGGACACATGCTGTGCCCAGGGAGTGTGTGGCTGGAGGCTGTATCCGTGGGGCCAGTGGAGAGCCAGTGGGGCCCAGGCGTGGGAGATGCAGCGGGATGCAGGATTTCATATGGGCCTTTACTCGGAGCGCTGCCTCATCGCTACAATGAGCCATTGATAAGCACTGACCTGATTAAAGGGCTGCTGCTCACGGGAGGCTGGGGTGTGCCCCGGGCCTCTGGCAGGGGCTGCTGGGCTGCCCAGAAGTCCTCTTTGGGAATGGGTGACCAGGCTGAGGAGAGGGAGACAAGAATTCACTGCGATGTCCTGTCCAGAGGAAGGTGTCATATTGTGACTTGTTGAGATCCATGCTGCTTTTCCCTGCAAGGAACTTGGCAGTTTTATTGATAAAGGAGTGTTACATAAGTACCCCATCAGGCATGTCCTAATTTGTTAATAATTGATGATCTGGGTAGTACAGAAATGCTGGTGGTGTTAATGCGCTCCCACATGGATCTGCAATCGCTGCAGGCCCCCTGCTTGACTTTTAATTTAATTGTAATAAAGGCATTTTGCTTTCTTTCCATTTGGTTTTGGTTTTGGTTTTTTTACTTACTGGGTGATCCCGCTGCAGGTGCCTGTCGTGCCTTCTCATTTGGTCAGGGACAGCTGGGTGCTCAGCCTGGTGCAGACAGGATCAAGGTTCCCTCTGCAGGGCCGGGTGTTACCAGTGGGAGTGTGTCACCCCACGTCTGGCAACCTCTTGAGTGGCAGCAGCATTAGCCCAGGGACAAGCCTGTTCCTTGCGCCTTCCACCTTTGAAGGGGAGATATCAGTCTGGTGGGAATGGAGGCAGTGGCACCTCTGCAATTCCTGCACCAGGATTTGCCAGCGCAGGAACCAGGATGCTTCTCGCACAGCATAGAACAGGTGCCCTTCAGTTACCCCCTTGTTGATAGCAGGCGGTGTTTGCATGGATTTAATACCGGGCTACTTTCATGTGCCACAGCTAGAGAGATTGGAAAAAACATCTACCTCTGCTGACAACACACAAAAGAAATACTTGCTGCATATCACCATCATGATCTGGCTGCCTCTTACTTCTTGCATGGTTTTTCTTTTCTGTGTAAGTTTCTTTTTCTCTAGAATTAAGTACCTCAAAATCCTGAGCAGGTTTGGGAGTTACACATACCCCAGACCTACCTACTTATTGCTTTCAGAGTAACCCAGCACGTTTACTCTGTTGAGGGCAATGAAACCCATTACCTGCATTAAAATCTGAAGCAGCGAGGTAACTTTCTAGTTATGTTGTGAAATATAATGCCATTGTTCGTTTTTATTAACGTCTTGAGGTGGATTACACGGTGGTTAGAAGCCTGTTCTGCTGGGCAAAAGACTGTCTGTAATTTCAAGTGGTTGATCCTGATCAGGCAGTTCGAGCAGCTGCAGCAACAATCCCTTGGAGCTCTAAATCACATTTGTCACAAGATCTGCCTGGTAGTATTGGCTGCTCCAAGACTTACTCCGACTTCTCAGCATTCCATCCCTTTGGTTGGATCGCAGCGGTGAGGAACTTGCCAATCTTCCCTGTTCTTTGTGCCTAATTCTGAAAGACTGGCAAGCTTTATGCTCTGTTTTCTGAAGAGGGCCCAGCTTTCCTAAGCTGCCTGTCTGTCAGGGATTAATTTAACCTCTAATTACTACATTTTCTTCACAGTTTGCTGCACATGAGCGTGTTATAACAAAAGCACAAAGAAGTATGTCATTTTATTTAGCCACTACTCTGAAATTAATTTAGGGGGTACAGAGTCAGATCTGCCACACTTGGTGTTAAAATAATTGTGCTGGTATTAGAATTAAAGTACATAATCTTGTTGTTTCTAATGATACAACAGTACTAGTGTAAATAGTGTTGTTAACTCATTAGTTATAGCCACAATAATAGAACTGATATCTACTTACAGAGAAATACTCAAATAAGCATCACAGCAAAAGTTTCCCCCAAATAATTCATGGTTTCCTCAAAATAATGGCATGGTTTCTACTTGATTGCCATCTGACATTTTGGTTTAGGATTACATATCTAAGTGTAGTTTGTTGTTTTTTCTCAAAAGGTCTGCCAAATCGCAATAAACAAACATTTATGATGGCTTGGGCTTCTTCCAGCCTGGATAATGATTTTTGATTTTTGATGATTTTTTATTTTTTTTGTTTTTAACATGCGGCTTCATGGGAACAGTACAAAAGGCCGTATGTCCTCTTGTCCCTGCTCACAGTGACGTCAGCAGTGCCACAGTTCGCATTGAGAGCAGACTCCTCTCTTGAAGGGAGTGAGTCCACTCCTGTTACGAAACATGGGATGACTTTCTTCTTTTCCAGTTCTGTGATATTTACAACAAAGGTGTTGGTTGTTCTTTTTCTTTTGGAAAGGTTAGGCTTGGGAAATGCAGCCTATCTCCAGTTTAAGTAAATGTAGCTAAAATGTGGCTAAAAGTTGTTGTTGTTACATCAGAAGTGTGCAGTAGCTGTCTTGGCATCCTGTGCTGTGTTCATCAACTATAAACCAGGCTTGTTAAAATGATTTTGAAAGTGTAATTTCTTATGTAAGGCTGGACCTGAAAAATCATTGGTTATGTACTGATAGTTTATTTCTAATGGAAACAGAAGACTGGTTGTATATTTTTATGTCGTGCATTTGAGTTACAAAGCATGGGCTCAACTCAGTAATTCTCCTTCAGTAAAAACTGTAGGTGCATTTGATGGGAAACTTCCCCTAAAGATTCTCCAAGGTCAGGTAGGACACAGTTAAAGAGTCACATCTTGTATTTCCTTTCTCAAAAGGAGAATTAATGTGGCTTCGTTATCCAGGTTTGTGACAACAGTGACACAAGATTGCCAAAAAGACTAATGGGAGGAGAGTGATGATTGATTCTCTTTACAGTAGTAGAACAGATTATTTCTCTGAATTCTTTCTTCAGTTCTCTCAATTCCCAAACTGTAACCAGTTACTGTAATTATTTACTCTAATTACTTCCAATCTACAAGTAAATCGAACATAAATTAAGATCGACTGATGTGAGGGACAGGGTGGTTCAGTGAGCTGACAGTCAGGTTTGGAGACGCTCTCACTGGTCAGAGTTCCACAGGAGGGTTTGACAGCTCTGTGGAGCAAGTGGGATTTTTTGTGGATATGAGTTTTCATATAGCAAGCCAAGGCTGAGTAATGCTTATTCTAATTTCAAAGTTGTCAACATTTTTTTGCAAAGGGCCTGAATATCTGTATGTATCTATTGCTGGAGGCAGTTTTCAGAGTAAATAGTTCCTAGGTTCTTACTTGTTCATTGTAAAATGGGAATGATGGTGCTTTACCTTTACCTTCACACTAAGTATCCTTAACTAGTTAAATAGTTTATAAATCATCAGTACGTGTTACCAGCTGAGTTCTTTAGGGTCCTTTCAAATAGTTGGAAATTATATTCAAAATAAAGGCAGTTATATCCTACTGTAAGCCCCCCTCAGTGTAAACAACAGTTTTATTTCTTTGCTTTGGCTGTAATGCCAACTCAGGTGGATACTTTTATTTTTCCCCCCGATATGACATTATAGTATCTTTCTTTTTGCTGAAACTTCAGAATTTCATGTAAGGGTCTTATTTAAAGATAAAAATGGCATCTACCCTCAGGCATGTATTTTAATGCTTCATTCTCTGTCATGGGTCTTCATAGGTTTAAGTTTTCAGCAAAGGTAAGAAAGTCAATATTTTACAAAGACATTTCTAACAGTTCCACACACACCAGAAGCTTTCTCCCCATACATTAGTATTAGTATTACATACAAAGGTATGTAACCTTTAGTATGTAAACATTTGCATTAGTTTAAGAATAATTATGTATCACTTATTTCATGTGGTTATCAGGATGGATACTGAGTATAATTTCACTTTGCTTTGACTAGTTACTTAAAAACTTACTAGGATTTTCACAAGTCCAAGTTTATATAAGGAAATAATTGCTGAATGTATCTGATACTTCAGTAACCCAGTAGGTCATGCTGGTGGTTGGGTACTTCAAAGGACTTCACTTTTTCTGTTACCTTAACTTACTTATTTTCTTAATTAATTGTGTTGATTTAAATAAAGTCACAGAGACTGAGAAAAACCCAAGTTTATACAATCTTCTAGTCAGAAAAACAGGCAAAAGGTTTTGATCTCTGACTGTCAAATGGTGACTCATTAAAAAGGAATTTTCGTTCCTCCCTTTTCAAAGGGTTACTCACTACCAAGCAGTAAATATCTAGTTTGATGCTACTGCATTGAAATGCCTGACATTGTTGGTGCATTAAGCCCAAACTCTGTAAGACTGTTTGTTCACAGGCTTCATGATTTTTTTTGTTTGTTTTTCTCTATTAAAGAAACCCATTGGGGGATTTTCTTCAAGCTTTACCCTGTCAGTTTGAGTACTGACTTTGTTTGGATTTTAATAACAGAGGACCCTGTCCATACTTTAAGCAGTGTGTCATTCAAATTATTTTTAAAAACACATGACCAAGCAAGCACTAATTTCTTTCCAATTTTGCATTGGGTAACATTAGACAAGGACGTTGGAATTTGTCTAAATCAAAAAAATTCTCTTTGTCCTCCACATCAAGGGTTGTGTGCTAAGCATGTTCTAATACTGCATTGCATAAAGCTGAAAATAAATTGTACAGAAGAGACACAGACAGAATCCAGCCCAAGGCATGCCCTTTTTCTCCATTTCCATATTAATCTTGGCTCTCTGAGCCATCTCTTTTGTCTTCCTGTTCTTACCTATTCTACACATTTGATGGAAGGGCACAAACGCATGTTTGAATCTTCCATCTCCTCTTCTTAGGTATGGATTAGTTGGTTTGAATTTAAATAGCATTGGAAAGGTGTTTTCTTGGTTGCAGCAACACTTGTGTTTGACTTGAAGCAGAGTGAGAGTGCATTTGGGCTTTTCAGTGCTTATGAGACGTGAATCTTGTTCCCTGATCCCAGGAGGTAGATCAAACTTAATTTCAAGTGAAAGTCCTGCATCTTCAAATAACTTCCCATGTCAGTTAAAGTTCAATATTCTTGAATTCCAGAGATGTAGATGAGTCAAATCTGAAGTTTAGGGCAAGTGTGAAGGATGTAAGAGAAAATGTAGATGTTTCTTCTGATGCTGCTCTCTCCTCCCCTTCAGGGCTCCCACAGTCTGTCAGCTGTAACGGAGTGATTTGATTACTTTGTAGTGTTAAGCTAAAAGAATAAATCTGAGAGCCTTGGGAATGGGGAGCCAATCCAACAATCAAAACCAACAAGTTAATAAACGTGAAGCATTTCTGCTCAGTGCTGCTGTAGGAATGCTACTTCCCGAAATGCTTGGGGCAGCCATGGCGATGGCCCAGTCAATTAGTGTAAGTACAACCCCATACACACCACCACTGACTGCGTGCTGGGGGCTGAGCTCCCTGTTTTGGAGGATAAATGTGTGGTTTCTGCTGGTTATAAATTATGAAAATGTTTAATGTCTCAGGATGAACTGTTTATTGCTCACCCCCTCGCTTTCCATCCTCTCTGCATACCTAGAAAAAGCTTGACATAGGCAATCTGAATTGCCCTTTCTTTAAAATCATTTTGGCCTTACATATTGTCTACAAATTTCTATTTTCCCCTTGTCAGTTCTTCTCTCCCCCCCAGCCCACAACCTAGCCAGAAATAGAGCATTTCAGTGACTGTCCACAGAGGTGGTTTGAAATCCAAATGATACCCTCAGACTGGTTTCTGGTGCCAGGCTAGGTACAGTTCGGAGCCATTTGGAAGACAGTGTACATAGAAATACTGTGAGCTACAGCAACAGAATCAATTGTTGTGTAAGAAAACCCGTACTACTTGTCTGCATGGAACTGACTGTGGATGTGGGTACTTCTGCAGGTAAGACCTGGATTACTTACAAAGAGTCTTATGCCAGCCTGTAGCTTTAATTTTATCATATCTAAGAATGGCAGTAATGGCAAACTAGCCAGGAAATGACCAATTCTGGCTGCCCACAAGACCTCCCTGTGGAGCATCTACGTGTATGTTATTTCAGGGTATTCAGTGACCAGCTAGTCCAGCAAACATCCATTTGTTGGCATTTCTGCCTGGAACAGAAACAGGTACAGCCCTTTGTACAAAAATGGCAAAAAATGAGCCATTGAGTGCTTTGCCATCTGCTCCCCAAACCGTAGCAAAGCAAACTGTTAAACTTTGCATGGAGCTTAGGGCTTGATTAACTTAAATTACCATCCTGTGGTACATGTTTGCAATGCCGAGGGAATTAGGTGGCATGTATTTTCAAGAAATACATGTTCATTATTCAGAAGGGTTATGCAATAACATCTAGTGGTCATTTCCTTTTGGAGCATAGCTGTGTCGGTCATGTAGCTTGTTTGTTTGTGCATTCATTCTGCTGGATCCTGGGAGGAGACGGACCGGCACTGCCAGCACCAGCAGAGCCGCTCTGCAGCACCGGCTGGCCCGGCTGCGTGGGTGGTGCTGCTGCAGCCACACATGGAGAGCCAGAGACCTCGGGGTGTAGAGGTGAAGAGGTCCAAAGTACGAGGAGGCAATGGTAGGGGAGAGAGAGCCGGGATGGGCTGGGGTGGGCTGGGACCAAAGGGAGGGCAAAGCTAAGGAGACAGGAGAGCTAAGGAAACTGGGCAGGTGTCTGGGAGATGATGGAGGCACAGCAGGTCCAGAACTGCCTCAGTAGGGCTGGAATCCCTCACGTGCCCAGCATCTCCTGTGACTTCCATTCCAGCAGTAAGTGCTTCCTGTGTACAAACTTGTTCTGTGCTCCTTGGACACTGGCTTCCAGGCACTGTTTTTCTTAATTTCTGTTGTCTTTTTAAAGTTTGCAACCCTTGTTTTTCCCTTGTACTCTTCCTTTCATGCCTTTGTTGTGATTGCTCTGCTCCTGGATCTCACCCGGTGTCGCCTCTCCAGAGGCCGGCAGAGCTGTGGCAGGGAGCAAGCACGGTGCCGGGGCTGCACACTCCCTGTGATCACAGGCATGGCTTGGTTGGGTTGGTTTTGTCAGAAGGATTTTTCTTTGGGTGAGTGTAGTGCTGAGGCAGCCCAGGTATCACCCAGCTGGCTGAAGCACGCAGTTGCTGTTCCCCGTGCAGCTGTGGGCTGTGCCCCTTGGATGTGAGCTGGTGCTACCACTGGGGCACGAGTCAAGGTATGACTGCCCCACTGTCCTTTTTCTGTGAATTCTGTGAATGTTCAGGCAGAAACAGTGAGGGCAGCTTTCACCTGGCCAGCCTGCAGCTCACTGCCGGCAGGACATCGTTGGCTGCATGAGCTGAGTTTGAGCTGCAGAAGTTGCTTAAGACATTAAGTAAATAATCTGGCACCTGACCCAAATGGAATGGCAGAAGTGCCTGGAGCAGTGTTGCCAGCCTGCCCCAGGCCAGCTTTCCCTGGGCCAGCCTTCCCTGGGGCCAGCCTTGTGGGCATGTCTGCATGAGACCAGAGCACCTTGCTGTGCACGGGAGGCTGGTTCAGAAGATCATCTGAGCTACTAATTAAATATCTTCCCAAATCTCCTTCAACAGCAATTTGGGATCTTAAGGTGGCCTTGGATTCTGTGAACCAAAGATGGTAATGTTCTCTTTTACAGCTGGTTCTGAAGCATTGTAGCTTCCCCGAAGTAAGGAGATGTAATTCAGTGTTTATAAAGGCAGACAGGAAAGTAAAAGACTCTTTGGTTCTCTCTGAGAGCTTTTTCAAATGTAGAAAGAATGAGTCACTCGACATTTCATTACTGAATAGGAGCTGATTTACAAGTGTGTATGCCCCGAGATGAATGTCGGTGGATGAACTCCAATAGTTTCCTCCATGACCATGCTGTAAATGGGCTTCAGCCAGTTTGATATAATTCATTCTGTGGCACTGCGCTGTCTTTTGAAATGGAACCATCATCCTTCTTATGATCTTCTGAATGCTAGGAGGCCGATTAACATGGGAATTCCTGATTAGCTTTAATTCAGCTCTACTACTCCAAGAAAGCATAGTTCCTGAATTGCACAAAGAAAGCCTCTTCAAGCACGGATCCAAATCAGCATACTGAAGATCCTGTTGGTAGGTGTGGTGACTATGATTAATATTTACTTGATGTCTTTCATCTTCCAAGTACTTTACAGAGAACAAGCATTTCATCTTTGCAAAAGATGTATGAGTTAGGTGAAATAAGTCTTACTCCCTCAGCTTTATTAATAAAGGCAGGGAAACGGAAGCAATGAGATTAAAGTAGTTTGGTCATGGTTACAAAGAAGGCCAGCACTGAAACTGTATAATTTCAGGTTTCTATTTCTGTGTCCAGACTAATGTCTTTTCTTGGTAAGAATAAGCAGCAGGACAAACTCTGGAGTAAGAACATCGTAAGAATTTAGTGAGGCATCACTTAGGCTGGTGCCCTGCCAGGCTGTTCTCCTTCCTTCCCCCTTACAGAGGTATCCCCACAGATTGTGAGTTGAGTTGCAAAGCATCCATGGACCTTTCCTTAGGCTGATATAATGGTCCAGTTTAGTCATTGGTCTGGTTGGACCACTGGAGAAATAAGTGTGTTTTGAGATTTCTGGAACAAGAGTCTCTGCTGAAGTGAATATGATGAGATGCATATATGATTTTACTCAATTCAATGACTTACTGCATTAGAAAGTGCTTAAATTATATTGTTGAATTGTAAGCATGCAAGTGGTCTCATTAATATGGAAAAAATTATTTGTTTACCTTTGGTTTGGATAGGGCTGCTCATAGAGCTCTATTTAAGTACACACTGAAGTTTATTGCCAAATAGTGTCCTGGTTTGCAGCAAAGGCCGTGTCACCCTGAACTGCAGACTGGCAGGGAACCTGTTGAGGGCCCAAAGATAGTTTTTGGTTTAAAGAGCTTCCTATCAAGATGAGTCAGTGGACAAAGCTTAACATCTGAGAAAGTTCTTGTCTGAGAAGGCATCTGGTGTTTTGAAAGAGAAGCCTCCTTTGTAGATGCATACGAGTTGTGTGCATCCTCAATCTGGTTGTGCAGCTGGTTGACTGTAATGGAAACCCTCACCTGGGAGGCTCCCCTGGGAGCCTCCCTCCTTCTGTGTGGGGAAAAGCAATTGCCTTTTAGTTCCTCCAATCCTACCTTAAAGAAGAAAGAGAAGATGCCCTTGCCTGAAACTGAAATCCATTCAGAGATGGTGGGTGTAGAAGCCACTTCATTTTGTTTAGATTTGACTGTAAATTGAGCCTCCTGTTTCACGTGGAATAACGATTTTAATGCTGCAGTAAGGAGTCACTAGGTGAAAGAAGCAAGGCAGGAGAGCAGAGCAGTGCAGCCCCACTCCCCTTGTAAGGCCATGGTTCAAAATGCTTAATTAGTTGTTTCAAACCGGTGGCTCTTCTCCTTTGAGGCAGGAATGATGTATCAGCAAAAGCTGACCAAATTGATGTAGCAAATCAATTCTATGGTAATCCGTTTATTTAAACTTTGGTACTTAAATTTATAAGCTCTTCTCAAGTGTGTCTGTGCTGCCGTTCATTAGCCCGTATTCTTTTATGCTCTTGCTCGGAGGTTTGTGCTGCAGATAGCAAAATGGCCAGGACATGCCACTCGAAACTGCCTCCAAATGTAATTCAAGCAGGTCTGCAATAATAGTGCTAAAAGAAGAGCTATTTAGCAGCATTATTAATGGGCAAAGAGTTCAGGCAGGATTATGAAAAAGTAAATTTTTATTAAGAGTGGAGGAGCTAGAAGAATGGACTGATTGCCCTGAGTCCTCTGGGCCCTCGAGCAATCAATTTCCCTTTCTAGTATTCAGTTACTTGCTAATTGTATTGATTTTTATCAAATATGTGTACAAATCAATTTTATATTCTAGTGCTATTAAAAGCTTCCTTCCTTCCTTGCAGGCAATGCTGCTCTGATCATTCTCATTGTCTTCCTTTATTTTAATGCTTTTATCCTAATGCATATTTTCGTTAGGACATGCATGTTTTTCTTTAGGACATTGAACTAGGTTGGGATTTTACCTCGATGCTCAGGGGTGGAGCAAATAGGCATCACTCAGTCCAGACCTCTGGGAAGTCAGTGGAACTGTCTGCTTAAGGAAAAATTGCAGGAAAGGGATGTGTGGTGTCATAAAATGGGTGGGTGCAAGTGACCACACAGTGTGACCCCCTGAAGAACAGGAAACACAGCTGCCGCAGGATGGGGATTGTGCTGCATAAAGGTTGTAATGAGAAACAAAGAAGGGGATAAATGCTGAGCATGATGCACTCATACTGAGTAAAGGGGAAAATGAAGTCAGGGTGAGAAAAATGAAACTCCTGTTTCAGTGGGATGACCCCCATTGCTGCTGCAAACCAAGTAACTTAGGCACTTCAAGAAAAGTGGATGCTGGAGACATCTCTGAGCAGAGTGAATGTGTTGAGCTCTGAACAAAATAAAACAACATTCTCTGTTTGTGTTTGTTTATGCCCATGGCAATTCAAATTGTTCCTGTCGAAGGTACCTATTTTCTGAGACAGCATATGCTTGTGCTCTCCTTTTAATGTGAGCCACACAGTTTGGGTTTGGGGAGAATATCTCTGGCTGTGTGTGAGCCTGAGAAATAGACTCTCATAATTTAAATGTTTGGTGTATGTACAGCACCGCCAGAAGTGGTGGGGAGACTTTGAACTCTTAACGGTGTGAGCAGTAGTCACAAGAACAAGGGGAGTTAGGGCTCTGCTTTTCCACTTGCCTCTGACTTAATATTAAAACTGCAGAGTTTATGGTGGTGTGTTTTCTGCTCTTATGCCCAGGTGCTTAAATGAAATGCTTTTATACTTTTCCTCAGGAAGGAAGAGTTGCATTAGCAAGTATTTGGATATATACACATATATGGTAAAAATACACCTTACATTAAATCATCTAATACAGTGGTACCCAGAGAATTTTATATTTGAAGTGGATCACTTTGGTCTTTTTGATTATGTTCTCCTCCCTGGCTTTGCTGATGTTTCTTCATCGCACAGCAAACCCATCTGGGAGAACCAGCAGAAGCCCCAGCTCTCTCAGCCTCTCGTTCCTGCCAGTCGCTGCTCCCGAAGGCAGAGGTGCTGTGGGGTATGGGAAGACAGACCCAAGCCCTCCCGCCTCATCCAATGGCACAAAAGGACCTGGGTGCTGGTTCCCCAGGAGCCCCCAGACAACAGCTCAGTGGGGAGCAGGTATCCTTTGTGCCCCCTCACAGGGTTTTGCTGCACTCCCCAGCTGCCACAGTGGCTTTTCTTGCTACTTTGGGGTGCTTGGTATTTTCAGATCCAGTGTAGGCGCTGCCACCACCATCATCAGTATAATGTTTTAGAAGCTGGTTAGGAGAAACCAGTCTTCTTGTCCTTTGATCTCTGTGCACAGTGAGTTCCCTCCTTGCATTCCCAGCTCGAGTGGGGGCAGATCCTGCGTGCAGGGACAGCCACCTGCCCCAGGAGCTGGCAGCTCCGTGCCCTGGTGGGCTCCGTGGGAGCAGAGCCGCTGTGCTTCCACTGGCTCGGCACCGCCTGGCCGGCCGGGAGCACGTTTTTGTCATTAGGTTCATACAGCACCTCTTGTACGAGAAATCACAGCCTGGATAAGCCGTGTGAGGGGTCATTATAACACAGAGAAGATAAATGTACCGGTTCTGCTGGAGGCTGTCCTCGGGCTGTTTGTTATGTGTCTCTAACACTGTCACTACATCACACACTTCCTCGATCTCCGTATTACCCTACAAGCCTGTCTAATGGGATCCTCTGTTGCTGATTCCAGCTTACCCTGACCTACTTCTTTCTTGTGTCCCAGCAAGCTGTCAGGAGCTATCAGAGCACTGGGAGCTGAAATAAACACTCACTGAGGGGAAAAGCAAGGCTGTCTCTAGTGAATTTAATTAGCTTTGTTTAACTGGCTTGTTTGCTTTGTAAATCACATCATTTTTAGTCGAATTTAAGGGATAAAAAAATCTGTAATTAAAATCAAATGATGCATGACCTTATTAAAAGTCAAGGGTTTTAGAAGTTCTGTACAAAAAGTCATTTAGTTTGTAACACATTTGCAGCACTCTGAATATTTTAGGGAAAAGAAGGATGAAACTGAGATTCTTTTTGGTTTTGGGATCTTTCTTCAGAAGGAGATTGGGGCTTTTTGAATCACTATCTTTACCTTTTCTTGAATATGGGTTTAAAAAAAAAAATTCTTTGGTCTTTTTGTCAGCATTGCAAGCTTGCTGCATAAAATTTTAGAATCCAAATAAAGATTCTTACTGTTTCTTTCTTCTCTATGGCCTAAGCATCGGTATACTATGCATAGTTTGAATCCTTGCTGTTGTGTGAGGCCATGGTTTAAATCCTGGCTTCCTTTTGCACGTCTGTTACATTTTTGAGTGTTGGAACAAAAGTCATTGTAATTTTGACTCTGCCAGACAAATGAAGCACTGACTCGGCAAGTCATCACTGGGTTGAATTTGAAAGTGCTTAGAGTGTTTTTATCAGACAATACATTTTGTCTTTCAGGTGCTTTACTGTATTTCAGTGTGGCGCATATTTCTTCTAACAATTGATGTTCTTGCTCTTGTCAGTGTAGGGTCTAATCCTCTTGCTGTTGAAAATGATAAAAGCCCTATGAATTCCTAATATGTCTTATCAAAATCTGGCTAAAATATAAAATGTCTGACCCCAACTTCTGATTCTTCTTCAGCAGAAATATGTTTCTGCCTTGCACCAAGAGTGCATATTGATAGAGCCTCCTGAGCACATGGTTTATAGAGATACCCCATCCTTGTGCTGAGCTGCAGCATGAACAGAAAAGGATTAAAGGACCACTGAGAAATAAATGGGTATGGATGAACTTGCAGTGTGCAAAATGGTAAAATATGGGATAAAACTACTATCGGAGAGTATGAGAGGAATTAAAAATCTGTTTCACAAAGGTGCAGAACTTCTTCCAGTCTTTCGAAGAGGATGTAAGATTAGCTAACCTGTAGTACTGCACTGAGAATTACTTGTGGAAATTATTTCATTGAGGAATATAATGAGCAGCCTGATCGCTCAATGACTTCTGAGTAACTCACTAACTTAAGGATCACTGCGAGGTTTCAGGGAAGGAAAAGAGAAATGTTCTTTTCTCAGTGGGAGTTTTGGAGGCCCCTTGGCCCCACTGGAACATGTGGTGCTGGAAGGTCTCTGCTGTGCCAGGAGTGGAAGTTGTGTGGAAGTCTTACAAAAAGATACACAGAGGGAGACTTCAGTGGTTTGACAAAATTGAATTGAAACAAGAATAGCCAGGTGAGGGGGATAACTGAGCACCAAGTGGTTGAAGTCAAGTGACCAAGTGTGTGGTCTTTCAGCAGTAGGGAATGAGGCAAGGAAAGCTGAGACATCCCAGTTCAATTTCAGTATCTTCAATGACTCTACTGAACAGAGAGCAGAAAATTTGAGATATTATAACTTCAGAAACTTTGCTTTCATTCTGCGGCTTTACTGGATCCTGTATATATCCCTTGTGGATTGAGGTCTTAAGTATTTTTGGCATCTGTAGCTGAGCTGTGTAGAGTGGGAGGAATACAAGTACGGCTCCTGGGTCATTGCTCCAGAGAAAGTGGGTGAGGTGCATGTTGTGGAGCTTTTAACATAGGCATGGCAGCAGACATGTTTTATAATCTGATCCAGTGGGAATAGCAAGAAAAAACTTATAGTATTGATACCCTATCGAGAGGTGAGTGGTGGAGCAGGGAGGTACAAGGATGCTAAAGCTAAATGCTCATTTGGACCCATTAGCTGCTGAGTGCTGCTCACTGCAGCTGAGAGCCGGGTGTGAGGACAAGGAGACCTCGGCACTGTGGGAAAGTGGGAATTTAGTGTGTTTAGCAACAAACATGTGATTAATAGCTGTGTGCCTATCATCTCTGCGATAGCACCGTCGTCCCTCCATTCATCTCCACGGCTGCAGGGGGAGGGGAGCAGGAGAGGGACTCCGTGCTCAGGGTGGGGGGATTGTGAGCTCTTGGTGGAAATCAGCAGCTGAGAAAGGGACCTGTCCCAGCACCTCCCTCTGCGCTTAGAAAAGTGCCCGGTGTGTTCTGGGCACCACTGTAATCTGAATAGTAAACATTTAATTCCAAGCTCCTCGTATTCAGCTGTGGTTCTGTTCAATGATGCTTTGCTTAGAGGACACAGAAAGGGACAAATGTTCATAAGACTTGAGTCGTTTAACTTAAATCAACCTCCTCCTACCCACTATTGACAGATCAAGAGAACCAATGAGGCATGTTTAATTACACATGCACCCAGTTTACAATTAGTCTGCAGACTGATTTCCACCCCCCTCCTGACACCACAAGGAAAGGTTTGGTCCTAAAAGAGGTTTTACTGGATGTAAGAGGAGCAGGGCTGCAGTGGGTTTTTTTCCTTTTTAAATGTAAGTGGAATATCTTCTAGGTCAAATGATTTAATCTGATGCTCTAATGTGACATGGTTTAGCAATCCTTCTGCTTGTAATAAGTGACAAAAGTACAGCTTCTTGCTTGATAAATGGGTTAACAGTATTCACAAGGCAGGTAATAGAAATCCATATTAATAGGTGGAAATTGGCTCTTGATGCCAGGCAGGAGAGTCTAATGAAAGTATTATTGTTTTAGCTTCCAGCTCCTTTGGAAGCTGACAGCTAAATGCCTGTATTACGTTCTTATTACCTATTTATCACACCATATAGCTGAGTGGATATTTATTAAATTACATTCATGTTTAATGCCTGTTTGTATACTTTTCACTCATAGTGTTCTCAAAGGAAATTCTCTGGAAGTGTTTCAGAAATGCACAACTATTTTCCCATTCTCTTTTTGTAAAGTAAACCCATTGTTGCCAACTGTCAATATACAATTGGCTTGGAAATTAAATTGTTTCCTGCTAAGCTGTAAGAACTAGCTAAACCTGCTCTATTAAATTTAGGAAATAATTATTTAAAAATCTGAAAACCACACAGTATTCTTGGGTCGTGTTGATTCTATTCTAGTCTTTGAAAATACCCAAGATCCCAAGAGTTGGGCTTACCTAGTTTCAGCTTTAATTTAGCATTAAATTGCTTCATCAGGGATTTTATTTATGACCTTCTGTATGTTTGTGATTCTTTTGAGAATATTTAAAATAGTACTGAATACCATCAAAGATAAGAAATTAGAAGCCTGTTTATTAATACACCTACTTATCGTGCTTCTCCAATTTTACGTCCTTATTTTCTTCTTAGGCAGCACTTTCAATTCATTCCATCTAGATTAAAATTAAAAAAAAAATAAAAGGAAGAAAACTAAAAGAACAAAAAACTAAAGCAAAAAACACAGCACAGCTCAGGTGTTCCCACATAGCTTTGACCTGGAGAGTGCTGGGATCTCAAGGGCTTTCTGTACGTCCTGAGAGGTAAAAAAAAGGAAGGTGGGCTTGCATTTTCTTCCACCATATTATTTCCAGTTCATCCTCTTGTCAGAGCACTGTGACTGTGCAGCACTGTGGGGTGATGCCGTCACAGTGAGTCAGGTGAGGACCAGGGCTGACAGCCAAGGGCTCCTGGTTTTCTGTGTACCTTGTCCAGTAGAGTCACACCATTTCCTTCCTGACCCAGCATCCTGCACTCACAAACCACTCAAGAGAGATACCCAGCTGGAAATCTGTGCCAGTTTATTTAAGCAATCCCAAACAGGAGGTTTGACTCCCACTCTTACACTGAGAAATAGCTGTAATGTGTAGAAGTTTGAAGAGTGTATTCTTTCCCTTCACCAAGTTATTTGCAGATGCCCCAGAAATACCTGGGGCTTGGTGCAGGCAGCTCCTGTGCTTGCACAGAGCCTCAGCAGCTCTCACAGGCACCCTGGCCAGGCATGAAACAGCCCAGGTGAAATGCAGGGGCTCCGACCCATGAAATCCTGCTGGGGGATCAGGCTGTAAGATCTGGACTTAGATATTACAAGAAGGCCAAGGGGTTTTTTTGGTTTTTTTTTTGTTTAAAGGCTTTGATAGCTCTTGTCTGCTTGAAGTTTAATTTCAGTGGAATATTGTATTGATCCATCAAGGTAATCTGTTAAATACTTCTATTTGAACCACTCTCGCTTGTTTATATTAAGGATAAATAAATAACCCAGAGCTGCTGTGCACATTGCAGCTTTCTGCAGTGCAGGCAATAATGCAAACACTCACTTCTGCAATGAGCAGGCTAATCACTTTATCACTTTTATGAAAATTTTGCTGCCACTGCCCTTTAAGGACCTAATCTTTGTCATTAGTGGGTTGTAACAATGCCCAGTGACCATATTTTCAATTTAGAGAGACTGAAAAAAAATCTATGTAAAAGAATACCATGTTATGCTTCCCTTAGTACTGATTTACATTATTAATGTAAGAGAACAATTAAAAAACCAGTTGCAATCATGCCACCAATATTTTTTTTAATGGTGGGGAGAGAAACTATAAATCAGTCTCCTGGAGTATGTTGAGCATACAAGCAAGTAGCAGTTCAAGCAAATTTTAGCAGGTTTATTGGGTTTTGAAACTTCAGGCATCTTGGATCAGCAAATATTAATGTTTTAAGAGCCATTGCAAACTCTTCCTTAGATTTTGTATCTATAAAAATATATATAGACTAAGAAGTTTATATGGATGAGTGTATGTATATGTAGAGATGTAGAGAAACTCCGTCTCTGTTAAGCATTTTAGTTGTCATGGGAAAAAGCTCTTCAAACTGTTATTCTTTCAGTTTTAATGATCTTAAGTCCTTTTTCAGTACTTGCAGCTCTGCTTTACCTTTGTGTTCACTCAATTTGATAAAGACTCTATAGGCTAATTAGTTTCATTTCTGCTTATGGCTGATCTCTGATAGTTTTCATTCTTTTGGCTTCTCAGATCTCGATCAATGCTCTGGTGTGTTTGCTGTGAGCACTGCAGGGAATGATTGTTCTCTCTTCTGTACCCCAGTAAAACATATTGCAGCATTTGACTGGTTCCCCATTTTGAAACACCTTTAAAATATGGCTCTGTTTGAGTCAGGATTTCATAAATCATATTGATAGAAAAGTTGCCTTCGATCCTTTTTCATGTAATGTGACAGTACAACAGAATTTATAGCACTGAACTCATCTGAGAGACACCCATAGTAACACTAGCATTTTCTGACCTGCCTTAATTTCTCTTCTTATTCCAGGCATCTGTACCGGACTGTGTTAATTTTTTTGTTTAATGATGTTCTTTAAGGTGAAACTTTGCCAATTGGTGTTTGGGCAAGTCTTTAATAAGTTTTTTATTATTATTATTTGTTATCTTTTGAACATATTTGAGTTATTTTGAGTTTGGATTCTGTCCTTGGAAGTCAAGACAAAATGCTTAGCATGAGGCAGAGATCATGTAGAACCTACAGTAACATGAAAGCAGCTTGTGGCACTGCAAACAACAGCAAAACCACTTACAGGTTTAATATGTTTGGATAGGAAATGCCCAAGAAAATGCATTTCTGAGCCCCGTGTTGTTTGTTAAGTCACACTGACGCACAGCCGAGGGCCTGAGGAAAAGTTCAGGAATGGCAGAGAGCAAGGGAGGAACTTGTCGGTGGAGCATTTCTGTGGAGATAGTTTGTGGGCTGTTTATTGATTGCTCAGGTCATTGGTGAAAGGTCAACAGCTCTGCTGTGTCGGCAGATAAAGACAGAGGAATGGCATGTTGAGGTCACATTGGAAAGGAATTCAGTCACGCTAAAGAAAGAACATTTTAAACCTTTATTTACTCAAAAAGGGTTGTGAGGTATTGAGCTTGCACATTTATGACCCTTCAGAGTAAGATTAAGAAACCTCATTCTCAGCTTTCCCTGGGAGTTTTCCCCTTCGCTTTGCAATCTGCTTTTAGAGTTGAACCATTTTTAGCTCATTGCTTAATTCCTTGCTCCTGGTTTTGTGTCTTGCAAAGATTAGAAGTATATTTCCTTGTGCAAAGAAACACTGGTAATTTTTTCTGAACACCCAAATTTTGAAGCAATTATGCCTTATGGTTAATTTAATTTTTTTTCCTCTTCTTTCCTCAAAGTGCCTGTGTTTATTTCTATTGTGTTTTGCTTTTACCCTATATGAAGGTAACTAATGCATGGCAGGGCTGAGATTTAACACATCTGAAAGGTGAACTGTTCAGGACAGGATTTAAATCAGGAGGACTCGGGTCTTGTCTGAACAAGGTAGTGACTGCTCATCAGCTCACATGTGCTGGGATTTAGGCAGGCAGGGTGAAAACAATCTTTTTCATTTTATTTACCTCCATTAGGAGCCAATTTAAATGAAAGCTAATAGGCCATTATTGCACTTCAGGAAAAGGGTTCTTATACAAATTGCTTAAGTTCATGGTTTTAACTAATCCGGTGCAGATTTGTTTTGCAGTAAGCTGTAAGTAGATGGGGAGCTGTTTTCCAGATTTGGGGACCAAAACACCTGTCAATAAGCATGATATTCTCTCTAATGCGAAGTCCTGGCCCAGATCTTCCGTGTCACCAAATTCCCCTTAATCCCTGGAAGTGGTACAGGGAAGTACAGCCAGACACAAAGTGGGTGGCAAAGAGCATGTCTGTTTCTTTAGTCAGGCTGACACAAAGGCAATAAGTGATTAAGATTTGCCCATATAGATGATGTGAGAGAAGGTTTGTATGTTGGAAACTGGGTTGCTGTAACTGATGATTTTAATATTGTCACTTAGTCCAGGCTTCTAAACTCCAAAATTACATTTTTTTAAAAAATCTCTGTCTCTTTCTGCCGTGACTCAAAGCTCCTGAGTTTATTATCAGGGTAGATTTTTTAATATTTTAGTATTAAAACTAATAAATCCTGCCTTTTAGATCTTCCAGGACTGCTCAGGTAGTTTGCTTCCCCCCTGCCAACCTTGATGCAAAGCACCATGTAAACGTAAACACTTCTTTCGATGAGGGCACTCAGAACTGCTCAGGGGAAGATGCTGAGGAGCACAACCAAGCACTGGGCCTGTCCCAGCCTCCTTGTGCACCCTCTGCATCATCACTGCTAACCAGGGCTTCTCCTGCTCAGCTTTGTAGGTTGATATGTTCACTGCAGCCATTTCTGTACCTCACAAAGAACACAGTAAAAAATAAACATCTCACCTGTGTTTTGCAATCGCCTCGTCTGCTGTTCCCAGCAGCTCAGACGTGGGTGGAAGGTGGCTGTGATCCTTCAAACTCTCCCCGTGGAGTAGGGGCCACCACCTGATGTGCCCTGCTCTGGTACTGTCCTAAGAGGACAGAGCAATGGAGAAGCTGCTTCCAGCTGTTGGTGTAAAACAGCTGCAGTGGGGGCTGCATTTTGGGTGAAATTTTGATAAAATGTAGAAGAAAGCTTTTCAGAGGCTAAGCCAAATGTGATGCCAAGCAGAGGATTTTTAGCCTAATTGATGTGTGGCAATACTACAATTCCTCATAGGTTTTCTGAGTACTAGAGAAGAGTTATGTTAGATCAATAATGACTGTAATAAAAAAACCCAACAAAATAAAAATGAATAAACTGAATTTTAATTTAATTTATTAAGAAAAAAAGGAGTCTCAAAGATTAAATGAATACACTGCTACTTGCCTGTAGTTGCTGAATCACATCCTGCTCCATCCAGAAGTAACTACATGTTGGCATCTAAATTGCTGTTGAGTCACCTCTGCAATATGAACTGGTGATTTACATTCATATACCAGAAGTGTCTCTGTTTAATAGAAAAAAAAAAAAACACCAAAAAAACCACAACCCTACACAGCAACAACAACAAAAAAACCCACCAAACTGATTTTTGCAAGGGAATGTCCCAGAGGAAAAATCTCTGGATGGGGTTAAGATTTCTATTGACAACAGGGGGAAAAACCTCGCAAGGAACATGCCCCATGCAGCTGCTGGGAGAAGGTGCAGAGGTGCAAATACCGAGCTGCAGTGTTGGCCAGGAACACATCCAGGAGGCTGCTGCCGGAGGTGCAGGAGCTACAGCTCCCTCCTTTTTCTAAATGCGTGGTCCCAAAACCTGAAGCAGAGCCTGGGGAGCAGACTCCTACAACTACTGGCAGAGCAACGTGCCAGCACTGTGCCCAGAACACCGTGACCGTGTTTTCTGTGTGTGTGCCCTCCCCTCGCAGAGAATCAGCCCTTTGTCTGAACAACTCCTTTCTCCTTTTCTTTTCTTTCTGAAGTTTTCAGTTGGCGACTGGGAAGCGGGGAGGGGGAAGGGTGGGGGGGCAGCCTGCAAAGATGAAGCAGCTCATGAAAAGAAAGCTGCTGAATAGGCAGATTGTTTTATCTGGATGGGTTTTGTGTTCCTGACTCTGTGTTGCAAGGGAAGGTACAGTACAAACAGTGTTCTGGCTCACATGCTCCTGCTCCAGCCAGGAGATCGCTCTTTCTCCTGCTGCTGCTGCTGCTCAAAAGCCCTGAGCATGTGTTATCTTTTTCCCCCTCCCCCTGAAGATATCTGTTCACTGCTGATGGCATTTCTGTGTAGCAAGGGCCGTGTTTACACTGTAAGAAATGTGAACATGTCCCAAGGATTCTGCAGCTTTGTGCGCCCCCGCAAAGTGGTATTTCCTATGGCCGCTGACTCCAAAAGAGTCCTGTGTTCCCAGCCTCGTTTGCTTAACAGTCTGGAAGGAAACCTGGAAGCTGAGGATAAAACATCTAGGCGAGCTTTAGGAGGAAATGTGGAAGCCCAGGCTTGGAGTGGGGATCCCAAATTACCCTGCATTGGCTGAATCTTCTCCTGCTTCTCTCTTCTTCCATCAGAAAAACTTTAGGAACAGCTGAAGCTCTGGTCAGCTGGTGGTTGCTTTGGTTGCCCATGTAGTCCCAGGCTCCAACGTGAGATGTGCTGATAGTCTTTGAAATGGAGAGGCAATGGCCTCCGTTTTATTAAAGGTCATCAGGCACCTGGTACAAGCTGAAGGGATTTTGTGCAGGCAAAAGAGCAAAAAGGGTGTATAAATTTTTAAAGGAAGAAGAGGAAAAAAAAATGACAGTAAATTTAGTGCTTCAGGTTCAACATGGCAGGGAGGGACAGGAGGTGGGATGTGTGTGTCCAGGCAAAATAATCCTGATTAAATAAATCCTGTTGATTCAGGGCCCTTGAAAAGAGAATTCCTCATCTGATGCAACTGGTTTGTTTTTTTCACATCCTGAACTGTGTCAGTGAGACACTGAAACCTTCGGGGGGGGGGGGGGGGTGGGAAGGAATGGGGCTTCTGGCCTCTTCTGTGCTGAAATTGTAATTTAATAATAAGGGGGTTTTAGGTCTGCTAGAAGTTTTCTGGTGTTTCATCTGAGAATAAAGTGCTAGTGCATCCCCCTGCTGAAAGGTAGGAAGCCAGTGAGCAGGACTCTCCTCAAACACAATGGCTCTATCTTGCTCTGTTATGCCACAAAGGAGTGGCTTGCTTAATCTCCGAAATTAATAGAGCAGAGAGGAAACGGCTCTTAAAGAGATGTGTGTCTGCTTCCTTCCTGTGCGGAGCGCGGGGAGCCCGGGGCACCGAGGCAATGTCATTTCACATAACTAGAGGGCTCTTCTTATAAAGGACAATTACAGTAAGTGTAGCGAGGCTGGAATTTTTGACTTTTCAGGGTTTTTTTCCCTGCTAGGGTGGCGGGGATTTTTGTTTAAAACCTGGTATTTTATTTTGGTGGAAGATGATGCTGTGAGAGTTTGTCCCACATTTGCTTTCTCAAGAGATTGATTTTTTTGGGGGAGGGGGGAGGGTGTCTGCCTCTTGTTTAGTGACATCAGAGAAACCAGCCTGCTGCTCCATTCCCTGCCACGCTTAGTACAACAGTCTAAATGTGTTTTGAGCTCTTGTCCTAGGAGAATGTCAGTTCAACCAGAATTAACGGAGTGTATTCCAGTAGAACAGCTCCTTTTTCACACTGTGTTGGCCCTTTATAGCAGTGTGTTACTCTTGGTGTGAAGCCAAATTGACTGATAAGCAATGCACTAGATTTTCCTGCACATGGTCAAAGCTGTTTGCATCTATACAAACATTTTTAGCTTTAGGAAAAAGGTTTAGTGCTCACAAAACTGAACCCCACCTAGCTACTGTCACTTCAGAGGGAGGGAGAGAGAAAAATTGGCTTTCCAAGAAGCCTTCAGGATTTTTTAATTGCTTCAGGGAGAAAGATGGGGAGACCAGGAGGAGATGCCATGGGGACCAGGGCTCCTGGGTACTGTGCTGCCTCCAGCCCATTTGATTTGAGAACAGGGGATGCTGCTCAGCATGTTTCAGGAACTGATTTTAGTTGGGCAGATGAAGCTTTGCTCTGCTTTCATTCCTTAACTTTTTTAATAATTTATGTGTGATGCTACACAGTAGAAATATACCTCCAACTCTGCACTTGAAACCGCTGTCTAGAGCAGCATAACATAATCCAGCCATGTTGTATATCTTGTGCATTTATTGAAAAGAAAGGGTGTGTGGATTGTGTGGGGTTTTGAGTCACAATCAAGGGGAATCGAATAACATGACTATCTATAAACTGCAGGACAGTTTGTTCCCTCCTAGCAACATGATGTATTTTACATATGAACAATAGTAGGTTGCTTTGCAGAAAATGTGTTTTTGATATTAAGATTATCAGTGCTGCCACCCCTCGTCCCTCATTTATTATTGGACTCACCACAGCAAAACTGCCAAGTTCTTAGTGCTTTTTCAGCTTTCATTCAGCCGCATGATTTGTAATGACTGTGGTGAGCTGGGGAAAGGAGGAAGTTTAAATTTGGGCAGTTGTGCATCTATCCACAGCTAACGAGGCATCTAATTTCTCTGCAAATCCAATACAGCTTTACCACAGCCCTGGCTGTAAGTTCAAGTATTTTGTAGTATTTTTCAGTATTTTTCTGCACCTTTGCCATTGTCTGTGTGTTTTAAGCTCCATCTAATTTGGATTTTATTTATCTGAAAGATGAGATAGAGAACTGGTTTGTATCAGTGCTGCTCATCAGTGGTGTGGGAGGCTCAGCAACCTTGGGCTGCCTTGACCCCACATTGCCCACGGCCACTCTAAGCAGGTACTGGAAAGGGCCAATATTCAGTGAGGATTGTATTGCTGCAGTGTCCTTTTCCTTTTGATGCCTTTTCAGGAGCACTGAGTAGCTACATCCATCTGTCCCAACCATCACTTTAATGCCCTGCACAAAATCCCTCTTCCAAGCATGGCTAAATCTCAGCTTCAGAGTCCCTGCAGGCTCCTGGGGGCAGGGACCAGCTTTTCTCCTGGTTTCAGACAGGTACCCAGCCCCAGCCATTGTGACCTTGTCTGTCTTGCAAGGAATTATTGTGCTCCATGCAATACTGCCTGAGAACAGGCGGCAGCACAGCACAAGGTGGGATGGCTACAGTTTAAAATAGAAGATGGCATAATGAAGTTCTTAGGCTAAATGCTAGTGTAAAATTAGCATTTAACCTCCCCCTTAGAATTTGCCTGTTAATTAGGTATCACTGTCTATATTGGCATCATTTTTAGAAGTTGTTACAGCAATATTAACATGACTGAAATGCATTGCATGAAAATATATTATGCATCAAAGTTTTCTCCTGGTGGGGGCTTAGATCATCCAGCCCAGCTGGGAATGGTATTATTTTACTTGTTCTATTATAGACATCTAGACACATACACAGCCCTCAGACTTAAAGGAATGCGTCTGCAAGGTAAAATAATAAGCGTATACCAGACAGTCCACAGGATTAGAAGGCTATTTAAATGAGAAGAAAAAGTGGGGGGCAGAGATGAGAAGGGAAGGAATTCTATGCCTTGTAACAATACCCTATTTCACCTTCCAGCTAGGACTTCTCAGACTGGATCAGGGCACTGAACTTCTTCTTCTGAACATATCAACCTATAAAGCCAGGTGTTAGCATCCCAGAGCAGGCTGGATAGAGGATTTCTATTACATCCTTTCTTTGGACTTTATTGTTTTAATAAATCTTAATGCAGTGCCTTTCATGCATTTTGATATCAAGTTTCACCAACTTGCAAAAAGTTTCACTTCTGTCTGTTTCCCCAGAATAGATGTACAGTTGTGGCACTGAACTGTTGTTGTTTGGCTTCCCTCTGCTCCAGGAGCTTTCTGAAATCCTGGAAAAGTCTGGGGTCCACCGTGTGCAGGGCTGCCTGTTCTTGCAATGCCTCCCATTCCCATGTAGTCATTGTCTTTCTTTGGAGGACCCCCATGATGTGGGGTCCCATCCAACTGGCCTATGATAGCTCTGCCCATTCATTTTCCCCAGCTCTGTTTCTTTTCTCCCTCCTAACCGGCACAGAGCTAGAGGGATGCAGGCTCTGGGGTCCTGTGCCATGCACCACAGGAGTACCAGAAGGCAGGCAATTTGCATTTTAATAACTCCCTCATTATGTATTTGTCTGGTCCTGTCAATATTTTGCATTTTTTACATTTTGCTGACTGCAGACATTGGGGGCTATCAAGTCGATAATTAGATTGCCTTGTTTTAAACACCTCGGTTATAAATCAGAGCAGCCCAATTCTGTAGCCCGGTGCTGTGTCTGGAGAGCAGCTGGCCTATATGTGAAAGGCAAAAGATTTGAGGAGAACATTGCACACAGATTTGCTGTTGTTAGGAATGCCTTTGGGAACATACCTGAAGGGGGGGGGAGGCGGCAATCCTTTTTCAGAAACAAAAATTACAGAAATTAAATCTTTGTCACAGGCCATAGCATCACCTTGCCTGTCAAGTGAATGTGGTTCTTCCTACACCAAGTAGGAGTGTTGTAAACCTCACCTTCATTTTATTCCACCTGCCTAATGAGGTGGGGTGTTTTGTTTCACCTAAAGCCTGAACTAATGGCAGAAGCATTAAATGCAAATTGCACCTTGAGGACCCCCCTTGAATCACACAGCACAGCTTGTACTGCCATTGGTGCTGGGTTTATCTCAATTGTTGTCTAAGGCTTTGGAATTATAAATGTTTGTGTTCAGCATGTGCTTTCTCTTCTGTGTAGTGCAGTTATTTGTATTGCACATGGGGTTTGAAAGAAGTCAAATATGGAGAGTGCAGAAACAAAAAAGTCTCTATGCATGTCTAGATGCACAGGTATGTGGAAAGTGAGGGTAAGTGCTGGTGGTGTTGTAAAAGATGTGGAGATCAAAAAGATCAAAAGAGCAAACTGTGAGTGGATACACAGAGAAATGCCCACTGAAATCAGCAGCAAAGTTTCCAGTTATTTCACCAGCTCAGGTCCATGTATAAAACTGAATACAGATTGTTCTCAGTATAGAATATCCTCAAGACAGATTTCAGAGAGGAAAAGCCCAAGTTCTGCTTTTATTTTTAAAACTATTACTGATGAGCACTGAGATACCCAAACAGAAATGTGTTTGATGCATGGGGCAGTAGAGAGCCTGGACCCGATGAGATCTGCAGTTGGCACTGGAATGTGGCAAAATGGGTGCTGGGAGGACATCTGCGCAAAAGAACCCCCAGGAACAGGTGAGCACAGACAAGGGCAAGGTTTACTTCTTTAAATTTGCATCAGGAACCAAGGGAAAGCTGTGTGCAGATGCATTGGAGAGGGAGGCAAACCACTATTAGAAGCTGCATTATTTCACTTACTGTAAATAGCTTTTTGTTCAGCATGGAAAGACAGCAGCTCTTCCTGGGGTTGTTTGCTGTTTTTGCGTGACTGCTTGATGGTTCAGCTTGTTAATGGACCAGGTTTCTATTAAAAGTGTTTAGTTGCTTGACAGCTGTGTGCTTCAGAAGCCAGGAGCTTACTATGTGCTGGTGAAGGCTGCCACTGTTTTCTTATATGGAGATATGCATGTTTTTAAGGAGTAATAGAAATTCCTCCTGTTTCTTGGATTGCTGTTAGAGCTAGACACAAATCATTAGAAAATAGTGGAAATGTACTTGAGGTTAGTTCTCCTTCCTTCCCGTTCAATCAGTGAGCTTCTGCACATTATAGGGGGAAAAAAAGTTTAGCCTCTTTCAGAAAACCCAAAACTAATGTGGGTCAGTGAAAGATCCAGACCATGGCAATGTGAGAGCTGTCTAGGAATCCCGTAACAGCTCCATTTTGGCATAATGAAATAGGCAGTCCTGAAGAGCCCGTGGTTTTCAGAGTTGTTGTGCAAAGGGCTGCCCAAGGTGGTCTCCTGTCCTGGCCCCATCCCAAGAGGCACCCCAGCACCCTGAGCCCTGGGAGTGGGGGCACTTAGTGACGAGCAGAATCTCATCTTGCACAGCTGCTTGGTGAGCAAACCTGGTGACACAGCTTCTGGCCAGCTCACCGTTCTTCCCAGGAATCCCACTTTTTTGGCAGAGTTGAGGAGTGGGGCCTTTGCTTTGCTGTGGGCCCAGCTCGCTCACAGGAGCCGGGCGAGCTCCTTCCCTGCAGTGCAGTTCCATGTCCCACACTAGAAACGCTGTATTGTAAATGAGCAAAGTTTGTTTTCAGGGAGTTGCTCATATTGACACTTCTGACTTACTGTCTGTCTTGTTACAGAGCAGATTTGTCTCACAGAAACCAGGAAACGCCGTGTAAGGGAACACGCAGGGCGCAGCTGGAGCAGAAACTTCCGTAAATCAACAGTCTGCCCCAATGCCACCCCATTTCTCCTGTGTTATTTTTGGTGTCTTGTTGTGTACTAAGAAAAAGTATTTCAAATTCAAGAACAAGGAGGTTTTTTTGTTTTTTTTTTTTTTTTTTATTGGAGGACTGATAAATTATGGTGCATTTTTCCTTTAAAGATACACTTGACATTTATCTGTCCCTGTTCGTATAGAATGAATGGGGAAACAAAAGAGGGAAATTGTATTTCAACTTGAGGTGCTCAAGAGGAAAAGAGAGGTAGTTTTATTACGGAAAGACATGCTGTATCTGATTACAATTCCTTATTCTTTAGGCTGTCATTTACACCTGGATAAAGTAAATATAAAATGCTGCCAGGTTAGAGCAGTGCTATTATACACCCATTGTCCAAATGATTGTGCAAAGAAACAAGGTGAAGGACTAATTCTGTGTTGGTTTTCTGATTAGATTTTTTAATTAAATCAAAGTGAAGATGACTGTAAAAGGGAGAAACATAACAGCTGAAACCTCCTAACAAATGTGTTTAATCATAGTACACCTTTTTTGTGCATCAGGACCTCTCACGTCTGTACAGAGCCCAAATAATATCAGTTCTTTAACAGTTTTTACACCAGTATCAGAAGGAGTAAAAAATAGGTTGAGTTTTTTTAATTTTTGTTGATCTTACCAAATTCATGCAGTTAAAAATCCACAGTATGTTTTAGATTCAAGTACAAATAGGTATAAAACAGGGTCTCAGCCTTTTTCATTTAAAAAAATGAATGTGTTTGGCAATGTGTTTGGCTTTCTATTTGTTTTTGGCTCTAGATCTGACTCAAATGTTTGTGTAAGAAATGCTGCACTAAAAAGTGCAAGGTCAGGTCTTGGTATGCTACTCAAACGTGTCATGGAGGGAAGGGGAAGAATTGCTGCCATACGTAAGGTTGGTGTTTCCTGCCCATTTCCTACATCATGTCTGGTAAATCTAGTGACTGAAGCACAGGAAACCAGGTACAATTTCTCTGCAGTCTCTGCAAGCAAGTTCAATAGGAAGTAAGTTAGTTTTGAAGAACTGAAGCTCTCTTCCTCCAGAGCAGCCACAGGGGTGGGATGAAGTGCGCAGGGCTGGGAATGTGCCCTGATGAGGAACCAGTGGTGCTGCTGGGCACTAGGAGGCACACTGGTGAAAATTTGCTTCAGAAGAGAAGTAGGCCCACTTACAGGAACTTGGGAATGGGAGGCTGGTGAAATGCATATTGATGGTCATGATGCATGCAGGAAATGCTGTTACAGTCCTGGCAGAGCTTTGAATAGGTACGGATGGAGATGAGGGGTTGCAGCTGTGGTAAGCACTTGGAAGTACTCAAGTTAGTCCTTTTGAAGAAGTTTCACTTCCTTCTACAGAGCAGTACCTGACGGCCTCTGTGCCAATGTGAAATAAAATGGTTACCCTCAGCCACTTTGTAGAGGCTCACCTCTTCAATCTCCATTGTGTTTGCAGTCGGCCAGTGCTTCTCAGCTGGAGTTCAGCTACTTCCACCTGAGGGGCTGTCATTTCTTATAGAGGACAGTCATTTTACCGTGCCTAAGATGTCTTCAGGGGGGCTTTCTCTCAGTACAGTTCCACTTGAGATTGCTGAGACTGCCTGGGCACAGCACATGCAATGTCCTGCTGAGGTCCCAGCATGGCCCAGCAAGGTGGGTTGCATTAACACAGTGCCCACCCATGCTAATTAGTCCCAGAGCTAGCTCAGTGAGGCTTTGGCTTCGGGATCTCTGAGCCCCAGGGAAGGAATATGGTCTGAAGTGATGAAGTGATCTCAAGCAGCTTTGTTGAAATTAAGTGAACCTCCCCTCTCTGGGCTAGGGTTAAACTGGTGCCCCTTCTATTCCTTGAATGCCCTGAAACTTGTAGGTGGACACAACATGGTGCTTAGTGACAGATGAGAACACTTCCAGGAAATCCAAACCTATGTTCCCAGTTTGCAAGGTCCTTGCAGCTCCCCAGGAATACTCCATAGTGCCATCCGGACATGACAGTTGTTTCCTGATGGTTGCAGCAGTTATATCCTCACTAACCCATGTAACGGTAGCTGAAAGAGGAAGTTCCTCCCATTATTTCAGAAAAAAATGAAGAGCTACCTGCCCTTCAACTGTGTGCTTTAGGAGAATTCATAGTTGTTCCTTCAGGTTTGCAAGGTTTGGTGTGAATGGTTGTGTGTGCTGGCCTGGGCAGCAGCTCTCCGTTTGCTGCCATCCGGCCAAGCCAGCTCCTCTCCTCGAAGTGGACAGGGCATCCCTGCTCCTGTGTCTGGTGGTGGCTCAAGCCCTTTTTTGAAGGAAAGGCAGAATTGTCAATAAGTCACAGGATTCAGTGGCAGCTGTGATAAATTTATGTAGAAGAAGAGTTTTGTCTTCACTTTCGGACACTGGGAGAAGAGCATGTTCTCGAGCTTGAAAACTTTTAGGGGAAGTAGTGTAATTCTTGTGGGTAAACTGAAATGTCATAGCTAAAAAGCAGCAACAGGTTTTTTCATCCTAAACTAGGTACACACAGTTTAAGTGTTCTGACCTTTCAAGAATGTGTTTGTCCAACTCCAGACATCATGTCTGTGTTAGAAAATAGAAGGGTAATTAAGTGTTTATGTTCAAAAGCATACAGTGAATTTTCCTATAATATCACTGTTTCTTAGCAAAGGCCAAGTCTTGCAACTTGCATTTCTCAGTTAAGGAGCCCTTACTAGGATAAGAAGTATAACCCAGGATGTCAGCCTTGCTCTATTGGTGGAGGGAAAGCTTCTACTCATTTGAAAATGTAAGTCCTTTAAGAAGGGGCTCAAAAAAAAATCGAAGTACCTGCAGGGTTTTTTGGTTTTCTCCTTAACCTGATGCTCATCTTGGGTAATTTGAACACTTCAGACCAAAAACTGCTATACTCTGAATTGAACTTGTGCTATGCTTAAAAAGAAAGTATAATTCTGACCAGAACAACAAAAAAAAGCATATTGTAGACATGGTGTATTGCAGCCATAGTGCATGGTACATGTTGCTGCCTGGCCACTGCCTCCTGTGCATTTCAGCCTTGCTCTGGTGCTGCTGCAGAGCCAAGGAACACCCTTCTACCCTGGTACTGTTTCCTCAGTTCTCACCTCCCAGACATACAGCTATGCCTGTGGTAGGGTAGAGGAAGTGAATGAACACAGTTTGTTTGGAATGTCCATTATAATTTAAAGAGTTCTAGTAAGAGAGTGTTTGATGGAATGTAGTATTGGGAGAGAAAATAAGTGAAATGAGGAAATGAGGAGCCCATCTGTGAAGCACTCACAAGGTCTAGGGTTTTCTAAGGGTTTTCAGGTTATCTTGTCCCCTTGAAATTAAATTGCAGCCAAGTGTCTAGGCTCATCTGCAAGGCTTAGCTAAGACACTTAATGAAAAAATAGTTCCTTTACATAACTCCCTTCCTTTCGCCATTAACAGGATATATGGAATTTCATCAGTACTTCCTCTGTAAATCAAGATATTGGAGGCTATTGTCTCCATGTGCAGCTCCAGCTCAGTGTGCAAAGCATTTCACATTAGAAGCTTCAAAGGTCAATCATCTGATTAATATTCCCATTCCCCTGATGAGTCTTTTCTCTCTTTGTGGTAACCCTGTAGTTTTGAAATGCCTTATGCAGATGACTCTAAAAGCATTTCCTATGCACTCAGACTTGACCCAGCTGCTGCAGCTGCATGTTGGTGCTGCACCCATTGCAAAAGTTCCTATAGGGAATGGAGGAGGGAGCTCCAACCATCCAGGAGGCTTCTGTGAGATAGTCCCACTACAGCCAGCAGTAAGTTTCAAGCTCTTTTTCCACCACTGCAGTACATCTCCCTAGAGTTTTACAAGGAGACCAGGACCACGTAAAGTACTCCCAAGTGGAGCAGCATGCTTCATCCTGTGTATTCCAAACTACCTCCTCTGTTATGACAGATAACTGCAGTCTGGCTACAAAGTCTGTATCAGGGATTGGTAACCCTCCAGGATGGAACTTGGCACTCAAGAGCTAACACATGTTTTTGTTACATGAGCATGAGTCTAATAAAATGGCTCACTGGTTTAATATGCCCCTTTGTAAAAACAAGGCACAGTTGGATTTAGAAATTGTGATGATTTGGCAAGTTCAATTATTAACTTCTCTTGCAGGGTTAAGCTTTGACCAGAAATTTGCCGTGAAGCCATGGGCACATCCTGCTAGGAAACAGCATGCAGAAATCCTTCGCTGTCCTACTTGATTTGTCTGCACAGTGCAAACTCAGAGTGTAGAGCTGTACTTTCCCCCGAGGAAGTCACAGCAAGCTCCATCACCACTCCAGAGTAGAATGTGCTGGGGTTTTATTGGTTTTGTGCTTGAAAATAGTTCTGCTCTGCTCAAGACAATGTATCTTAGGAAACTTTAGCAGGTCCTGAACTGATCTGTTTTATACTCTGCTTTCACCATGTTTTGGGAGAAAAGTTGGAATGTGGTGAAGAGCCTGAGCTATGTGAGCTATGCAGTGTCCTGTGGGATTGTTTGTGAACACAGCAGCTAAAGATAGAAGTGCACCACAGAGATGCTAAAAATACTGTCCAACTCTACGGTGGTTGTTTAGCATTTGGAGAGCTATAGTTGGCCTTACCCAGACAAAGGGAAGATGCAGTTTTGCAATTTGAATATGCAAATGAAATCCTGATCTTGCAAATGTGCAATCATATGCTCAAATCTAAAAAGACCACTTGTATTCCTGAAGTTAAGCATTGGCACAATTAAGAGTTTAATCAGTCAAATACAGTGTCATCAGAAGTTGGTGTGATTGCATGGCAATGCAGAGACTTTGCTTCAAAAAAGAGCCAAAAAAAATCACGTTGTGCAATTGAGATCAGATCTTTACATTCCACATGTTGATACTTGGAATTGTGTTGTCTTATAAATCATCTCTTATTAACGCAGTAGGTTGCAAACCGTTTCTTCTTTCCATTTATATGCATGATTTAGTAAACAGTGTTTTAATATCAGTGGGAACACATGCTATGCTTCATGGCTTTCAACCGTGTGACCTTTCAAGGCAGAACAAAAGCTTAGAAATTAGAGTTTACATAAAACTGAGAAGTGTAGAAAGCTTAAAAGGCTGTGTAATTCACTTCTGCAGCAAGAACACCATCTTCTCTAACATTGTTTGCATAAGACAGCATTTATGTTGTCAATTTGCAGTGATGAATGTGTGATTAACATTGCTTCTAGGACAGAGGGGAACTGGTATCTCTAGCAAGTTGAGAGTTGCTTTGGTTAAAACCCAAGTAACTTGGGCATTGCATATTCTGGCGGAGAGAATTTCTCAAACTCCTGTGTATTTTTAATCCACTCCTTTAGTTACAAATAATGAAGGAACAAAGAGTGAAATGTCATCCCTGATGAAGTCAGTGTCCCAAAATATTTATAGATTCATAGAACCATTTAGGTTGAAAAAGACCTAAGATCATCGAGTCCAACTGATGATTTATTTCATTAAAGCCAAGATTTCAGCAGCTTTATACAGAATGAGGGCTTCAGGGCTGGAATCTATGTTTGGTTTGGGGTTTATAGTACCACTGACATGCAGAATCCCTTTAAAGGTCTCTGGTTAAGTTTGAGAGCCATGTTCAAAGAGCAGGTATTACAGGAGCAAGAGCTGTATGCTGAGCTGGTCATCTCCCTGCTGCAGGAGGACAGGTGTGTACAAACAGCATTTTTCCAACAAATTGTGTTCATATTCCAGCTGATGCACACTGAGAATAGCAGAGGTGCTGGGTTGGTAAAGATGAAAGTGGTGGGATAACATGAAGTAGTCAGGAACAAATTAAATATTCATTCCTCTGCCTTACAAAAGATTTCTGCTTCTGACTGTTACACAGACTTCTCTCTACACCCACTTTCTGTGAAACACACTAGATTGATTATCTTTTTTCTCTAAGTGAGGCTTGGTTTTTTTGGATCTGTATTAATCAATATCCTGTTTATTGTTTCATTTTCTGAAAGACAGAGAACATCAAAGGAGCAGGAAAGGAGCCGTTCAGGACGTTTCTTTCCTTTCCCACTTGTTCCATCCTTTTTAAGAGTTGTGCTCCAGTTTCTCATACCACTTAGGAGAAACCTCAAACTGATCTTTTTAGTGTTTCGTGCCCCCCAAGCCTAGAGGAGAGCTCTGGATGCAGTAATAGATCGCTTTCCAGTGCAGACAGTCAGCAGAAGGGCACTGGGCTGGCAGACCTCAGGGTGCTGGTGTCAGAGTTCGGGGCAGCCACACACAGGAGGCTGGAGCTGTTATTCTTTGGAGGAGTAAGTGTAAGTACTTCAGCTGTTGGAACAAAAATGCCCTTTTTTTCAGACTGAAATTCCATTGTTTCTTACTGTTCTGTGAATTTGAAAGATTTTTGTCCCTAGGTTTGACCTAATTGGAGGCTTTGCCTCAGGCTATTAATTCCCCAAGCACACCTTTTGACAGAACAGCACCTGTAGTTTGGTAAAACCACAGGACTAAGGGTTCTGAGATATTAAAAATATAATACAATATGTAGCAGAAAAGAAATGTCAGACTGGGTTTTATCTGGTTATCTAGTAAATGGTAAACCTACCTCATAATTTAGGAACACGTACATCCTGTTTCTTCTACTTATGGTCATTGCATAACTGTGCCACTGTTAAAGGCTGAAAAAGAAGAGAGAAAAGTATCTTACGAATCCTGGGAGACCCAAGTAGCAGAAACATCACTTTTTGCTCAGTGGAGAGGATCTGCAATTCTCTAGCCTAGATATTGCTGTGAGAAATTAATGTAGTCTACAAAATTACTGCAAAGTGTTCCATAGGACTTTGAAATTAATGGACTATAAAAAAAGATATAAAACAATACTGCTGGTATTAAAACTGAGGTAAGATGAGGTAATACTGATGGAAAGGCATTGAGTCTAAGATTGATCTTGATTTACAGCCAGATATGAAAAAAATGCTCTTGTGCTACAGCTTAAAACCAAGAGGCAAAGAACTTGTTCTGTCTTCAGCTGTCTAGTTAATAACACTTGTCATTAAATGGAACGTGGAAGTTACAGCCAAACAATATGCGTGACGTGATTGCTGTAAGTCTTCAGATGACTAATTACAAGGCATCTGTACAGAGATCTCCTGCTAGCAGCACAACACAGGAGCAGGCAGTAGTCCTGTTCTTCCAGATCCATTTGTCAATGGCAATTTTTCTCCTGGAAAAATTTCCATTTTAACAGTGCCATTAATACAGAAAGCAGATGAATTGCTAAGGAAAGACAAGATGGGAAGGCTCTGAACATTTGTTTTGATAGGGCAGATCTCTGTTGGTGCCTACCAAATGAGTGTGGTAATGCTGCCTGACCTGAAAAGTATCAAAGCTGCTGATTTTTTTTCTTTTTTCATTTTTTTATAGTGAATGCTATGCGGCCTCTTGCATGCATCTTGCTTATGTAGGATGGCAAAATAGGTATATTCTTGGCTATGTCTTTTTTCTCCTTGGAACTCATCCTACATTGTCGCTGTTGTCCGCAGGGACAGCAAGAAAAATGACACAGAAGTCCAAGTCCAGGATAAATGGGATTATTTAATTAATTACAGACTCATTTGTTCGCAAGAGTGGTATAACATTATTGGGTGCTTGACCATACACCTCCCAGAGTGATTGGCTGAATGCTACGACACCCATTTCAAAATATTTTCTTCATTGTGGAAAACAAGACTGTGCATAACAAGTTTGCACCTGGGAGATAAAGTCTTGGTTTACAAAACCCTCTGCACTGTTTTCAGCTAGCTTGCATGAGAAAGGAGACTTTCACAAGCGGCTGTAAAAAATATGAAAATTTCTCTGCCAGCTTTTTTAGCATCTACACTACATTGATACCTTTATTCAGGCATTAGTGATTTTGCACAAGGGTAATTAGAAAAATCTTGTTCACAAACTTGCTGCTCTGTAGGCTGTAAGTTGTTCCATTTGAAAGCAGGATATAGATCACACATATTTCTATCATTCTATCATTGCATTCACACAAATCGGTGGATGGGAAAATCATATTTGTAGTATTTTCTTCCCTTTAACTTTTTGTTAAAATTTAGAAAAAAAGAAAGCTAATACCTTAGGCTCATGGTAGTCCAGGTTGAATTTCCTGTTAGTTTCTGTGGCTTACTGTAAGATCACATTATTCTTGGTTTGTCTAGTCATGATGTTTGATGTTTGGGATTTTTGTGCTTACAAGCTAAAGGGCGCAGTTCTGTGTTTGCAGCCAGGATTGCTTCCCTTGCCGCATGGGGACTTTAAGGAGAAGGCCGTGCAAAAGTGCCAGGTCTGCAGTCACCTTTCAGAAGTTCACACATATTCAAGTCAAACAAGAGACCTGTTGTACTGCAGCAGTGTCAGAGGGAACAGGGATTGATCACAGCTCTGGAGCCACCGTGCAAGGAAGCCAAACCTCCTGTTGTGGTCTCTGGCGATGCACACTCAGGGGGTGTGTGGGCACAGCTCCTGGGTCCTGCAGCTTTGCGCTCACAACAGGAGTGTGAAACTTATTAGGGAAAGCACACACCTTGTGCTCTTCTTTCTCTTTTAACACAGCTTGAGGTCCCTGACTTACAGAGGGAATAACTGGGGAAGATCTCGATGAGTGGTGACAATAATGGGGCAAAGTCATCTGGTACTTGTGTACTGATGGGAGATCAAACTCCAAACGTAGCAGCAGTGTTTAGGAGGTGATTTACATGTGCACACCTAAGTAGCAACTTCCAATACCTGTTGTTACTATATTTGTTTTAGGCAGATTTCATATTTCCACTGTAAATCATGAAGTGGGAGAAGCTGTAGTGTCAGGTAAAAACAATCCACAAAGTGCATACAAGCTAGCTAATAACCAGTGTTCTTTCATGGTTAAAGTGACTGCTTACATCCCCAGTTCCTGTTCCTACATCCTCCCTTCCAGTTGCCTATTTCTATGAGCATGATGAATAAAAGGAAATCCACCCTGTGAATTTTCCCTATTCATAATCCTTTCTCTACCACCACACCTCATTAGAAATGGATCTGCCACCTTTGCAGCCTACAAGTACCCAACATACCCCAAAGTGGACTTTACTCTGGTACTCCTTACCTGAAGAATTGGGGAATTGCAATTTTTAAGCACACTGGTGCATGCCTCTGGTAGCATGGAACTGCATTGTGATCTCTTTCCTGACACTGTAAAATGACAACTTAATGTCCATCCATGCTCAAAATGCTTGAAATCAGAAGGGTCAAGCAGCCTAAAGTAGTAGGAAGAATGTGATTTTAGCTTACATTTAATCTTAGTGTGGAGAAAGTGAATGGTAGTTTTAATTGCTTGAGCCTCCTTGAGTTCTCCTTGTAGCCTGAGATAAGACTTTGATGACATGTAATTTATGTTTCTCATAGTCAGGTACTGCTTTGGCTGCCTACTGGTCAGCAGGAGGCATTTTTTCTTGGATTCAGGGATATAATGTGAGTGTCTGTTACCAAACTGCAGCCAGCATGCACAAACAGAAATCTACAGATGTGCTAAATGCACTTACTGCAGTGCCAGGTCCCACTGTAGTGGAGTGGGACTGTTGCCCAGGAGCATTTGGGGTTTGCTATTCATGTGCAAGCCAGCCTACTACCCAACACAGAGGGTCTGCAAGTAACTGCTGCCATTTAAAAGCTAATATTGTGTATCAGATTCACTTTCCAGCCTTTAAACACACAGGCACATTCTCACTTACTTTTCACAAACTGTCCTTAAATATTAGCAGGACACTAAAATCTCTTTAGAGTGTGGATAAGTGAGCAATAGAGAGCACAAAACTTTCCAAACTGTGAATTTAAGGCACAGGAGAAAAAAATTATGATGTTTTCTTGTTTTATATGGAAAATTGCCAGTTCCATTTTCTCATTGCATGACTGTTTTTGTCAGAACAGATAGAAACATTTTGGGCTGATGTGCAGATAGGTCTCGCTGAAGCTTGTTGAAGCCACAGAGGCTGAAGTCTTGATCGCTGAATGCTGCAAACAGTTTGCCTCTGGCAAATACATACTTCCAGTTTTGGCAGTGTCTAGTGTTTGAAAGAGACAAAGAGTGATAGATTCTCTGGTCAGTTCAGTTGAGCAAACCTTACACTCAGGTTTTATGCTTTGCAGAGGGAACAGTTTGCAATATGCCTTGAGAAAATACTGGGGGAAAAAAATACTTCTACTTATCTCAGGCTTCTGCCTTGCTCAGTCCTTCCATCAAAAATTAAACGTGCTCTATCTGTCAAAATAATTCAGATATGCCAGATCTTAGCAGCCTGTTAGTGACCTGGATTCCCCAGGTGCCTTGCTCTGAAAGGCTTTGTGCAAAGCTGCCACCACATTAGCAAATCCCAGGATCTGTAGTGAGACTGATGTTTTCCCCACCTGCCCCATCTCCTTTTACAATACTTTCTTTTCCTCAATCAAACAAACAGAAAAGTCAACACCTGGGATTTCCCAAGAGTTACAAAGATCTTGAGACTCCTAGTGAAAGAAGGTTATCTGACTCCCATTCTGGATATCCCAGTTATGGATCCATAAACTTCAATTTATTAAAGCAGGAGAGTCTCCGGCTGTGCTGCTGGACACAGGGGCAGCTGCTGAGGGAGGATGTTCATGGCAGCGTCCCACTGGCCTCAGTGCTCACTTGAAGAGGCTGTGTAGGTGTGGGAATCACTGCTGTAGGTCGGATCTGTCCGTGGCAGTGAGTGGAATGGGATGGTGCAGATCAATAATCAGCACCCTGTGGCTGTCGTAAATCAAGGCTTGACTCACTAACAGGCTGCAGGCACAAGAAGAGGCACTGCAATACCTTGCCTAAAGTTTTTCCTCCCTCATTTCTGCAGTATGTTAGCCTAAATAGGAATCTCTGGTTAGAGGTGGCTTGTTTCTGGTGGAGGGGTCATTGCGAGGCTGGAAAAACAAGGCTCTTGCAATTGTTCCTTCCCAGGTTCCCACTTGCAGGTAAAGGAAGGCACAAGTTCCAGGGGGAGAATTAACAGGGGCTGGCAGGAGGGCCATGGGGCAGCCTGGCTCATGGGGAGAGCTGGAGTGGCAGCTGAGGACAGCTGATGTGTTACAAGAGAAGAAAGGCTGAGTGCTGGCAAAGCAGGGAGCCAGTCCAGAGGTGCCCATGTGTGGCTGGTTATTAAAATCCAATGGAACCATCACAGGATGTATTTATTAACAATTTGATCACTCTGATTCAGTTTTTGCGACTTCCTGCCTTCCTTTCTCCCTTCATTGAGTAAGTTCCTCAAGGCCAGCACTACCTCCTAAGTTTGGAAGGTGCCTGACACCCAAGGTCACCCGCACGGCAGCCCCAGCGAGCCTAGCTCGAGGAGGGCACAGCCAAGGACTGCCTTCTTCTGCCGAGGCTGCCTTCCCTCCTTGCACAAGAGAAGTCTGTGGAGCACTCTGCCCACATGGAGGGAATCCGTTTGGTGCAGGGAGGGAGCGTGTGACAAATTAGCTGTTTGTAACCACAGCTGTGCAGCTTCCGTGGACAGAGCAGCATAAACAGTTATTATTTATTCTGCTTGTGCTGCCATGTCGAGCCAGCAGCGCTGCTCCTGCGTGACTCAGGTCTTTCCCAGAAAGACAGACAGCCTGCTGGTTTGGAGAGGACAGTAGTGCTGGGATCATTGCTGAAAGCAAACCTGAGATAATGGAGAACTCAGAATCGGATATTCCCTGAATCGGAGAGCCTGCCTTTGTTTCCCAGGTATTCCCAAACAGAAGTTAGCCTGTGCATGCCAGTGCATTTTAATGCATTTTGACAAGGTCGCAAGAGCCCCTTTGTTGCTTGCCTGCTTCGTCCTTGCTTGGACATCGGAATGAAGCTTTCCCATACTGAGCCATAGGCAGCCTCCAGCCATCTTAGGAGTGTGTGTGTGTGTGTGTGTGTGTGATGCATTTCTAAAATATTTCCATTCACTTCTCAGGTATTCAGTTTGAAACTGAGCTGCCCAATATACTAATCAGCAGAGAAAGAGGAAGAATATACTTCGGTGTTCTTCTCTTTTCTCTTGAATTTGTCAAATTGTGTAAATGAAGAAGAGGAGAAGGAGTTGGAATAAATCTGGTCCTGCCTGGGGATTGTGGAACCAGATTAAGGAAGTGGACAATAAAAATAGTTTTGGTGAGGAAAAGTCTAGAAAAGGATAGATAGGCTTCAAAGAGATAGTCTTGAACATCTGAGAGTACCAGATGAATGTTCTGCAACAGGGAGCTTCTTGAATTAGTGAGGTCAGGAGCTCCTGGTCCTAAAAGTTGTAGTGCTTTGGTGATAGCTCTCCTGCCACCACTGTGGTTGGCATGTCTGAGCCAGGCAGGGACCCAGTAATATGAAACTGTGTTACTGTCCCCTGCAGTGGTCAGGGCTGCCACAGCAGCACGTGCATGGAGAGCAGTCACTGGGAGCTGGGGAGGAAACTGCTGGCTCCTCACAGCCAGCACCAGCCCAGAGCATGCTGTGTGGGAGTCACAACCGCTGAGGTGTCAGTGGGGAACACTGAAAACAACCTCCCAGCCAGCCCAGCCAGAGCAAGGAGGGATTTCTGTTTATAATGGAAACTTCATACTTAAGTGCCTGGTGACTATAGTCTATTTTTTACATTGGTGCTGTGCTTGAAGCAGAAGGATGATGGCACCCAAGTGCCCCTTTTAACCAAAATTATTCTATGATTTGTTTAGTTGCTTTAAGGAGAGTATCTTTCTCTCTCAAGTTTGGGGCTGTAGTCAAATCTATCTTAAGCAAAAGCAATGCTACTAATTCTGCGGAGTTATACCTGCCTGCACTGGGAGAAATTGGTCTTCTGGATTTTATGGTTCTTGTGCAAATACTCACCTGGGAAACAGGAATCTTGCTTTTCAAGAGAACATGACACCCAGCTAATTTCACTGCCTCTCATATAGCCAATCTTCTTGGGAGGGCTAAGCAACAGCATCCTATTTAAAAGTCCTGTCCCAGTTTTGGAATACCCATGCCATCGGAAAGCTATGTCCTTATTTTATCTGTTTATATCTAGTAACAGTCTAGGAGAAATGAAGTTTTGTTTTCCCATCACATTTATTCCCCAGTGCAACAGTTAAAAAACTATTTTTCAGAATGTTCAGAAAGCCCACATTTTTCCCCAGTAACTCAGAGCATAGGAATGTCCTATGGCAAAGGAAGAGCTGGCAAGGACATGCATGCCAGCATGTCAGCTGGCCAAGGGTGGGAGATTCCCTGCCACTTCCTGCCTGAAGGTTCCCAGGGTGCAACTTGGGAGCACACTGTGTTTGTTTTGGATGGGTGAAGCCCCTGTAAATATTCTCTATACATGGCTGAGATTTAAATATATGTAGTTATGCCCTACCAACATGTTTCAGCCTACGCAGGGCAACATCTGTTGAAACATGCAACTCTGGCTTAGTTTTAGCAGAGGAAACGAAGAAAAACAATTTCATCCGTCATTAGACTAACACTTGGGAGAAGATTTCGGCCTGCTTACATTTCCTAAAGCGAAGCAATTTTGGCCTCATCAGCAAATGTCTGATGGTGCAGCAGTGTCTGGTTGTGACTCTGGGACAGTCTCTCTCAGAGCAGCAATCCCGGCCCAGCGTGGACACTACTGCCCAAAGAGGCTCTCAGGTAACCAGGCAAAGTGCACTGGAAGCAGCTCTCCTCGGTTCTCCCCACCCATGGTTTTGAGCACAGCCCACGTTAAAGCAGTGTGACATTGTCCCTCTGCCCACCGATTTAGAAATAAGTGATGAGAGGGCACTGGTGTGAGACCAGCTGAGTGAGCCACCAGGCAGCCCTGCCATGTTCCCAGGTCAGAGCCATACACGTTTGTGGGCAATTGCCTGAAGGTAGGCTGAATTTAGGGGTGGACCTCAGCTCTTTGCACAGTGACCTTCATGTGCACAGTGCAGAAGGAGCCACACATGGTGTGCCCACCCTGTGCCCTGCAGCCTCCATGCACCCTGTGGTGACAGTCCTGTGACACTGTCATCTGAGAGCACTGAATGCTGCAGTTGTGCAGTGACTGAGGCATAACTGTGCTGTGTTTAAAAATTAGTGTAAAATTTAGAAGCTGGTCATATGCAGCATAGCCCTAGAGTGAATCTGGTTATGCTGGGGTTGGCAGGAGGAATTTTCTGGTGATATGAGCTTTTATTAGATGGGATTTTTTTTATAGCACTAGATGACAGGAAGCACTTGGAATTGTAGCCCAGAGCTGGGAGAGGTTTTACTGTGAGCTGCTTTAGAAGAACCAGTGTTCTCTTGTTTTCCCATTGCTCATCAGATAGTTTTCTAAATATATATATATATACAAGGTCATAATGCTTATTTCTCTTAACTTGAAGCAGCAATGTTAATGTCTGATTAATCCTGTGACATACAGGTCATGCTTGTTAAAACTGAAAGCCACAGATGATTTTATGTGGAAGAGATTGCCATATGCTGAAATAGTATGAGAAGCATTGTTTTCAGTTTCACTTTCTTTATATATAGAGGGCAGGTTTCTTTTCCCTAAGATTTGTGAATTTACAACTCCATCATTTCTTGTAGATGAAGATATTTATATAATTGTATTTTGAAAACATACTCATTTTTATGAATGAGTGGCAATCCTTCAAAAGAACAAAGCCCACAATGCCTTAGACTTAGAAGAATAAACAAAAATTAAGAAGTTTAGCTGTTACTTACTCTTTCTGGAATTTAAAACATCTGTGATTAGGAAGTTTGAAAGTCTGTTTAGATAGATAGCTAAGAATTTGTTTTGTTTTGCTTTGTTTAGAAAGTATGCTAGTTATTTCAGATGTTCGGCCTATAAAGAATGTAAAACAATTTAATTGTCTCAGGTCTGAATTTAATCCGAGTCACTGGCAGAAGGTCACTAAATTCAGTCCAGGGTTTCATTCAGATTTGCCATTTAGACCTAAAAAATGTTACCATAAAAATGTTGGCATGTTTGTTATGCAGGGAGTATAATGTCTTAATTGAAATGCAACCAGAAACTATTTTAAAAACTTCTATTACAGTTCACATGACAGACAGTATTTTGTAGCTTTAACATCTGTTTTAAAGCCAACACATGAGATTTAGCCTTTGTGTGACTATAACTCTTTTGATTTCAGTGAAGTTGCACACATTTAAATCCTGATTGAATTTGTCTCACATGATTGGGTTTTTAATTGTATGATTTAATTTTCTTTATCTCCAACCCAGTGTTGTAATGTGGAGCTTCAGCGCATGTCAGAATATGGTCAATAATGGATCCTTTCTTCTTCCTTTTCTATTTTCACAGTTACAGGGATCCATTAAAAGAAAACTGGAAGATGATAGCTCTCCTGCCTCCAGTGGCGTGCCTGATGTCATTTTCCCAAATGACAGTAAAAGACTTTGTCTTGACGATGTAAACCTTGCCATGGGCCAAGGTGCCAATCCCAGTGTGGCATGTCCAGAAATGCAAAGTTCCCCGTTCTCCACCGGTCACAGCACTTCTTCCCTGGGAGTCACGGGGCACCCAGTGCTCCTTGAAAACAATCACATGAATGGTGGTGGCATTGGCTCCCCGTTCTCAGTGCCACCCAACACAGAAATAAACCAGAAGGGGTCAATAGGAGGGCAAGCCAACAACATTGTCCACTATGATGAGAAAGGAAACAGCTTACAGTCTGTGGACCAAGAGCTGCAAGATCTTTTGGAAGAGCTCACCAAAATGCCTGATCCTTCTCCCAATGACCTGGATCTGGAGAAGATTTTGTGCAGCAAGGCTGAAGATCCACTTGGTCTGAGTCATTCCCAACCAAACATAAGTACCACTCCAAAGTCCTCCCCGCAGACTTCCCACTTGGAGAACCATGTTGCTAACAAAGATTTTTCTCCAGGCTGCAATCCAACCAGTGGAGGATCCCCTCAGATGAGACCATCATCTGCTGGAGCTAACTTCCAGGTTCCTCCCTCAAACAAACCTGCTGCATCACCCATCTCTACAGCAGCTCAGAGCAAGAACCAGCCACCACCGATGCTCCCAGTACCCCTGCCCAACATGCCTGGCTCCAACTGGCATGCTCAGCAGCTGAAGCAGCTGGCAGCCAGCAAGCAAGTGTCTGGTACCAAGCAACAAGTACAGGCTCCCAGCTGGCCAACTATGTCGCCTCCCGGTCTCTCTCCACCTTACAGGGCAGGATCATCCCCACACCATCAACCTTTCAGTCCTCAAAATGTTATGGTATCTGGCATGCCTGCTAATAATTTACCAGGAAACAACATTCAGAGTCCTCAAAACACTCTGCTTTCAAGCATGACTTCCAGCAGCACCCCATCCAATGGCCCCTCTCCCCCTTATGGCTCTGAGAAGCTCTCTAGTCCAGCTCTGAGCCAGCAGCCCTTCAGCCCGCAGAACTCCATGCTGCCCGCTCTGACAGCAGCCAGCTTGCCAGCCAACAGCATTAAAAGCCCACAGAACAACTTGGTTGCCAGCATGGCCTCCACAAATACTGGACCTTCTCCACCGTACAGGCCCGAAAAGCTGTCAAGCCCCGCTCTGCATCAGCAGCCCTTCAGTCCTCAAGGTACATTAATCTCTAACATCACTCCCACCAGCAACCCCACAAGTATGCAGAACTCGCTTTTTAAATCAATGACTACAAACCAGACCAAAAATATGAACATAATTATGCAACAGCCGTCCAGTAGCTTACAGCCAGGTCTGGTGAATGAGAGCCCTGTTAGCCAAGACCAGTTTTCTTTCAATAACACCAAACCACTGTCTCACTTTGCCTCAGAGTCAGCTACTCAAAAGATGTCCCCTCTGACAGCAGGACAAGGACAGCAGTCCCTCATTCACTATCTCCAGCAGCAGCAGCAGCAGCAGCAGTCTCCAGCCACGCAGCAGTCCCAGCAGACCAACAACAGCCAGTTTCTCCAGCAGCAGTTCCGACAGCTGATGCAGCCACATCGGATGCAGAGACAGATGCAGGCTGCCACACTGCCAGCTCAAAGCAGACAGGTGAGAACCTCTCTTCTATCTTATACGGATTATGTGAAAATACTGAGTCATTTATTTTCTTATTTTTGCTTTTCCATTTGTGTTTCAAATGCGACATCACTAAATTTATGAGGTGTGCACAGTGCATACATGGACAAGGCAATAACAACCTCTGGTGTTATCAGAGTAACTTTATTTATGTCGTCAACTAAAAATGTACCATAATTCCACCATGCAGTGCCTGTTTTAGCCTGGTGAAGAACTTTGTGCTATTTTAAAATAATTTTTTTTGCATGTATAGGTGATAGTCTTTTTTAGCTTGTATTATAAGCTCCAGAGATACTCTCGTTGCATGTTTCATGTCATCCTTTCAGAAGGAATATCTTCTTTTTATCTTAATGCCCTTCAACAAATTCATGTCTGTGTTATGCTTCTAAGGCTAGAAAAGATCAGGTGGGGTGAGAAGTGAAGTTAAAATGTGTCCTTCATGGACAGCAGGTCAAACAGTACAGCTTCTGAATAGCAAAGAGGCAGACTTGAAATACCTGTTACTAGCATTCGCCAGAAGCCATTCCCTGCTTTGGATGAGGGCCATTCCCCACCCATGGTGATCTTCGATACCAATCGAGCTGGTAAATGCAAAAATGCAGCTGGCAAAAGTGAGGCACAGCCCTGGTTTCTGTCCAGCGACCTTCTCCCTGAGACTCAGTGAGAGGTGTGAATCTCCTACTACCCCAGCTCAGAGAGACGTACTGTGAACAGGGTCCTTGGAGCAGGGAAGGACTCGGGGACTGGGTCTGAGAGCAGCCTGACTCTGAGCAATAAACATCTGTCTTTTTGTTCGGCAGAATAGTTGGAAACACTGAATCTCACCACCAAACCAAGGGCTTTGTTAGGCTGAACCAGCTCTTTGTAAGCAGACTCCTCCAAGCTGCTTAGCTGTGCACACAGTCACTCCATCAGCAACTTGGGAAGGACTGAGAGAGACACTTCTCTCCCAGCAAAGCAGAGACTGATTTCTAAAATTCTACTGGGATCTGCTTGAGAGCTGAGGTGTGGAGTGCACTCCAGAGCCAGATCTTCTTTGCTCTTCTTCCTTACAAAGGGACTGGTTCTTAAGGAGGGGGATTTCATCAATCTTGGTGTAACGCTGGTGTAACAAATATCATAATGTCCTATGATAGCAATGAGAAACAGGGGATAGTTACCAAATATCAGCTTCTGAGTGGTACCTCAGTGAGGTGCATTGCCACTGTGCCACTTTAGGATCAACTGGCTCTTTTCCAAGTTGTGCACACTCCATTCTCCCTTGCTCCATGCAGCAGCTCAAAACAGGCTGCAGGGAAGGACTGGTGACTCGCTGAATTTGCTTACGCAAGTGTAGAACAGGTAACAGTGGGGCACATCTAGTGGTCTTTAAAGGGTTACCAGTGCAAGGCCCCTTATTCAACAAAGACCTAGAGCAGTTTGTTGCTTCAAGCACATGAGAACCCTGCTTGTGTTCGGTGGGACCCAGACTGAACACAGAGTAGAGAGTCTTGCTGGCTTGGGATCCAGGCCTGTGGAGAGACACACAGTTGAAAGAAAGCAAAGTGCAGCAGCTCCACGAATTACTGCCCACCAGATGTTGTACTCTGGAGGCAGGTGTGGGTGAAGAATACATTCATGGTGTTTTCCTGCCTCTTGGATGAGGACTAAAAAGTTGTTAACAGCAGTGACATGATCACGTTTGATCGTATGTCCATAACCTTTGAGCATTTTGGTTTTTTGGCTTCACCACTGAATCTATGAAGTTGGAACGTCCTTGTTGGATTCCTGAGGTTTCCTGTGCCCCAGTTTTCCCTGCTTTGCATTTTTGTCTTATACCTCTGAACGCCTTGCATCACTGATTAGCCACAAAAAAAAAAACAAAACCCTCCTGAAGTGAGTCTGTCTAATTGGCTGAAATATTCCTTCTTCAAGCAACTTTCCTGGTGCTCTGCCTGTGCTGCATTTTCAGCTGATTCTCACTGTCAGAGAGAGAGTTATTATAATCTTGCTGCTATCAGTAAAGATCAAGGACAGTTAAGACAATGATTACAGGTGATGAGCATTTACATTTTCAGACTAGTTAGGTAAGCTTAGGGTGCCTCCCTCATTTTACAGGGAAGACTTATTACAATAATTACACACCAAATGACAGTGCTTCAGTTTTACAGTCTGTTAGGCTGCTGAAGAAAGATGGTGGATGTTCAGGATTGGAGCATTTTGTAAAGTTTTGGTAACTTTACTGCAAATCTCATAGAAGAAAATGGATCCTGAGTGCTGAATTAAAAGACTATGTGGGAAATTTATTCTATGTAGGAATCCTTGAGTCTGAGATACTTACTACATTTCTTGGAATCTAGCATGGAGATCTGTTATTGTCTGCAATAGATTTCTTATTTACATTGAGAGATTGATACTGAATTTTGGAGCCCACCTGCTCCATACCAATTTTACTCCATTAAAGTGAAGTAGCCCCAGTGACTGTGGTTTCGATTTCCAGCAGTGTATCCAGAGCTGAATTTGAGCTTTGCAAAATTTCAGTCCCAATTCTCTCCTGAGGCAGGTGATGAATAGGACTTCTCAAACATAGAGCAGCTGTTTCATTAAAAGGCACAATGTTAAAGATTCAGAAGACGGGAGAAAACCTCTGCATCTCAAAAATAGTAAACTTCTGGTGGAAAATTGCCCTTTTTTTAGCCTCATTCACAGAAATTTGTTCAGAGAAAAATTACAGCATTCCCTGAAATGTTGTTTAGTGCTTAAAAGTCATCCCCTTACTTAGTGTGTGTGTTTGCAAATGTGACTAAAATTTATAAAAAGAAGGCATAGTACTCTCTTCTTTGGAGCAAGAGGTGCAGCTTTGTACAGAAGAAGAATGTGGATGGTGGCCAGTTGGAGGGAGAACAATAAACCATGAAATTTGATCCTTGTAGCAGGCACAGCAACATGGGGAAGAGAGCAGCAGCCACAGACCCAGAGTGAGCATTTTGCTGTTGTTTTAATGTGTATTAAAGCAAACACTCTGCATTCCAAAAGCGGGGTTACTGCTGGTGCCTCACAGCTCTACCATTTTTGTAGTTAGTGATGTATCTTTTAATTGTAATCAGTCTGCATCCCAGATCCTGTCTTGCCTGGACAACTGCTGAATCTGATAGGGGCTAATCTCCCCCCATCTGAAGCACTATGTCTTTATTGTTGAGCATTGATGGGTATTGATTGAGGCGCTGACAGTTTGCATTGTGTGATAGTGCAAAGCCTGGTGGGGCTAACGCTGCTCTCTGGCTACGGGCAGGATTTGGTTTTATTCCTGTGGGGCTGATGCCTGTGAGTGAAATTATACTCAAAGGTCTGAACTCGTAAATCCCCAATATAAAGATGGTAGTAAATGCCAGAGTCAAAGATAGTCTCCAGAACTATCACACACTGTTTTCAGGGGTAAAGCTTCACCACTTGACTTTACTGGCTGTTTCTGGGCACATGAAAAGCTGCATTTGCCCAGGCAGGTTGAATAGTTGGGCATCTCCCTGATTTTCATGTCTAAATAGAGTTTGTACTTGCAGATTTCCTATTCTGGAATGTCAGATACACTGGGCCAAATTCTGCCTTCAGCAATGCTGATAATACAACACCCCACTTCCAGAAGAGCTCTTCTGTCAAGTCCCTGAAGTGTAAGAACAGAGGCCTTTGTGCAGGGGACGGAGGGATCCCCTCCTCCCTGAAGGTGGGAAAACCAGCCAGTGATATTCACAGTTTAAGTCAGGCTGAACTACAATAAACCCTTTGGGTGGCTGTTCCTTTTCCAAGCCCAAGATGATCTGAGTTAAAAACCTGGGAGTCTCGGGGAGGAGGGCAGCATTTCCCACTGACTGCTCTGTGCCTGAAACGCTGAGAACCAACACACAGCTGAAAAGGTTGTTTTGTCGGGGGGATGGAGGTGATAAACAGCCATTGTTTGGGTGGGACATGCTGTGTCTCTGAGCTCCACTTGCACCCTAGGAACCAAATGTGCTATTCTTAGAGCTCTGCATTCCTGCTGACATCTAGAGAGTTGTACACTGGATTGTCAGTGAAGGGTATATTTGTTTCATCTCCATTGCCAAAAATACTGATAGAGAAAAAATTACAAGAGAAGAGAGAGAGAAAACTAATATTATTTGCAGTAAAAGTGGCTGTATTTTTACTACATATGGACTGCATATGAGATGGTGAAGGGCATGCTGAAGACCAAAATACCCTTTGAAAAGCAAAGTATTTCTTTAACTGTGGTAAAAGCAGCAATACATTATCTGAGTTGGAAGAATAAACTGTAGGTTGCAGAGAAACACCAAAACTTCTGAGCTAGATTAAATATACTTTTTAAAAAAAAGTTTAAAAACCTTCTTTCACAGCATAAGTTTTCTAAATATAGAAACAAAACTGAAGAAGAAATGCTCTGTTACAAAGAGCAAACTGACCCAGAGGTTAGATGTCAAAGGTTAAATAACTATAATGGAATACAAAATACAGCTTTTATTAATATAAACAGAAATGGTAATACCATGGACTGATTTCTGGGTGCCATCTATTATGGGAAGTTATTTCTGCCTGTGAAAAGTCAGTGCACTGTGATTGTTAGGTGATACTGTTCTGACTCAGCAGCACTTTAAAAGCTCTGATGCAGGTTGATGAAGAGTTTGGAAAAGCAGAGAACACAGCCTGCATCATCTGAGTACATACAGTCCTCCTGCAAGTACAGGGGAAAATCATGTTTTATTTGGGATTTCCGAGATGTCACAAGGCATCTTCCTAATATGTAAAACAATTAGAGTATCATGCATTATTAATGAAACCAAAAGTACTGGCCAGATTTCATCTGCAGTTTCAATCCCCTACCCTTTTTCTTCAGGTGTCAAACTTATTTTTAAAGCCGCTTTGAAAGAAGTTCTGCTGGTATCTTCTCTTTTCTCTTCTCTTCTCTTCTCTTCTCTTCTCTTCTCTTCTCTTCTCTTCTCTTCTCTTTTCTCCTCTCCTCTCCTCTCCTCTCCTCTCCTCTCCTCTCCTCTCCTCTCCTCTCCTCTCCTCTCTTTCCCTTTTCTTTTTTCTTGGGAACCAAATTTTTTAAATACTACTTTTTTTTTTTTTCTTTTACTAATGCTGTGGAGGAGAAAACCAGATTTGATTTCAAAGAGCAGTGGTAGCACAATACCAAAGCAAAGCCTTTGAGGGATGGAGAGCTTTTGAAGGCAAAGCAACAAGCCCTTCAGCTAATTAAGTGCCTTTGAATAGGGGAATAAAGGAAGCTGGTGATGAATCTGGATTACAGAGAGCAGTAAGGCTGAGCCTGGAGTTTGACCTCTCCACAGATGTAAAAACATCTTCTTGAATGGTCATTTCTGAATTTATATTTATCTGTGCATTTGCAAGTGAGTTGATATTTTTTTCAAACTTGGAGATTCTCTGTTCTCTTCTCAAGAGAGCCTGAGAGGAGCTTGACTGAAGCTATCAACTATCATCTTCTCCCTTTCCTCCCCTGTGAATAAATAATGTCAGGAAAGTTTTGGAAAGCAAGATGTAGACTTGTGGAATGAAATGGGGTGTTTGGCCTCAACATGTCAACAGTAATACAGCATTTTCAGAAGAGCAGTAATCAAGATTAAAAATCCTTAATTCACATCTGATCTTCTGAGCTCATTGCTCTTTTGCAGTTTCTTTAAATCACATGTGTTGTCTTCTTGTGTTACATTTCAGGTATTTCAAAGCATTCCCCTGTTGTAGTGGAGTCCTTGTAGCCATGTCTTAACCTTCCCACTTCTCTGGCTTGCACAGTTAAGATGTTTATAGGCACTGATGTTTCCAACAGCTCTGCCTAATGCACTCATAATTCCTTCCAGTTTAGCTCTCTGTTGTGCTGAAAGCACTCTTGGACACCACACAGCACATCATTAGGGGAAGCAATCTGCAGAGGAGAAGCTTGTAAATAGACCAAATCCTTCTAAACACCATGTGGGGAGCATCCTCCCCCACTCTCACCATCACCCACCTTTTGGATCTGAAATTAATGTGGACACTGCACGAAAACTGCAGCACTCTCCTCGATCCAGACGGGTCTTTCCCTTGGTTATGACCTGTTTAATAAAATGGAAGATGTTCTGCCAGCAATTGAGCATTTAGGACACAGACAACTCTATGGGAATCTCACACTGGACAAATTAAAATCCAATTGGAAAGAAAAAAGAGGCTCGGGAGGTACTGTAAACACCAGTGATGGGTGCTGGAGGCATTCAGGGAAGTCTTTCTCTTCGTTATGTGCAGGACGATGAAGCAATGCATGCGGGGCTGAGGGAGGGCTGTCCAGGGCTTTGGTGGAGAAAGAGGAAGTAGTGCTCATGTGCTGTGAACATGTAGAAAGAAATGTGACTTACCCCAGAGAAATTTAGGGCAAGGTGCTGCATTTCAGCCTGACAGGCTGCTTGCAATGTTTCAAGACAGGGGCTGTGTGTCAGGGCTGTGTCCCTGCTCAGTCCAGGCACAGCCGCAGAGCCGTGGGTGGGCGGAGGGGGGAGAGTCGTGGCACGGAGATTCGGCGTGACCCCTGAAAACCCCTTGCTTTTGTGGTTTTCAGCTCTAAGCAACAGACAATTCCTTCCTTCTGCTCTGTAGTACAGGGAGGGAGACAGCCTCATCTCCCAAAGGTGTAAGGAAAACGGTACTATCGTGCTGAAAAATGTCTGATTCACCAGTTGTACCCCAACCCCTCTGACCCTCCCAGCCCAGGTGGGCAGTTCCTCTCAGGTTTTCCAGGCAGCTTGGTAGCAGTTCACAAGTGTTCTGGGCTAACCATTGGCTGAATCAGGCCCCAACTGCAGATTTTCTTGCCTTTATTTTTTTCCCCCACATAACCCATTTTGCTTTATTATCACAAATCAGAAAAGCAAAAAATCCATATGCAAAAATCTTTAATTAAAAGCAGTTGAGGAAAAGGTTATGAACATATGTATTTTCCTAACTGTGCCCTTAGATACAATGAAGTTTTAAACATCCTGGGAATCTAGGGAAGGACTTGACAACCTTCTCACTGGCTTCAGGATGAATGCCGTAACTTCCTTCTGTGTATCATTCTTAAAAATAACAATTTGTAGAGTGGTTAGTGATGGGTAAGGTACATCCTCACTTACAAGGCAGCACCCATAATTCTTACATTGCAAAGGTGTGTCCATGGCCCAGCGTGCTGAGGAATGACTACAAGGAAATGATCGTGTTGTACACCCAACTCATTTCAATTGTGCTGTAAATCCCCATCCATATCAGGATATCTTAATTCAATTTTTCCCACCTTTTGGAAGGTAGGGTTGTACATTGTTTGTATTTTCTGTCTCCTTCTTGGTAAATGACAGTTTGGGGAGCTTGCGTTGAACTAAAAGCAGCCTGGCTTTTGGAAAATGTGCTCACTTCCCTACAACCATGCCCTCCTCACTACCTAAAATTTGATGCCTAAATTAATAAATAATTTTAATACTTTCCACAGTGATACTGTTAGAGCATGGCATCTACCCTCGATTTTTGGGGTGCTTTCTACCTCATATCGTCGTGCCATAGTCTAGAATTGTATCAGTACTTCACAAGGCAAAAATATGTCCAGGACCAAAGTCCAATTTAACAAACAGAATAAAGGCAAACAAGTGAGTAGGAGAGTCCCTGGGATGCTGTTAACGCCGTGCCTGGCTCCGGCCGGCGCTCCGGCAGGGCGGGGTGACGGGAGCAGCCCCTTCGCCTTCCTGCTCTGCTCCTCCGCCGTTCCTGCCCGGCTGCAGCGAGCGCTGCACACCAGCTCAAAGTACAAACATGTTTTGTTTCAGATGCAATACCTAGAAATAACTTTCCTGGTAAAATGAACTCAAGTCTCCCCCTTTTTTTTTTTTTTCCTTTGGGCATTTTGGAGAAATTTCAGTGTGTGGGTGGGGGAAAACAAAGCCGTGGCTGTAAACAGGAACTGATATTGTCTGTGGGACTGAATGGGGAGAGAAACTGAACTGGCCTCGGTGATTCTGTCATACATCTGTGAGTCTGGAAACACTGGGATGATTCACAGTTTGCTGATTAATACAGGAGCAAGCAAAATGGTGTGAATTAACGGCCATTACAGAGCTGCACTGGATGGCAAATATCCCCCCAGAACAAATGATGTTTCATGAAGATTGCTTAGAGGAAGAGGTAATGGGTCTTAAATACAAATTAGAAGCAGTCCCAATCAAAGCTGTTAACATTAAGGTTTGAAAGCCAAACACTGTTATGGGCTGTTTTCAAAAACTGTACATTTAGGAAGCTTATCAGTCTGCCCTGTTGGCTGTGTAGTATTTCTGTCTCAAGCACTTTGGATATTTCAAGCAGCCAGCACTAATAATTGATAGAAATCCACAACCAGGAATGCAGCAGCTCTTCTTAGGGCTTTGAAGGCTAATCACCCTATTACATGTTTTAAAGTTAAATTTTTTATAGCTCATATAAAGGCAAATATCATCATTATCGGTACATAATTCTGGAAAGCACTACCATTAACAAGAAGTAATCCTGTATTACAATTTAACCCTTTGCATATAGGAACGTTAAAGGAAGAAGGTAGTAAATGCATCACTTCAGTATAAATAATATTCTCTGTACAACCAGCAAAATGATTTAACATTTGTCATTGAAGTAATGAAAATGCGATTCCTTGGATCAGTGTCAGGCAGATGCAGATGTGAATGCAGGTTATGGACAAGCTGTGCTGAGCTATTTTTCCCCATTACAGAATTGATGAGAGACCCGCAAGGAGGGTAAGCCCTTTAACGTAGCCAAAATAGTGTGATATCCTGGCCTAAGATGTTACATGAACAGCTTGATCTTGTAAAGATTCAAACACACGCCTAAATTTACGCAGTGGGAGGTCATTCCAGGACGACTGCAGGATTATTTCTGAGAGCAGAGTGAATCATGTATGTATTTAGGCTTTGTATGCTTAAGAAAGACCAAAGGTGGAGCAGAAGGATGCAGCAAGGGGCCCAGCAGTCGTTGGCAATGGTATATTAGTGCTGCAGCAAAAAAAAAGCGAGGGAGTTGGAAGCTTTGATGCACTTGTTCCTGCCTCAGCTCAAGATTACATTTGAATTATTTTTGGCTTTTCTGGTGATTTTGTTGTTGTTGTTGTTACTGGGGTTTTTTCCCTCTAGGGGTTAGTACCAGCATTTCACAAACTTGCCAAACTTGGAATAAATTCATGTTTTAATCAGTCCAGGGGTTATTTGAAGTCTTCTTGTGTTTGATTTTTAAAGTCATCGATTGCAGAAGGAAAATTTGCCCCTTGTAGGAAGAAAAGCTGCCCCATCCTCTCAGGCACAGCAATAAAAAAAGCATACGGGGAAAAAAAATCTTAACAAAACACTTTTCCCCTCTCCTTTGTGATTAGCAGTCTGCTAATGTTAATGTGTTTCTTCCATTTCCACCAAGATGAGGACATAGTACCCTGGAATATCAGTAGTATGTATCCCTGTCATAAACAAATCAATTTCTCTTAGTGCTTAAATACTCAGGGCTTTTGAAAGCTTCTCTTTGCATAATAAATATGTTTAATATTTCCTTTACTCTCTGTCATTATTAAGAATAAACAGTTACTGCTCTGGGTTGAAGGGTAGTTTACAGGGCACTCGTACTCGGGCAGTCTGTTTTCTCTCCCCGTTGTTTCGAAGGCTGTGTTTAAGCAATGAATGAACAATCTATGAGCATTATTTTTTTGTTTCGTACAACCCCCTTTTTCTCCTCCTTTCCAGCTCAGTCAGCACACTTTCTGCAGTGGCATTTTACTTTTCTACATGGAACTGTGTTTAGCAGCATAGCTGCATGATGAGGATGAGGTACTTTTTTCTCCTTTGCCTCCTCTCCCAAGAGATGCCCTGTGACTTCCTCTATTAGTCCATTAATCGCCGTAGCTCAAAATTCAGTCTGATCAAAGGAGCAGAACGAGGTTGAAAAGTGCAGATTCTAGCAATTGACTTGACTGTTTAGATTCCCTGCTGAGCTCATTTAGAGCTGGAATTAAGCTATTCCTGCTGTATTTTTCGTCCTTGGCTCGGCACTAGCGCAGTGCTCAGGGCTGCACCGGGGAGTGCCGAAGGCAGAGTGGCCACTGACTCCCCCAGCCCGGACCCAGCCCTGCCAGAGCAGCCTCCATGCCCTGGGCCAGCACAACGCCGAGTAATCTTGGCTTGGTTTGATAAGAAGGTCGGTGCTTAGATTGCTTTAGTTACTTGACTACAGAAAAAGTGGAGAACCAGTTCACTGAAGGAGTAAATCTTGATGATTCTGTTTTTAGTTTAAGCATCAAGTTTCCATCTCTTGCAGACCTTTGCTAAGTTTGGGGTGCATGCTATGAGTGGGAAAGCAAGAATTAAAACAAAATGTAAATGGGAAATTTGTAAACAACATGAAGTTTCTTGTAAAAGATTTCTTTATGCTGTAATGACTCACTTCAGGAGTATACTTGGTGTTAATGGCTATTTATACATGCAGTTAGAAACTGGTGCTGTTTTCTCTCATTAGTAGTCTTGTTTTTCTTGTTTGCTTAAGGCAAAAATGCAGACGGCCCATACCTGTGGTGTTTGCTGCAGATTAACATCTGCTTTTGCAATTCTTACACATCTCAAATTCCTGTTGATGTAACTGGGAGTACAAGCTCTCCAGGAATAGTGTCGGACTCCTGATGTCATTATTTGTGATTCTACAGTTCCCCAAAGTGTGCTAATACCTCTCAAATAGAGGTAGAGTCATTTGACGTGTAAGTTCTTATCTCATTAAAGTGAATTATTGTTACTGAAATGTGAATGGCATTCTATTATTAGAGAATATTATGTATATAATGGTTTAAGAATGCTTAAGGTCAGGAAGAACAGAGAAATGCTGATAACATCACCACAGACTGTGTGATGGTCCTGAAATGTGAGTAGATCTTTAACTGAAAAAGGTTTTGCTAGACCTATCAGTGTTTTCCTATAGTTTAGGACTTGGACTAAAATCCCCAACATTTATTTATGTTGCATTTTACTTTTTTTTTAAGGAAATTAAAAATTACTACTAATAAGAACTTTCTCCTAAGAAAAAATTTGGGCATTGAGGGGGGATATGGACAAATCTATTTTGTGCCCAGTCTACAGTCTGAGCTTTTTCCTACATAGGTGGCATATATCTATATGTCTATAAATTTTATTTTTAAAAAGAACTGTGGCCTTCATGAGGGACCTTATGTGGAATAACATTAGTAAGGAACTCCTGTCTTTGATGCGTTGCTCCATTCTAGATTGACACAATATATAAAGTTACTGTGCTTTAGTTTATGGAGAGCTAAGTAATAATCTTTTATAAAGCATTTATCAGAATGGTGAGCTAAAATCTTGCTTTCTTTATGACTTCTTATTTTTTCTACTTATGATAACAGTATTGAGGCATTTCATAAGATCAAATGCTGTCTAGCTGCATTTAAAATACACATTTTGCATATTTCTGTCTTGATTAAGGCAGGGGGAAGGTATGTACCTGCTGCCTAGATTACTATCAAACGTAACTGAAAGTAGAGTTGAATTGTACTCTGTTCTCCTAACAGAGCCTATTTGCTCCTCTGACTGGGTACTAAAAGGCTTTTATTGCCCTGCTTCACTAACATTTTCCAAATAAAACATTTTTTGCCAGTTTCTGAAGAAATAGCAGAACAAGTACCACCTTAGACAGGCTGGAAGGAGTCCTGTGCCGTGGATTATAAACCGAAACAGTTGGCCAGAATAAGGAATTAAAGTAATCCCTGATATTAGGAGCATGAAAATGAGATGACCTTCTGTACATGTGAGTTTCTAACCCAGCTGCAGCCCAGGCTCCCCTCTATCACTGTTTCTCCACACCTTTACTGGGCAGAAAACAAAAGCCCAGCCGTTCAGCTGGGAAACTGGAACACATGCTTGCAAATATTACAGACTTTTTAGGCATTGTATTTTTAACAGTAGTTCGTGATCGGAATGACAGGAAGGAAATGAGCAGAAAACATCCTATTCTATCTCTATATAAAATCTTGCTTGTGAAAGATACAGTTACCACAGTAATGATGGGACGCTAATTGATTCATTGTGCTGGGAGACAAGTGCTGAGCCGGGGAGCCAGCGGGGTCATTTTCTTGCTCCAGCTCCACTTTGGTTGTTTGCTGAGGAAGGGCAGGAGAGGGTTATAAAGCTGCTGCCACTACATTCAGTGCATGTTTTTCTCAGAAAAGAAGAGACACCGCCAGCCAAGATCTCTTTCCTTTGGAAATTGTGGCTGGGAAGGGCCCCTTTGGCTCGTCAGACAAAGTGGGCAGTCAGACAGCCCCTTTCCTGAATCCCAGGCAGGCACCAGACGGCTGAAGGAAGAGAGGCACCAGGCTGAATTAGATTGCCTCCTGCTTTGGACAGTACGGCAGGGAGGCAGGCTTAATTGCTTTGCAGCTGTTCATTTTTTCCCCTTCTCCCTCCCCTGCCTCCTCTCCCTCCTCCCAGCTGACTCCGGAGGCAGCCTCTGCTCCAGCCCCTGGAAACCTCCCCAACTTGAGGGCAGAGTATCAGAGGTTTGTGGACTCATTTTTATCAGCCTTGAGACTCTTTCCTCAAGCCCAGCAGCAAGTGGGAACAGAAAGGAAACAATTAAGGAAAAAAATTGGTGTAACCTGGTGGTTTGTTTTTTTCCTGGGTTACTTGGTGGTTTCTGAAAGCTTCTGGGACAGGGCACAGGGCAGCACCAGGCAGGTGGCTCGGGTGGCATCGTATCAGGAGAGGCAGCAGAGTGTCATCCTGGCATCCTATCTGAGCAGACAAACTGGGAGAGCCTTTGAACGAGCCCCCTGTGATGTGGCACTCCCTGCAGCAGGATTTACAAGACATTTGGGGTTTTCTCTCCCAAAGCTGCTGCTCCATTCACAGAGCTCTCCCAGCCTCCTGCCAGGCAGTGTGACTGTCAGCTGGGGCTGGTTTGGTGATGGTAAAAGAGCCTCAACACTGAAATGGTCTTGCCATGACTATTCAAGGCAAAGCTCTTTTGAACCTTGGAGAACTCGCAGAGTTCTCCAGCCCTCAAAAATTGCTCAGGCCAGACTTGCAGATTTGCATGTATCTCATAATCCCAAACTGTCTGAACCTCATGTTTGTTCAGGAAACAAAGTTTGTTTCCTTAATTGCTCTCGCTCCCGGATTTAAAAATTTAAAAGGTGTTTCCGTGCTGGAGTGATGAGGCTGTGGGCAGCACTGTGCTCACCTGCTCTGCAGAGAGGGGCTCTGCTCACCTGCTACTCAGCCAGCCTTCCCAGCTCTGTTCACCTCCAGCAGCAATGTCAAGCTAACCCAATTTTGCAGCTGGTACTGAGTGCCACAGGCAAGCTTTGAAGATGTCTCTTTAATTCCTGAACTTGTAGAATTTTGTGTATATTTTCCCTCCAGTTCTACTGACTCACACCATCCTGGGGGGTGGAGGCAGTGAGAGAACAGGAAGACTGTAACCCAGGCCTAGTTTACTCATCTGGTAAAGCCAGTTGTCAGTGAGCCATTCACCTCTCTGTCCACAAAGGTAGTACCTCCTGTGGGTCTGTTTGGCCTCCCAGGTATAAATATGGCATCAGTAGTACTTGACTGTGCTAGGCCAATGCACCTCCTGTGCTGGGATGCCCTGTCTGGGTGACAGCATTCCAATGGGAAATGCTGCTGAGCCCACAGCCCAGTGCAGGGCACACAGCTCTGCACTGTTGGGGGCACAGGCCGTTGTGGCAGACTAATCTCTTTATTCTGGACCTGTTTGCTGCTTATTTTTTATGATACCCTTAATAGCCTAAACCAGAATTTGAGGTGGGCACCAGTGCAGGGTTTTGGCACATTTCTTTTAAGGCACAGAACTGTAATGGGGATCGTTGCTAGGGCCACTGGGAAGACTGAGGGTGTCGTTTCTGGAAAGGGAGTGTAGCTATGAGATGCCTCAGTGCTCAGAGAGATTTGTGTCTGTAAGAAATGGATTTAGCAATAAGTTACAGTAGCATGGCAGTGACTTTTTTTTTCCCTAATCTGTTCAACATGCAGCTACGATTGCTCTGCCAGTTAGATTTGAATTGAAACCGGCTCCACAAGGTACAAAGGCTCTCGAGCCTCATTGCTGAGGCCGGAAATCCATTGTGGCTCCTGATTAGTGCTGGTGAAATCGGAAACCTTTCTTGGGGCAGATAATGATCTCGCAAATTAAAATATAACCTGTTAATCCTGAATTTTAACAGGATGGTTATGCAAATCCAGGATGTGTCTTTTCTGTGCACCCCTTGGTCAGAAAGGCTTTGCTGATAGGGAAGGATGGGTTTGCACCCCTGCAGTACCCTCTTTGCAGAGCTCCCCTGCTTTATGCCAGGCCTGTGGCCAGAGGCAGCAGAGGGGTGATGGGGGTGGGACTGAGTAAAGAAATTGGGGTTCACATGTTGGGACCACCCCTCTGAACCTCTTGGCTGAAGTACCTTAAGATTGGGCCTCCATTTAATGTTCCTCCCCATGACAGTCACCATGGCTAAAGGACAGGTGGTCTGGCTGGGGCTATCCAAGCTTTTGCAGTCCCATAATAATCCCTTTAATTATGGGTAACAAAAGGCTCTGTTTTTTCCCTATGTTAATAACAAGTTCCAGGATATAAATAACTGCAATTAAAACAAAATACCTAACGATTTACCATTTGACACCTATGCAGTCTGCTGGAGCCTTGGCTGTGCAAGGAATTTTTTCTCCTGCCCTGATTGTTTTATAATTGTTCTACAAAGAGCACATGGATGCTCCAGTCATTAAGAAATGCCAACCAAGGTACATTGTGGCACAGGGGAGCAGAGAACAAATAGCTAGGGCTGTGCTGCAGCCGGAGGGAGCGCTCCTTTCGGACCCGCAGCCCTGGTTTGTTTGACTAGTTCTGTATATTGACCTTTGCTTTTTAAGAAAAACACAAACAATCAGGATTGCTTTCTTACAGGACCCATTAACTCTTTCAGAGGCTTCCTGGGGCCTCTTGGTGAGAGCTGCACACGTGTGGCCATGTACTGCAGCCTGGAACACCCTCTGCTGTTCTGCTTTCGTTGGGTGTTTGCAGACAGAAGCTGCATGGCTCCTGCTTTGTGCCTTTGGAAGAGGCAGTCTGTATGTAAAAATACATGGAAATAGGCCTAGTCACGTTTGCCAAGGAGATAGGGGCCATGGGGAGAGGGAAATTCACCTCTGCTTTCTGTGGGGAGGCATGGAGTCCCGAGTGTCATTTCCGAGACTGCCTGTGATGTGTTTGATGTGGAGCCTTGCGAACAGAGTTGCTTAAACATACAAGTGTGCCTAAAAATATAAAAATAAAAGCAGTGCTATTTTAAGACTCGAGAATCAGGGATTATAAATAGCCCGACTGGTGTGTTACTCCTGGCTGGGTGTGTCAGTCCTTAAACACCAGCACAACTGTCGCTTCCCTTTGAAGCAGCTTGTCGCTAATGACTGCAGCTGCGGAGCTTCCTCTGCATTCCCGTGTTCTCCCGATAAGCACAGGGCACTGATAAGGTGCTCTCCAGGCTGAGTCCATCACACCAGCCCTCCAGTGGCAGCTTGGGCCTTCGAGCACGCACCAGTGGGAGGTGGGCGCAGGCTGGCAGGGAGCTGCAGAGCTGGGATTCAGTGGAGGGAGGCAGCGCTGGTCAGGTACAGCAGGGCTGGTTCTGTTGAGAACAAGCTGTGGAGCTGGGGCTGCTGAACCCCAGAAAAAAAGGCAAGATAGTTGTGAGGTTAAGTGCTGGTTTGGGCCTTGTGAGCTGTGGCTTTAGCGCTCTCCGTTGTCAGTCTTCCTTGTGACTGGTTGGGATACATCTCTCTGTTCCCATCATTTAGACTTCTCCTGTGGCCAGTGGAGGAAAAGATGTTTAGAGAGTCATTTCAGCTCACCATAATGTACACCTCCAAGATGTGATGGATGGGCTGCAGTGAGGGAAGCCTGGAAAACACACTGAGGCTTGGCCCTTTTCTGCTGGAGGTGCCTTTATTCCCAGTCTGTGGAGGCAACAGCAGCTGTGGTGATCCAATATATAAAAATAAATTAAGTTGAAAGTCACACAGGTATCTTAAATAGCTGACTTTTGACTTTCTGACTTTCAAAAATCGTTTTCATTTCTATCTGTTTTTCTGGCATGGTGGCTGGAAAGAAGCACCTTTGATGGTGTGTTCCACTGCCTCCACACTGCGGGTGAGAGGTGGGGGGACAGGCTCTTCCTTGGAGGCTGTTTCCAAGAGGAATTCTGGCCGACTCCTGCACCAAGTAATGATGTGTTTATTTGCAATATATGGAGCCAGGAGCCGTCTCTGGGTGATAGGGATCTGGAGACTAGTAAACAAAAAAAAGGCAAGGTTGGAACTCAAACTGTAAGAAGAGTTGTTTGGGTCTAAAGAAAACAACTATAAACCAAATAATGATGGTGTTCAAAAAGGTCTGGAGTGGTGTACGTCAGGACAAGGTGCAAATGTATCTGCCAAGCCCCTGCACTGGTAGGATGCTAAAATCTGGGTTATTCTCACAGGGAGCTCTGAGCAGCCTGTACCCAGAAGGTGAAGGAAAGGGAGTGTGTTGGCCATGTCTTCTTTTCATAACAAATAGAAATGGGTCAGGAATCTCTCCTAGTGTAGCTGAGTCTTCCCCAGACAAGGGGAGCTTATTTCGTGGTCTTGCACTGGAGGAAGGTTTGCAAATAGGCATCAGTAAAAGAAGTAAAATACCCTGATATCTGAAGGTTTCCAAGAGTTCATGCTGAATTCTTACTCTGTAGCCTGCTTGTAAAACATATGCCTGTGTCCTGACAGGATGATCTGCTAGCACAGACACCAGGTTATTGGTGATAGAGAAGATGATTTCCATCAAAAAATTAACAGGAACAACAGCAGTGACAAATAAAGATCTTACAGGTTCAAACCTGATAAGCTGACAGCTCCCTTTCCAAAGCTGGATGTCTTCAACTAACCACCTAGAAACAGTATTTTGGCAATCTGCTGACCTGCCTTCACCACACTGGTGACAATCAGGGAGCTTCTGGGGGGCCTGAACATAGATCTGCAAAGTTACGGTTAAGTGCCAGGCCAAAGATTAAAGCCTTTTTCTGAAAGTGAAGTTGTTTGTTCAGTCTGAGAGCAGAGACTTCTCCCATGGCTCTCTGTGGTCAGAGCTGCTCCTGGAGGGCAGTGGAAGGACTGATTTAATGCTCCATGTCTCCTTGCTTTTATGCTGATCTCTAAATCATGCCTGTGTTTGGTGGCAGCTTAGCAGCGAGTGCAGCATGGAGCCTGAGACCCCTGGGGTGCTGCAAGCACCCAGATCTCCTCTGCCCTGGCCTGGGGGGTGTTTGCAGCCATGGTCTGTGGGTCTGGGAGGATGCACAGCACACGCAGACACAGACACACGCACAGACAGACACACGTGCACACACATACAAACACACACACATCGTTATGGTATGAAGAAGCTCAGCTTGCTTTTTGTTCCCTCTCCCCACTCCCCCCCTTCTTCTTTTCTATAATCATTGCAAAACAGGAACAAATGAGTGTGTCACTTTAAACCATGAAACCACTTAGTCCATAAAGACAGATTTGGCGTCTTTGTGCTGGCAGTGACAGGCCAGCGTCACTCCATAGTGATCCCACTGTTCTCCTCGGCCCCGCACCCCACCACCCTTCCCACCCCCTCCGAGATTTGCTCCGTGTTTGCCTGCCTCTGTTTTTGTGGTTGGTAACCAGCAGAAGAATGGAATGGATTTAATGATTTGTTGGCTGCGGTGCTGGCATGATTAAGTCAATAAAGCTGCAAGCTGAAAACAGTGTAGTTACAGTATATGACTTTAACCTTGTTAATGCATGTTTACGTCCTCCTGCCCAATGTATAGCTGTATATTGCATAAAGAAGATCTGACCAATCTTTAACCCATTAAATAATTCATAAAGTGAGAGCAGACATCAGCTACTTGTGGAGTGGATCAGTAACCATGGGGTCAGCAATAACTTTGGCTTCCTGGACCATATCCAGCATGTTTAAACTCTGGTGATGTCACCAGGCAAGCTTCTAACCTTAATCATTTGGATGGGAACAAAGGGAAGTTAACTGTTGACATGCGGTGTCTCCGCAGAAGAAACACTTGCGAGTGCTCTGCACCATCTCTGCCTCGCAGGGAGCGTGGCAAGCTCCAGCCTGTGAGCCTCTTTTGTAGACTTCCCTCTTTCCTTACAGCAAAACTGTGGCTGGCCAAATGTTCAAAGGCACGTGTTTCCTAGACTCCTATTATCTTAAGTGACAGATACACCAAAATCCCACAGAATTTCAGGGAAATGCTGGCTGACATGAGAAGATGGTATTTGGAGGCACTTGGAAGGTTTTCTCATCACGGATAAATTTTGAATAAAAAACATCTGCCATATAAATGACGGAGAAGGACATATAATGGGGATGGAACAGGGTGAAGACAGGGGTGTGGGAGAGGATGTGGAGTGAAACTGGACCATTCTCTCTGCAGTAAAAGTTGTCACAATAAAATATCAAGCAGGACTTGCAGGAAGATCTTAAGATTTTCACACATAACTACCGCAGCCAGTCTCTTCTTTTTGTAAAGACAAAACATAGGGCTGACTTGTCCCAGCACCCAGCCCTCTTCACACAGCTCCCAGCTGGGCACTGAGGGATTCTCCAGGTGCTGCGATGTCCGTAGCTGTTGCAAGCAGCGTTTTTTGCAGACTTGATGGTCAAGTCACGGGATCATGGGGCATGTGGCTGGGACATGCTGCGCTCCACTGGGCTGTGCAGCCAGGTTAGAGGCCCTGGGGGACCATTAAAACTCTGTGTAGTTTAGTGTTGTTCTGAGATGCAACCAGCTGTGGCCAGACCTGGAGGAGACATGCAGAGAGGAGAACATGACAATGACTTGTATGTAGAGTGAAACAGGAAAAGTCCTTCCACCTCTCACTGGTGAGCAGCAAGGAAAGCAGCTCTGCCAGGTCTGTGGGGTCATGACCCCATGGGAGAGGCACGTTTCAGATATGTAAATCCCCCACATTGCCTCATGAAATTTCCCTCATTCCCCTTTTCTGGGAGGAACTTTAATTCCTTTTGGAGGCAAACAGACACAGGGAGCAATGAAGTTTCTTGCCCATAGTCACATGAAGAATCTCTGTATGACAGAACTGGAAACTGGACCTGGTCATGTGAGCCCAAGTCCATAGGAATGGCTTTGTCCTCTGACTCAGTAACGAAACAAGCTCACTGTTCAAGATCATCTTCTTTAGAGGCTTGGGAGTTCACCTGTCATGATCCCAGCTTCCACGTCTTCTTCTGACAAATTGCATGCTCACAGTCTCATGAGCTCACCCTCCGCTGTGTGTCCAAAGGGACACTTGCTTGTGTGGCTGAACTCCTCAGAGTCCTGAATGCACAGCACAGACCAGGGGTGTTTGCACACAGACCTCCAGCATGGGCATGTCTTCGTGACTAGGACTGCTGAGACACCCAGGTGAAAGCTCTCACATGGTTATTTGTGAGGCAGATGGCTGTGTACCGCAGAGCGTATCTCGGAATCCACCACATCCGCTCAGTAATGAATTTTCCAGGTGCCAAAAGATAGGCACCTTGTGTTGGAGATTAGAGTCAGGACCCTCAGTCTGCTGTTGCCAGCATCTGGAGGCAGAGATCGGGGGTGAGACTGACCCCCAGAGCTAATGCTGATTATTCTCAGTCACTCAGTTATTCACTGTTTCTTTTTGGTGGTTCTTTTGAAGATTCTCAATTTAATTTACCCTGCCTTTTTTGTTCTTTTGTTTTGTTTTGGTTTGTTTTTTTGGTTTGGTTTTTACTGTAATCCAGAACAGCAGTCTCTGCTTCAGAGAAGATGCTCCAGAATTTATGGCAAGTCATAGCTGATCTGAGTAGAAATTCCATGTTCTGTTTTCTTTGTTTTTAGATTGGAACGTTGTGTGATGTGCCTGAAAATCTTTCTTTGCCAGTCTGTTGGTTTCGATAAATGAACCCACATACACCTAGTGATGTTTTATTATCACTCACCCACCATAGGGTATTGTAGCAGCTGGTAATTTTTGTGCATTAACTGCATTTTTTTTTCTGCTTGATAGAAAACAGAGTTGCTCCAAGCATGTGCTAATGCTGAATGGGGGGATCCCAACTTCTGACCCATAGCTAATATCCTGCAAGTCACATGAAGCTACCGGGGATTCTTGAGCTGGAGTTCGAAATGCCTGTGTTATCAGCAAATAAACACCATTAATTGCTTCTAATATGACATGCAGTAGTTAAATGACAAGATCCTTATTAATATGTGTGTATATTAGCCTTTTCAGTGTGTATGAGGGGGAGTACGAAGTGGTAAAATTATTTAAAATTAGTAGGGAGTATTTACAGGAAGGCATAAAGAACTGTCAGATGAGGAAAGCAGCATTTTATGTTCTTGTCCCAGATGACCTTGCTCCAAGGACAAACCAGAGCTTGATGAAATGAAGCTGCAGATGGCTAGTCTCAACTCTGTAATAATGAAATGACACAAGAAAAAAATGAGACATCTACAGTTTGTAAATACAATCTGAATGGAAGGGGAGAAAAGGGATTTTTTAAGGGGAGATTGAGTTGACTTGGTTACAACAGTTCAGCTTCGGGTGTTTTAATAATAATTTCCATTTAAAAACATAATGGAATTGCTCCTTCTTCCCCATACTCAAGGTCACCTTAATACCTTCTTCTTTTTTAACATGTCAATATCTCGGTTTTAAAAATTTGCTCATGAGGACTACCTAGTCACAGCCTTCTTTGTATCCATTATTTTAGCATATTATTGATCACTCCACGTTGTTTTGTAAGTCATGGTGGTGATTTTTGACACCTGATTGGGCAGAAAAAACCCTTTTTAGGCGTTGGACTAGTTTAATCTGTTAGGAAAGAGTAAGGTTGTGAGAAGTTTAATACTGAAAAAGTGGTGTGATACTTTGTGCCAGAGCATGCTTTGTGCACTTACATGAGAAATCAGGAGTAAATATGTTGGGTTTTGCATGTGGGGAGGCTTTCATGCAAAGGGCTCTCAGAAGTTGTTAGGCAGCCAGCTACTATTGGAAGTGAACAAGACTTGGGCATCTGCCTCTGAGAATTGATCCTTTGCGTGAAAAGGAAAAAGAAATTAATGGAAACGTTAACGTAGAGAAAGCAGGGGATTTTCAAAATCTCAGCGATCCAGACCACCTCACTGGAGTTCAGAGAGCTTTTCAGAAATGGGCGGGTAGAGAACTGATTTATCCCATTAGCTTGCGATTTTCTGACTTTCACTTTGTTATTGTGAAATCTTCACCATTTCTTTTATCAGATCTCTTCTGCTCTCCCTAGTACATAAATTCACCAGCCGGTCATTGCATTTCCCTGTAGCAGCTTCTGCTGGGTGTTGAGCTAACTTGACTCCTTTGGAATCTCATTGACACCTCTGAGAGCATGACTTGACATAACACAAGGGTTGCTTGAGTCAAGCCACTTTATAGATACGAGATGTTGTAGTTTGTCATCACAGCTAGCACAACCTTGTAGAGACAGGCAGAAGGACTACCAGCCAAAGCTTGGTGAGAGAAATACAGTTTTAGATTACCTCATTCAATTTATGGCAAGCTGCCCTCCATGGGAACAAGAGCATGGTGTCAAGGGTTGGAGAATCACGGCAGCTGTACAGCCCAAATATAAATACTTTGTTCTGTGCAGAGAATTCAATTTTGGATCCTGACCATATGTTATACAGAGAGGTACAAAACACCCATCCCTGCATCTTCGGGTGTATACACAGAAAAACAGTAACAGACACAGTTTCTGTTAAAGAATGGTGGGGAAGGATGAGTCTGACCCCAGAGTGCTGCTCTCAGATGGAAGAAAAGTATGTGAACACTGCAGGCACCTAAGTGCCACTGCCATCAGGGGCCTGCCAGAGACTCCGTGGGTCTCCAGTCTTCCAGGAAAGTTTGCCATGCATTCGGGATGCTGGATCAAAGCTGTTCACCAGACTACCTTTACCATGGCCTGGGAGTTCATCTGGGCCAAAGGATCTGTTTTCAAGGGAGCTGCTCTTGCTGGAATCTTGATCACACCTCTTTACAAGCAGGGAGATTGTGTCTGTCTGTTACACACCAACTCTTCCATTCCTCAAGCTGTTGGCTGCTCCCAAAGCTGTTTCCCATGTTCCTTGTAACTACATTGGTGCTGCTAACAGCATCACAGCTTGATTTCCACATGCCTGCTAAAGGACGCATTTTCGTCTAAGAGAAAAATCACTATTGCAATAATTCACTCTGGATTTTCTGTCTTTCTGTTGCTCTGGTTGCTGTTGCTCTTTAACAAAATGTTTTGATGGATGAAACCAGTTCTGAAAATATTGGTAGAGTCTTTGCACAAAAGCTTTATTTAATTAGATTAATTTTTTTTTAAGAGGGGAAGTGGAGTCAGTTTCCATTGTACTAGAATTGTGGGTGCATTTTAAAAGCATTTTGGATACTTTGATGGGATTTTATTTTGTTTTGAACAGCGTGAAGTATAAGAACAGCTATAGGGAAATGAGTGTTTCATCTGCTTTGCTTGAAGGCAGGAAGAAGATCCTGATACAATTGCTAGCCAGGTGTGGTGATCTTGTTGCTGCTCCTATCAAGGAAGGAGGACTACCTTTCAAGGAAACTGTACATGCTCATGCTGTATTAAAAGAAAGAAAAACTTGAAAGGATTTTTTTTTAACAAAACCATATACCCACGGATCACTTACAGTCTTCAAACAAAGCCTTTTCCTGACTGACAGCCCCCAAGATAAGCTTAGAAACTTGAGTCTGGCAGTATTTCACATGCTTGTGTATCAAGTAAACGGGTGAAAGATGGGTAAAAAAAACCCAGATCCACTGAACTGCACAGTTTGTTTTATCAATGTTCATACATTGTGCTAAAGCAAACACGCAAACAAACAGAAAGCTTTGGAGCATTTCTGAAATGAAAGGCTGTTTTATCCTGAGGAACATCACTGAATTGTGAGCAGAATAGGGGAGGAAAAAAGGCAGAAGACTTCCAAAGAGCAGATGGGGAGTTTTGTCAAAGGCAAGAAGCAGAGGCAAAAAGCACAGGTAACCTCTGACTTCTGTGTGAAGCAAATGACAGTGGCATCTCACAGACATCACACTCTTGAGTGGGCTGACACAATCCTTCTGACAAACCTGACCGTGGATTTTGTTTGCTTTATTTGTTTGCATTGGTCACCATCTTCGTATCTAAGACCACTGACAGCTGTGGAGGCCATGAGCCTTCTTTGTAAAGGTGGCATCAAGGTTTCCTGTGGGGATGCACAAAATCACTACACACCAGGAGTCTGTGTGTGGCTTCTCTGTAATTCTAAATCATGAAACTCTTCAAACCATGAAGTTGGGTGAGGCAGCTTTAATGCTATTGGTGTTTTAATTGCTTAGTGTGTGGTATTTTAGTGTGGTTGTGCCCAGAAGTCTCAGTCCTGGGCTTCAGAGCTAAGTGCTGCCCAAGCTTGGAGTCCCCACCAAGGAGATGCAGCGCAGCTCCTGGATGGGAGAGGATGCATCAGGAGGTAGGAAAACACAGGGGCATTAGTTTGAAACTAGTATTTGCATTTTCTCATCAGAGTACAGAGCTCCCTGTATGTAAAAGATGTTCTTAAAATACAGAACAAAACTTGGTTTGTGAAACTTCACCCCACCCCTGGGGAATAGCTGTCCCTGCCACGAGCATGGATCACCCACGAGTCCCCAGTGCAGGAGCTGGGGCCTTGGAGCAGGTCAGGAGTGGCTCTTCTCAAGTCCTGTAGTTTTCTGGTTGTTTCTTGTGTTTCTTATTTACTATGTGATATCATGGTAAATACTTCAAACTAAGTTACCTTTGGTTGCCAAAAAAACCCCAGACCTGGTGGAAAAAGCAGTTTGTCCCACTCTCAGAGCAAACATCCACCCTGGGTGCCCCATTTCCTTTGGCCTTCTGTTTTTATGCTGCAGCTCATCTCAACAGCCTTTCTGGTTTAAGCTCTGAAATCACTGGATTCAGCTGGATGCCCCATTGGAAGTGGAGGGAATATTTCTCGAATCAGCAGCATCCTTTGAAATTGAATAAACTTTTAAAATTCAGGTACTAGAAGTATTTTTAATTAGCCACTTTTCTGTTCCTCCACTACTGTTAATGCTTTCGGTTAGGAAGTGCAGCTCTTCCCCGACTCTGTAAATATCTGCTGAAATTTGCAGTGCTGCCTGCCTCTCTCTCAGTAACCTTGCTGTGACCTGGTTATCTGTTCAAACCACAAAGAATTCCGTCTCTAATTAGTCCATCTGTTAACTATTGAAATTCATGACTTAGTTTTATTGTCTGAGCCTTTAACATAATGCTGAATGGTCTCACCTGGCAGCTTATTTCTTATAAAGCAAATGTGCCTTTTTGAGAGCCATTTTGGTGCAGATAACTGTCTTTTCAGCATTGGACAAATGAGTCTGTCTAGCAGCCTGCAGTCCCCTTCCTGCCCTCACTGAAATAAATTGTACATCTCCAATAGCTCTGGGCTTAAGTCAATACAATTTAACATGTACGATTTCTTTGTTATATTCTTTGGAGTTACACTGTAAAAACAGATGGGAAGGTTTAATAATGATAAATGAGTTTAGTGTTTTCACGTAGTCCTAAAAAACAATGAATGCTCTTTATTAAAGATTAGAGGCTTTTTTACATACTTGCCAAAGAGTGATTACAGCTCTAGTTCAGATCCTCAGAAAGTCTTGCTTTTAAATTCTTTTTGGACTGTTTGTTAATGAGGATTCAGAGGAATTGGGGGCCATAAGTTTCCTCATTCTTGCTTAAGTGAAGCCACAAAGTGATTACTGGATATATAACTAAGTACTGAGGACTGAAGTTTATCAGCCATGTTCACAAAGAACAATTCGTCTCCACGCTTATTTGCTGCAGTGCATCTTATATGTAGTCAGACGATGGGTCTCGAGCTCATCAGTGGATTTTTGGAAGGATGTGGATTCATAAATGTACATGGTAGGACTCACTGGGACTATTTGCACACTTTCCATTAAGCAGTTGCCTGGATGGTTGTTGGACCAGACCTACACTCGCTGCAGCTGGGTGCAGTGACCTGTGGATTTGCCCATCATACACCAGTCAGCAGCTGTGGGGCACTGGTTTCACTGGGCTGTGCAATGGCCTTTACAGCTGCAGTCAGTGGCTGAACAGTGACACAAGCACTACACATCCCTGCAAGCCTGGAGCCTGATTCTTTTCTCCCTGCTCTCGAAACTAGTGCATGAGATACTAAGTCAGAATGGTGTAGTTATCCCCAAGGCCTTTCTGAGTAGAAATTGCCCCACTGGGAAGCCCAGGAGCTCTGGACCTGCTGCGTGACACTTCGCCTGGCAACAGGCACACATGTTCTCAAACACACTCTCCAGTTCCAGGTTGTGTGGTGTGCCGTTTAGTTAGGGATTCTGCCCATTTTAATATGAGTTTGGGGAGGGAAAAATGGAAAAAACCCCTGATACCTACATGCAAGTGCCTTTTATTTTATTTTATTTTTTTTTTAAGTCAAAGAGTCAGACCCTCCCATAGCCCTTGCACCCTCCAGTGTAACTGTGCAGCTCAGCCACATGGCCCCTTGGGTGGGAACACCCGCTTCCAACATTTCCAGATTTGGCATCAGAATCCTCCTCTCTTTGCTGTCTTCCTGGATTTATAATTTATAAATCCAAACTACTAAGGTTATGGCTGCTTTGGCTTGGTTTTACTAGGGGAAGGAAAGTGATTTTTCTTGGGAAGTGATGAAAAGGAAAAATGTTTAAAGTTCATTAACCTTTGGTACAGATTGCAGTGTCCTTTAGACTACACCAGAGCTATTCTTAGTCATGACGTGCAAGTGGTTATTTTTTATTGTACAGGAATACAGTAGTTCCCACTAGTGGTGAAAAGAGAGAACTTTTTCCTTTCCTTTCTGTTTTTCTTTTTGTCTTAACCTAAATGTGAACTAGTAGAAGTCAGGATTTCAAATTCACTCCTTTGCTTCTCATCTATGCTATTTTGTCCTAATTTCCCCAAAAGCAAACTGCATATCTCTAGATTGTTTCTTTACTGGCTAATTAAGTGTTATACAACTTTGCTCTGAAAAACTCAGCAACCCATTCTGTGTATTTGCAAATGAACTTTGCTGATTGTCATTATTGCTATAGGGTGCCTGCAGAAAATCCCATATAATTAAGCATTTGTACCACCACAGCACAAGAGCCGCAATTAGTAATGTGATTTACACTTCTTTACCATTAATAATATGGAAAAATCAACATTATTTTCTTGATGATGTTTAGGAGAAATTAGAATGAGGTGGACATGATTAGGAAAAGAGACTTTAATGTTATGACTTGTTAATGCAATAGCCCAGAGCAAGACATCAGAATGATTGTCCTTGCACTAAACTCCTTTGCTTCAGTAAGCACAGACCCTCTGCACGCCACAAGACAAGTTTGGAGGAAATTGGATAGATGGCAGGGATTTTGGTGGTATGAACATTTCAGCGTCTTTCATGTGCAGAGTACACAAACTGAATCTCTCCACTTTCAAATATTCCCCCAGAGGCAATCTGCATTATTCAAAGCTTAACTGTGGCTGCAGAATCCTGTCTGACATGAAAGCAGAGTGCCAGCTTTACATGAACTTTCATATTTACATCTGTAGTAAATCATATTTACTTTTTCCTCCCCTCCTCTTTTTCTGTGGGAGAGAGGGAGTAAAATGGGTAGGAGGGAATGGGGAGGAGGAGAGATGTCCAGCAGAATTGTAAGCAAAGCACCAGTAATAAAATCTAGTCTTATGAGACTGCCCATGAATAGGAATGATAATGAGAGCAGTGATGAGCTGCAGGTTTGTGTCTTTTAGTAAATTATCTAGCAGGCATTTACATTTCATCAATTGTGCTTTTGCATAATAGACCAAAGTGCTACAACAAAAGGAGGCACCATAAAAATGAGTAATTTCAGTGACCTTCTTGGTAATCCCTCTTAGAAAGAATGTCTTGGAAGGAGTTGGGTGATTCCTCATGGTGAAGCCTCTGTGGAAAGGTGCCCCAGGCTCGAGGAGCTTTCCTGGTGACAAATGCCTTCCCAGGCTTTCTTCTGGCCACTCTGAAACATGGCTCGTATCCTGTTTTCTCCATCTGAGCATGCTTCTAATTGTCAGATGTCAAAAGGCAACAACCATTTTCTGCTTGCTTATCTCCTGATAACATTGATTCTCAAACAAAGGATGTGGGCTTCCATTCTGAAAACAAAGGAAGCATGGCCCAGCAAGGATGCTGGATATAATATACATACTTCTCCCTGCCAATAATAACAAAACATCATAAATAATGTAGAAGCTGGATGTGAAAATGGAGGACGGGGAATACGCTGGTGCTGCTGTTCCTGGGTACAGCACTCACAGGATCTTGTCTTCAGCGAGGCCTTGACTTCTTCCCTCATTTTTCTCTTGTATTTCCCTGAATACCTGCCAGCTCCTAAGATGTTTAGAATTCAGGATTTTTAAAATTCTTTTTCCATTTTGGGTTGTGTCTTCACTGTGCTCTGGTGAATTATATTTTTCTCTCCTCTCCACCATACTCTTTCTTTGGAGGCAAGACCTCAGCTGTCAAAGTCAATTTGGATCTTTCACTGAGGACTTAGAGCAAGGCTGGTTTGTGCCAGGCAGGAGCAGGTCCCACTGCATTTATTACTGATTTGTGCCGAGGCATGACCTGGCCCTACATTTTTGCATGTTCTTCTCTCCTTTTACAATGACCTCTTCTTGTTCATCCAATCATGAGACCCACAAGAACCACTTCAATCGCAGGCCCACATCTTCCTTATCTCTCTGGGTCCCTGGTCTGATGGCACCTTTTCCACTCTTCTGCCTTTAGTTTGCTCTTTTCCTGTAGGTTTTTCCTTTACATTCACATGCCAAATCCTACCCTGATGCAACTTTCCTTCTGTCCTTCAGTGTAACAGTTGGAGAAGTTGTGAGAACTGTGATGCTTTACTCACATCCCTTCTGCCAGCCAGGCAGCCCTGTGACTGCAGCAGTGGTTGTGAATTGGTCCCTGTGGCCTTGGGCTACTCACGAGGAATTTTGGATTAACTTTTTGCTTCTCTCACTTCTTCTTGTGCTGATCCTTAGAAATCAGAGCAGTCCCCCGCCTCTCACTGTCCTCACTGTAACACACAGGGCTGTGTGAGTCCATGAGGTGTTTTGGCCTTGGGACAGCTGAAGACCGAAGAGAGGGCATCAGCAGAGAGGATAAGGACTTCTGTTGTTACCTCCCTGATGAGATTAATTTTATTTTTTTCATCTTTCTTGGCAGGATCAAAATCCTGGAATTGTTGCCAGACTTCAGGAGCCGGGCTCCATCCCAAGCGGCGGCTCTGTGCCGGCACCAGCCACGGTCAACGGGTACACGATGAGGAACCATTTACTGAAGCAGCAGATAATGAAACGGCAGCTGATGCAGGTACGATGCTGAATGCCTCTGTGGGTTGCTGTGCTGTCCACCTCACTGGGAAGGACAGGACTAACTGGAATGAGGAAATCATCAGTCAGCAAACACTAAGGAGTGACCCTGGAATTGCTGGGCTGAGTCACACTAAGGCTGTGATGAGTCTAGGATGAGGCCAAGAGAGGCCAAGGCCAAGTGCTGCTCTGCCAGAGTTGAGTGCACGTTTGCCCCCTCATATGCAAGGGAAGGATTTGGTCACCTCCACATCCCTGATGTCATTTTGGTCAGCCACAGAGCTGGGAGGGAAGATGCAGAGAAGGGAGCCTTGTAAAGTGAGTCAGCCCCAGAGAGATGTTCTCCATGCTTGCCTTTCTCTCTGGTTCCCTGGGGATTTAGCAGAGCAGATGTTAGACTCCAGTTTGTCCAGGACTTGACTGGTCTCTCTAGCAACAGAAGCCCCTGTAGGAGGTTTGCTAGGCTGTGTGAGGAAGCTGGGGTGGGGAAATCCCACTGATTAATTGGGTAAGGCAGCTCTGACCATGTGTCTCTGACTTTCTGAATGTGCTGCTGGATTTGGGTCAAGGAGGCTCATTTCTGTGGATGGGAAATGAGATGAGAAGTAGCTCAGTGAAACCCTCAATGAAGTCCTGTGCTGCCCCTTGATCAAACTTTTACAAACCCAACTCTGCTTCCCTGCCATCATTTGGCTTCAACTTTTTCTGGGATACTCTAACACAGGGGGAGCCACCCCTCCACTACCCCCAGAGGGCTCCCCAGGTCATAGCTGCTGCCCGCAGCAGGGATCTGAGTGCAGTGGTGGGTTCTGGGGCTAAATGGGGGGAGACTCAAATCAGGTCACCTGGAGTAGCCTGGCAATGCCTTGCTCAGGGAGCACCTGCTGTGGATCCCTGGCTCCCTGTGTTCTGGTTAAAAGTGGCAACCAGCACACAAGGGGGTGGTGCACATGGGCAGAGCCTCCAACTGCAGCACACTTCACTCAGAAGCTGGTGAACACAGGAGTCTCCATGTTTGTCCAGCTTCCTTTTGGCTGCCTGCACAGCATCTGCTGAAGGTTGCACTCCCCAGTGCTGGGCTGGCATCAGGACACGTTTGCAGGAAGGGGAATGTGAACAATTAAGATTCAGTCTGAAATTAAATGTCTGGGCTGAGTCTCATCAGAGGAGGGGGGTAGAGGGTGTATGGGAGAGGTTGTTAATGATAGTGGCTACACTTCAAGTGTCTGCTGCTCTTTTGCTTGTCAAGAGACTGCAACTTGACTATTACTCCCCTTGTTTTCCAGGAAAAGCAGAGACAAAACATGCTGGGAGTAACATCTGAACAGAGGAGCTTGTTTGCGGCTCAGCAGATAAACCAGTTTCAAGGTAAGGAAGGAAATGCCATGCCATAAAAATCCTTGAGGTGCCAGGGCCTGGTGTCTGGTTAAATAGAGACATTTAATGATTCTCTGCCCTCAGTTAAAAGCATTTAGCATTTTATCACATATCGTGAGATTCCCCTGTTCTCTTTTCCCTGGCTCCAGTATAACTCTGTTACAAAGAACACCAAGGAGAAGGCCCCTTGACATGAAAGAAAGACAGAGCAGCAGTTTCTAAAGGCTCTGCCATGTTTCCAGACTGAATCTGTGCTCACCAGCTAATGCATCTCTTTGTCCACAGCCGTGCAGCAGCCCATTCCTGCTGACTGTAACCAGGTGATCCCAGCTCCTCCGCCCAACCACCGCATGCTGCCGTCAAACCCAGCCATGCTCCAAAGCACCTTGGGCTCTGGCATGGCCCCAGCCACCGCCAGCCAGAGCAGTGGGACGATGGTGATGATTCCACACAACCCTGGCAAGCAGCAGGGGATTTTTCCACCTAATTCTGACTTTAACATCCCGCTGCGGCCAAGCCAGAACTCACTGGGCATGAACTCGGGATGCCAAACTGTTCACAGCCACTCCACTGTGAGGCCGGGAATGCCGATGGGAGGCTTCAGCTCTGGCTCCTTAGCAAATCACTCTGCAACACAGCAACACTTGAGGCAGCCGAGCATGCCAAGAATCCCCAATGTCTACCCCAACTCATCTGCCCAGATGTGGACGCCGACTACTGTGCCAAGAATGCCAAATCAAAGCCAAATGGATACCAGCATGCAGCAGTTTTCCGGGAGCACGGTGTTCTCCAAGCAGAGTGTGAGACCGAGCACACCGGGTCAGGCGTTCTCGCAGCAGGCTGTGGTGCCGCCGAATCAGATCGCTCCCGGCGTCCAGGTCAGGCAGATGCAGAAACTGAGCATGGGACAGTCTGGCCAGGGCTTGAGCTCAATGAGTAATCAGAACTTGAGACACAATTTAACCAGGGCACCGTTGCCAGCTATGAATGTTATGAAATCGGTGCCCCAAGGAGTGTCCAGTTTTAACCACCTCAATCCTGCCCCGGGCCTCGGCCCGCCAAGCTACCCTTCCACTGGCCAGCCCGACGCCTTCAGCAGGATGAGCGCCGCCGCCGAGCTGCCCCAGTATGACTTTGTGTCCCAGCACAGCAATTCCATCATGCCTGCCAACTGCAGCGACACTGACTTCCTTGACTCCCTCATGAAGAACAGCAGCAGCAACGACGAAGAGTGGTTGAACAATCTGACAATGATAGATGACATTTTGGGACAGCACGCTCAAAGCTCTGGACACGTTTAGCTCAGAGAGAAGCAGCCTCATTGTAAATAACACACGTATGGCTTTGAACAGAACAGACAACCCGTGAAAGCCGCTGCCTCGTTTAATACAGAGGGAATAGACTCAGCCAATTCTTTGCCTGCATCAAAGTTTCATATTGGCAGTTTTTCAGATGACTGTATATATTTGAATATTTTGTAAATTATGTTTTCCTAAACCTTAAATGTAGAAGTATTTATACTTCTTTGCTGGACTCTTTGTAAATAAATCTATAGCATAACTTTTGGTTTTATTATAGGGATTTCATTATACCTTGTTATAAATATGCAAATAATATTGTTAGTTTCAGTAATACTGTGTATTACAGCATAAAATACTTATGTTTTTGACATAACTTAACACATGATCTAGGGGTGTCATTGCGACCAGACTAAGCAGAAATCAAACGTGGCATCTGTTCTCCCATATCAAGAGGAAAGATTGAAAAGTTGCATTAAAAAAAAAAAAAAAAATCCCTAAGAGGAGCTGCTGATTCCCTTGTCGCTCAGTCTTGCAGACCAAACGTGGTATGTAGGTCCCATCCAGGCCCCCAGTGCATTCAGGGATCTGCTTGCAGAGATCCATTTGCCAGATCCCAGGCGTGTTCTCAGCTTGATACACTCCAGGAGGTCGCTGTGACACTGACAAGGCGCCGGCGCTGTCCTGCAGGGAGTGTGTGCTCGTGACCTTCCAGCTGCTGACGGGTGTGTGCCTGGGGGTCACAGGCTCGGCATGGCATGGCATGGTCCATGGTGGCCACACTGGACAGGAGGTGCTGGGCAGGCACTGCCCAGCTCCAGCCACTGAACCCTTCAGCAAAAAGGTAGCTCTGGTTTGTGCACCTCTGCCATGTATATTTGTAGTGTACAGGTGATTTGTTCCTGGTTTTAAGGCTTTTCATAATTTCTGTTTTAATGTAAGACTTTTTTCAGGGGAAAAGTCTATAAACATTAATAGTTAATTTTTGATGTTTTTCTGTCAGCTACTATTGTCCTCTGTATATTTAAGAGTCTGTTTATAAAAGATTCACTGTACTGTAAACTTCTTAAAATGTTCATACTTTGTGTAATCATATTTTAATAGTCACGTCATACTTCGCAATACATTTGTAATATAACGTCAGCTTCAAGCACAGAATGTTTTTTCTTCATACCATAATAAACTGCCAGGGGAAAATTGCGTATCTTTATGTGCTCATTTTTCAGCTACAGTGTTTCCTACCTGCAGATATTTGAATTAATTTGATTTGTCCAGGATGCTACAACGTCAATCTAATAACATGTACAAATGCGTGTGTGTTGTTGGTAGAAGCAGAGGGCCGAACAGAGGGTTTAAGCAGGCTTTAATTTTATTTTAAGGTGGGATTGCTGAGGCCCTCTGTCCTTTTTGAGTGTAATTATAGGTGAATGTGAAATTAATCTCTGTAGGGCTTTTTTTTACATAGCACCATGTTTCTTTAAGTGACAGTTCTTGTGTGTAAATGCCAAGCGTGAGGCAGTGAGGAGGGGACCTTGCTCATTCTGCGACGCCTGCAAGGGCAGTGGTGGGTACAGAATGTCACTCCTTCAACACAGAAATTGTCTTATGAGAGAGCTTGTGCCTGTCCTGGGGGAGGCCAGGCTGAGAGGAGGGGTAGGAAAGAACAGGAAAATTTTAGCAATGTTAAATAAATGCACAAATAGAATCTGGAGCTAAAATTGCCTCCATTTAACCGAGCCAGACACCGCCCCAGCTTCCTGGTGAAGATGTGTTATTGTTGCCCTTTGTCCCAGGCACACTGTGAGCACTGAGAGCCTGAGGAAATCTCCTGGGGGATTCCTTGCTGGAGGGAGGGGTTTGGCGAGGATGTTCCTGTCCTGGAGCGGGTCCTTCTAGGAGCCTGTTCTCCAGAGCCAAACGGCAGAAAACAGCTCCTAAAGTCAAAAGTGAGAGGGGACAGTCAGTGTTTAAAGCAGCCAGGCACATGCTCTGCTGCTGGTGCACAGGTGGGCAGGAGACCTCCCCAGGTACAGCCACCCCAGGCTTGTCAGAGACCCTTGTGGCTTCCTGATGGCAAAGGCAGATCCTCACAGAGCCAGGCATTTTGAGGGGAATGATCCCTAACCAGCTTCATCTTGAGTTTGATGTGTACTTGTAAAAAAACAGGGTGAGGAAGAAAGAAGCCAGTTTTTCCAGCAAAGGAAACCAAGCAATTGCCCAAAACATGCTGTAGAACTCAGCAAGTGTCTGAGCAAGGCAGAAATGCCAACTGGCCTCCAGACAGCAGAGAGGGGGAGAAATGCCCATGAGTGTGTCTGTGGTGAAGACAAAGGTGAGTTTGTTTGGCTGCGAAAACTGGCACCATTTCAGCAGCTTTTCTGTCGTGAGCCGTGTCCTGCCTGGGCACAGGGAGCTTCAGGGAGTGGCAGGTCTGACACAGGTCTGGGATCCAGAGGCCCTTGAGCCCCCCAGGCTGGCAGCACAGCAGCCACTGATGGCAGAGAAGGCTACTGCCTGCACGCTCCTCTTTGGGATATTAATAAAAATAGCAAAAATGTCCTCTTCTCATTCTTCATTTTGTTTGTGTCAATACACACTTCATCTTTTCAGTTCTGCATGATTTGGGTAACATACACTGTGGGAAGGGTGTCTTCAAAAGCCAACTGTTTCCAACAGAATTTTTGGAAGACAGTTTATCTCGTACCTCTGTTATGTACGCACTTTTTCTCAGTCTGGTTTTTTTGTCTAGCTTTTGAGCTGGTAGAGATTTTCACCCCTCCATATCCCATTCCTCATGCCTCAAGAGGGAATGATCATTCCTTGCCACAGAGGTGTTGTGAGGAGTCAGGACTATATCAACCTTAGAAGAACTGGACTAAGTATAATTATTATTGTCTTGCTGATTGTATTTGTAACTACTGATTAGTAAACACGTCTTTTGGGGAGTTGGCACATAACCACAATGACCAGTGCCCTGCTTGGGTTGCAGCCCAAGAGCAAGGCTGCATCTCCCTGGGTCTGCCAGCAGCTTGGGCTGGAGCACAGGCACAGGGAAGTGCAGGGCAAAGGCATGATGACCACGGGGGGTCATTCCAGCAGCTGGAGTACCAGCACTGCAGTCCCGGTTGGTGTCAGGCTGTAACAGTTAATAATGACATTTAATTGTCCGATTTTTCTGAAAAAAACTACCTTTGTCTGTACTTTGCCTTCCCTTTTCTTCTCTCTGTTTAAAGTGTGAAAATGCTCACAGTGTCATCCTGCCTTCGCTCTCATTGTTTGTCATTAAGGTGAATAGTTAAAGCTAGTGAGGGCTACTGAGTTGTAGGACTAAACGTATCTACATGGATCTCCTGCTCTGTTTATTGGACCAGCAGATCACCCCACAAGATGTACATGGACTTATACCATGAGCCAAATTCTGCCACCATGCAGTGTAAACACACAATAGACCTCCTGAAGGCAGTGGTATAGCATGGAATTTATACAAACATAAATAAGAGCAGCACGTGGTGCTCCAGCAGTGCAAACTGAATTTGGATTTCTAAAATAGTCACAAGGAACGAAGTGTCTGACAGCACTTGCTGTTGAAAGCAATCATTTATTTTCCATACAAGTTACATCACCAGACTGCCCTCATAATTATGGCCATGAAAAAACAGAGGCAAGGCAGTAAGCTTTTCCTCTTGGGTTCTAAAATAACATCAAATGCCTATAAAGGCCAGAATTTCCAAAGACCTGAGCTCACTGAAAGCCTCTCTCACTGAAAAGTTAGTAGAATAGGTAAGCCAGCCTTATTATGGAAAAATTATCTTTGTGGATTGTATTAATCTAAAGGAGCCCATTTATAATAAAGGAAAACCAGAAAAACACACTCACTCCTATCAGACAGTGTGCAAGGAGCGCCTAGGAATAGATGTCATGGGAGCCTGGATCAGACAATTTCCCCAGGAAGCATAGCCCTGACTTATGCAGAACCTGAGCCCTGCTGCTCAGTGGCTCTCCAGGATTGATTACATGTCTGTCTTAAGAAGCTTTCAACAAAGGAAACTGCACTGATGTTGAAGTGTAAGGTCAAGCTCTCCTCTTGTGTAGGATGTTGTAAATCAGGAGCTATTCCACTGCCTGCCACAGGGTAACCCCTGATTTACACCTCTCTGGGAGCAGAGCAAGCACCTGGCAAGAAGCTGGTACTTGTCTCATGGTCCTGCCTGGATGTCCCTGCATGGTGGGAGAGGCGCCACAGATGTGCAGGGTGGCCCCAGGGGAGGACTCGCTCCGTGCTGGTACTGCAGGGCAGCAAGGACATGGGGAGGCAGGAGGGCGAGCAGCTCTGCCTCTCCCCTGCTGCCATCTGCACTGACAGGCAGGTGGCACACACTCCTGGTGGGGACACTTGGCCCTGGCACATCTGCCCAGACAGTTATTCAGGCTGAGCTCAGATTTTGGTGCTTAACTCCAAATTAATGCCTGTTTCCTTCTATTCTCTGCTATATACATATATATATATAGCGAATTAAAAAAAAATAATAATAAAAGAGTCTGGAAAAGAGTGAGGTGTTTTAAATACCACAAAGGGTCTCTCCTGGGCAAGCTAAAACAGAGGTAATGGTCAGCAGCTGCAGGAGTTACTGAGAACTTAAGACTCTGGCTGGTCAAGAGGCCTCCTGTGTACAACCCTGCATGAAACCAGGGACAGGCACCTTATTAAAGCAGTCGGGCTGAAACCACTGGAGCTGTAGTTAATCACAGCCACGGTTGCTCCCTCCCCACTCACTCAATGGCTTTGTAGCACTGCACAAATACAGAACAAATACACTGTTTTATACACGTCTTGATCCCTTTCCCATTGCATGGCAGGTCTGGGGCTTGGCTTTCATCCTTGCTCTGCCTGAGGCAGAGCCTGGCAAGGGCTTGTGCTGTGTCGGGCTCTGTGTGTTGGTCCTGGGCTGAGTGTTGGTGTTGTGCTGTGTGTGATGGTCCTGGGCTGTGTGTTGGTGCTGGGCTGTGTGTTGGTGCTGTGTGTGATGCTGTTGGGCTCTGTGTGTTGAGCTGTGTGTCATTATGTGCTGTGTGTGTTGGTGCTGGGGCTGAGTGTTGGGCTGTGTGTGATGGTGCTGGGGCTGAGTGTTGGGCTGTGTGTGATGGTGCTGGGCTCTGTGTGTTGGTCCTGGGCTGTGTGTGCTGGTGCTGAGCTGAGTGTTGGGCTGTGTGTGTTGGTGCTGGGCTGCATGTTGGTGCAGGGCTGCGTGCCCCTGTGTAGCGAAGTGCTCATGACTGTGCACGTGGTGTGGCCATGGAGCCTGATTTCTTCGCTTTTTTGGAGCTAAGGTTGGATTTTTGTTCATTTTCTCAGGGTTGGCATGACAGTGGTCTGGGTTGCATCATGGCTCCGTGCCGATTAAAACAACCCACAGTTACAGCAGTGATTTGTCCCCAATGCCCAAAGGGCCCTTTGCTGCCTGGCTGAACCCTGCTGCCAGTCTCAACTGTGTCAAAGCCAAAAACCACTGAGAAGCTCCTGAGGTTTGTGCATCACTCTGTTTTTGTCCTTATCAAGGTTTTTGATGCTGCAATTTAATGTCTTTAAACAACTTGGCTGGAGAAGAAAAAAGAAATGTCATTTTAAGCTTAAAGTTGGATTTGTATTAAAAAAGGACATTTTAATTGTTCTGATGTTGCCTTAATCCCTTTTCAAGGAGTGAAAAGACATGTGTGGTGACCCTGCTGGGTTCCCTGTCCTGGAGTTGTGCTGTATTTGATGGATGACTGGGACAGACAAGACCTGGGGCAGTGGCAGGGGTGGTGAGACTGGCCTATTTTCACTCGCTGAGGGGAAACCAGCCCAAAGCTATAAAGTTGTGAAATCTCTTTTTTGTTTTGCTAATATAAAGCTGTGCTTGACTCTGTCCAGCTGCAGAAACATGCTTTGTTTCAAGTTTACAGACTGCTCCTTGTCAACCCTGCTGGCTTTGTATGGCAGCCAGGGAAACAGAATTACCTGGCAGCCTCTTGTTCCTTTCCTCTTCTCAGCCCATAAATTACTATTCTCTCTCATCTATTAGCTGGCTGCACTATTTGCCTAAGCGGTTCCCATTAACCCCCTGTTTGAGCCTTACAATCCTTAATAAATATATATGTTTTGCTGTGCTCTTTCAGGATAGTTGATGATGTCCATTAGCAGTGGGGGACCATGAGGCACAAAAGGCTCAGGACTCGAATCCCAAAGATATTTAGGTGCCTAATGAGGCAGGCAGACACCAGTAGGATTTTTCAAGTGTAGCTAAGCCACGTCTGGGCAGTGGGTTGTGTATTACCAGCAGTAGCTGTGCAGATCTGGGAGGATAAGCTGGTTGTTTCTGTACGGCTTGTTGTGGCCAAAAAGAGACTGTGAGTCAGGACCTTTGGTGTCTTAATTTTCCAACCTTAAGAGCCAGTTGGCTCATTCGGGCAGGGATAGCATGCAGCCTGGCAGGTAGGCAGTGGAGGATGAGCCACCGATTCCACCTCTCCTCTGTGCAAGTTCTTTGCTTCATTCAATACCTTGTTCCCACCTCTGGGATGTGGCACACCTGGCCTTGCCATAGGGCTTGGGGTCACACAGAAAACGTGAGCAGGTTACTCTTCTTGGCCAATATTCCTACCAACAATATCTTCAAAAGTGCCACCTGTCCATCTTAAAGAGCAGGTGGAGTCCAACTCCTGCTTCAAACCTCCAGTTATTTACTCGGCTAAGGTTTTTGGCCTGTGACCTGTGGTACACTATTAATATTAATGCAGCAAGTACCCAGACAGATAGCAGGGGAAAGAAGACCTGTGGAGGGACAGCAGCAGAAAGGGACAAATTTGAGTTTTGATCCACCTACAGAGGAAGCAGGAGGTTGCTGTTCGCAGTGGGAAGGATATGAAACTGCTTCACCATTCTACCCCCTGCTTCATCTTGCAGACATGTCCATGACCGGCTGGTTTAGAAACTCAAACCTGACACCTCTTGAGCTTCTAATGGATGGTTAATGTACCCAAGATGTAGTGAGACACCGTCTGCAACCGTGCTTGTCCTGGCATGAAATCAGGCAGAGAGACTCTTTTCATCTTCTTGCACCTTGAGGTCTGATCCCAGAATAATGTTTCCATTTTAATTGTCTGTCAGTTGGTAATTTTATTCCTGTTGTCAGCATCCATAATAAGCATGAGAAGTTTTGCCTCTGGCTGTAGCAGTATTTATAGGTGTAGTACCTCTTGTCCACATCCTCAAATCATCCTCAAACTTAAACTCTGAGCTAGAGAGCAAATATATTCTTTGTGTATTTTATGCAGTGCCCAAACAATGAGGCCCTGGTCTCTAGATGCTACCATAATACTACTAATAAATAATAGCTCAACACTGAGATTAACACTGCCACACAGAGACCTTCTGATTTGGTACATTAACTTTTTATTCTTTTCATGCTGTGAATGTAAGCTGTAGCTGGAGATAAAAAGTGCTGCGAAGATTACTGTAAGTACTCTGATCTTCTGAACCCTGAATGAGGGTCGCTGTTGTATAATAAATTGCATTAAAATATAAATGAAAAGAAATCATGTACAATTTTTCCAGCAAGAATTATTCACAAGAAGCCTCATGGAAGAAATGACTGCATTAGCTCCAATAAAAGCCATTATTTCTTTCAGGTGGCTGCTTGAATCTTTGCTAATTGTCTGAAGAACCTATATCAGCACCTGATGTGATATTCAGGGCTGCTGAGACCCCACTTTGTCTCAGTGATTTTGCAGAGCTGAGAGAGGGTTTGTTTCCCTCATTAGAGCAACTAAAGCCATTCTGCTTCATAATAAAATTATTTTCTCCTATTCACCAGAGTGTAAAGATCTGCCAGGCCAGATGATCCACAGCAGTATGGCTCTTTCAGTTCCACAGGAATGATCCTTGGTCCCATAGGACTTAAGAGAAAGATCCTCATTGATTGCTGCAGTGGAGGTTCCTGCTAACACCACGAGTGTCAGTTGGTTTTAATCCTGGCCACAAATGGCAATTTTCTCTAACAATGGGAAAGAAAACTGCATTTGTAACCCAGTTTCTCTTCTTCCCACCATGACATATTTAGGCAAACTGACTATGGTGGTGTGTTTTCTTTTTTATTATAAAGATTAACACCTCAGAATAACAAGATTAGATCATTTTTTCCCTACAAAATGGTTAAGGGAAATTTGAATTAAACCAGAATCAATAAAGCATGAACTTTGGCGAACTCAAAGCTCCTCTCAGTTCCTTGAGCTGTGCATTGGCAGCCTCTGCTGACAGAGGCTTGACTCCAACAAGAAGGTCATCACTAACACCTGATAGTGCAGAATTTCTTCCAAATTATTGGATCAACTGGCCTTTAGAGAAACAGAAATCAGTAAAGCTCTGGTGAGCAGTGGTGCTTGGAACAGCTTGCCAACTCATTGGTTGCCGATTGTGCACAAGCAGTCACTGCTGTTGACAATATGACAGCAATACTAACATGGAAATCAAGCAAAAATATGTTCTGATCTAAACAAATGCACTATTCTAAAGAGGAAAGGCTTTCAAAATGCTGATCTTTCTGCAGGATCTCTAGCTGGTCCTGTGACCTCGAGACTCTTTGCCATTCAGCAACTGCAGTCTGCTGTCTGGAGCTTGTCCAAATTTTGAAGCTACCTCTCCTTTGTTGTGGGATGACAACTGAGAGGGGCTGTGCTGTGTTTTCAAAATTCGCAGTTATTTCACTGTGAGTAGGAAATGCTGGCTTCCTGTCCTGCCCTATCAACTGCTGTGACTCTTGAACTATGGAACAAAGAGTATTTCTGAATGGAGCATGTATTAACTCTGCTGTGACAGCCTGTCTCTGCTGCGCTCATTCGCATACTTAAAATGATGCTTAAAATAATTCTTACATGCTGAATTGTGATTCAGACACTACTGTAGTTAAAGCTCCACATGTGTGGACCTTGATCGTAGAAGCAGGGTGTTTGGGAGTCCACCTTGCACAGCTTTCTTTTTGCTGGTAAAACTGTTTGACGCCAAGATGCTTTTGCCTTTACAAGGTATTTTAACTTTAACCACTTCACTCCTGCAGTCTCAGCTGCCTGAGTTGTGTCACTGGAGCTCTTCCAGGATTTATATGAAACCTCAGCCCTTCACAGAACTTCAAAGCACAGAGCAAAAGCAAAGCACTTAACAGGTATTAGTCTAAAGGGTCCTTCTCTTTTACAAGCTGTATTTATGCATTTAACAGATAATTTTCTATTGCAGTTTGCAATAGGAAGTGTACTGGAAACTTATGCTTTTGTGTGCTATTTACTTTAAGAGGATTTTCTTCTATTTCTCCTAATTTGTGGCATTGTTCTACTAAAATTAATTCCACTAACAGTTCGGGTAATTCAGTGGATATTACTAATTTCCATTTGTTTGGTCCTTCTAATCCAAATACTCCAGTTCTCTTAAAACCTTTATGTTCTATGCAAATTAAGTATGATACACATGAGAATGAGTTTGCCTTTCTGTGAAATGCAGCTATTTCTCAAATAAAACATACTAACTGCTTCTAATATTTGCACAGAGAAGATAAGGGGTTTTTTTTCCTACCTAAATATAGAATCAGCAAATACCTGATACTGATTTTCTCTGTCTTTGAAGACAAGGAATCAGTATGTGTTTAGTGGTGACAGCAGATGTGTGTATTTATGTACATACACATATACAGGTATATATATGTATGCATCAGTTGCCAAGTGCCAGGTTTTGGTGACAGCAGTGCTGTGTATGCAAACCCAGGTATCCGAAAGGGAGCTATCATCTGCCTGAAATCACAATAACAAGTATTCAGTCGGTGTTTCTGAAAATGCTTCCCAAAATACAATTGCTATTTCCAGCCCTTGGGAGTCGCAGGATCCAGAAATACAAGAAGCCTCTTATATAACTCACCTTATTGCTATTGTGAGCCAAGCAGCAAGGGGCAGATTTTGGGTTTGGGTGCTATATGTGTTTTATTTGGTGACATGTTACTTGATAAAGAAACGATTAGGCTAATTGAGGGAAAAGCTAGACAGAAATAGGTTAAAGAGGTCTTAAAGTACAGCTTAAAAGAATTAAATCTAGCGGTCTTTATTTAGCAGAGACAAAAATAAACATCAGGTTAGCAAACAAAGGACAATGACAGGAAACAAAGGGTGTAAGTGGCACTGTGCTAGAAAAACAAAAGAATCACTGATATACCATATCTTTTCTAATATCTAACTCATAAAAGGAAAATAAATGTACATATGTAAACATACAGACATACCTGTGGATTTTGATGTTTAACACTGCATTGTCCTTTCCATTTTATCTGTCACAATAGCAACTGAAAACAGGAAGAGAAAATTATTGTGTGGTAAATAGGCATAAATCATCTTTAACTTGACCTATGAGCTCGATTTAAAGATGCAGATTCCCCACCTCCACTTATTTTTTTCTCCAGAATAGTAGGAAAACAAGTTAATATTATTATCAGGTGTTGCTATGATCCCAAATTGCACTTTGATATCATCAATCTCATAATACCTTCGTTCCCCCCGGCATCTCAGTTCACATATGTATTTATTATTTGTATTACCATAGTGCAGCAAAACCCTGGTGTGTAATCAGGGTCAACAATTGTATACTTTACAAAATATGAAATGAGAGAACTGAGGAATATAGGCAGGACAGGCAGCATAAAGACTGGTGACCCTCTATTGTAGACATTACAGGAAGGAAAAGTTTTAAGGAGAGGTTTCAAGGAAAACTACCAGTAACTTTTGGGCTGTTTATAGGATCCTTGGAAATAAAAGGCAGCCAAAAGAATGCACAAAAGAACCTGTTTAAACGTATTACAAGTGGACTGTGAAAACTGGCAGTGTGAGCTGACTGGAGCTGCAGTTAAATGTCAGCAGGGAATGGAAATGGCAAGTACACACGCTGCCAAGGCCTTCCAAAGTAAAGACAGGTAGGTAAGGATCCACATGATAGAGTAGGTTGAGCCAGCGCACGGATGAAAAGAGTGGAATAACACAGTGAGAATGCCAGACTAAGAAAAATGGCCGCTGTAGCAGTGTTCTCAATAAGTATGAGTAAGACAAGGTTATATTTTTCAAGGCCAAGAGAAAGGATGTTGCAGTAATTAAGATTTGAGAAGATGGGAGTTTTAGCTATATGGACAGATTTAGACATAGTCTGACCATAAAGGGCTAGGGAAAGGTCTGAGTCAAAGATGATTACATACAGGCAGATAATAGCGTCATAGATAAAGTAGAGAGTACTTGTGGGAGAAGATTTGACACTATTTTAACTGTACTGAGCTGAACTGTACTTAGCATTGTCAATTAACCAGTTTTTATCCAGATGGTCCAGGGATTGGAGGCTGGAGTATCTGTGTGCTGTCTGGGCTGATTATAACAAAGGCACCATATCCTGCAATACAACAGGACAAGGACCAGGCTCAGAAATACAGAGAGAGCCTAAACATCCCTGAACCCCACTCATGTCCCACATTATTAGCAAAATATTAATAATTTATGCTCTTGTAGATCCAAGGAGCTATTGGCTGAATCATCAGTCAGGGGACAAAGCACATTTCTTCCACTTCACATCACCTTTGGGTGCCTGACCACACAGGTGTGGGACTCACAGGACATTTGTGACTGCATGCAGCGGAAAGTGAAGTCCCACAGAAGAGTCATAAGAAGGTACTACAGGTACAAGCTAAAGTTTTTCAGGAAAGCAAGTCAATCTGCAGGAGGAGGAGGAGGCATAGCTGGGAAAAAAAAACTGAGTGGGAAAGGTCATTTGAGCTGTGGTCAAATGTACACATTAGCTGGGGATAAAGCGTGGAGTGGCTAGCGCAGCGACCCAGGGAGAAAGGTCTGGTTAATACTGACTGGAAGCTAGAAGGCATGTAAGAAACAGTCCCTGAAAAATGTGCCAGTAGGTGTCTTAGAAATGTAGGAGGGAAAAAAAAGGACAGGTCAGTCACTGAGCAGAGGTGGAGAGTATTTCACTTGACAGATTCAGGTGGAATAATAGTTGTGATCATTAAAGGTCATATGAGCAAGAGGCTGTTTGAGATTTTGTCTTTTGAAAGAAATGCAAAGGGCACAAGCCAGGTTGGAAAAAATCTAGGACAAAATTCATGGAAATAAATTTATGAGAACATTTGTGGAGAGCACTTTTAGTGATCTGAGTCATGAGGTGTCAGAAATGAGTAAGGAAAAAAATCCTTCTAGTTCTCATGATGACAGAGAAAAACCTTTAAAACGTGATTTGAATGAAACCTTGACAGAATGATCAAATACGAAGGATTCTCTGTGTGTATACAGACATGTATATGTAGACCTGTACATAAATATATATATATTTATACACATATGAAGCAATACATTATTTATGATTGGAAATACCACACTGGAATACATCAAAGCAAGACTTCAAAACTGCATCAGTGGATGTTTTAGCTAATCTTTGGTGAGAGAATGATGTCAGAGGCAAAGGTGTATCATACCAGAAGACAACAGACAAGACTGCTTGTGTGAGGGGAGGTGAATATTTCATCTCCTTTTGCTCACTGCTTACATCTGCTGCTTATTAATGTAAAACACACAGTTCCATGCTTATTGTAGAAAAATATTTTTCACTCCAAAAACATTTTTTTTTCTGTCATAAGAGGCACCAGCCCAGTTCCCCTGTGTTTTTCTGGTTTTGATTTTCTTAAGTTTTTGGAATTCCAGATGTAAATTGTTGATAGTAAAGATGACACCTAAAAATGATGCATAAAATTATTGTCAAAATTACTGTCTTGTGGCTTCCTCTGAAAGTACTTCTTGCCTGGTACAAATGCATGGTTCACGTCAAAGAGCCTTTAGCTCAGAGTCAGCTCTTCAGATGGCGTAACTCTTTGTTCATAGAGGACAAATAACTGCCAAAATTAAACTGGAGGAAGACTTTTTTCAAGAAGACGTGGAAAAGCAGAGGTGATATGGTATGTTTGATATAGTTGTTGGTATGATGCAGGGGATGATCTTTCCCCAAAGGAGCCAATGCTGGTGCCGCACAGGTGCAAGGGGAGCACTGCTAGGTCTGTGAGATCTGCTTAAATTGAGTACGGAGCTCCTAATTGCTCACAAAGGAACCGAACCCAAGGTTACTTCTTGTGTTATTTTTTTTCTTTGATCAGCTCTTCTGTGGTATCCGGTCATACAAGCAGGGAGGAATTGTCCTTCCACTGATGGGAGATCAAGTTAGTGTTAGCCACATCACTGGAGAAGCTGCACACTGCTGTATTTTAACTCAAAAATATGTTTCATGATATCAAAAAGGCTTGACAATATCACAAATCCTCTTTCCCTGAGAGCAGAGAGCATCAGACCACAGAAGGTGCCCCGGTCCCCACTTGCCCTCCAGACACGCACAGCTGCTCCCTGTACAGGGCCAATGGGCCATTTTATGGACAATTTAAATTTCATTTTAATTTTACATTAATGATACCCCTGCCATTTACATCACCAATTCTTCTACTTCTTTTAGCATTCTGATCGTTTACTCCTTTTATTATAGTGTTCAGGGGTGTCCAGTGGGCATCCAGAAGGCTTGGGGTGTCTCTCATCACTCCACCAGCGTGATCCGCTTCACACCGGCCGCACGCCCCTTTCTTCCCCTCCCTTTTCCCCGGGTGTTTCCTTCGGGACCGCTCTGCGGGGCGGCCCCGGCCCCGAGCGCCTCAGGGCCCCCATGGAGGCTCCGCCCGCCCTCACGGCCTGAGGGCGCCGCTCCCGCCCCGCCCCTCGGGGCAGCCCCGCCCACCGCGCTTGGCCCCGCCCCCGCCCCGCCCCGCCCAGCCCC
>NW_024581134.1:469627-512692 GCF_017639235.1 Corvus kubaryi | reverse complement strand
CCCCCGCGGCGTGGGGCGGGCGCGGGCCCGTCACGTGAGCGCGGCGTTGGGGCCCGTGGCGGCGGCGGCGGCGCGGTGAGTGTGGGTGAGGGACGGCGCGGAGCCGGGGCTGTCGGGGGGAGTCCATGCGGGGCCGCTGTGCGTCGTTGGGGCCCGGCGGTGTCGGTGCGGCGCCCAGGCGTTGTCGGGTGCGGGGCCCGGTAGTGTCGGTGCGGGGCCCGGGCAGTGTCCGTGGGTCTGGGGAGTGTCGGTGAGGCCCAGCGGCTGGCGGGGCTCGGTTGCCCGGGCTGTTCGTGGCCGCTGGGCTCCGGCTTCTCCTGGCTCACGCCCCGGTGTGCAGCATCCCTCCGGGAGCGAGGCGTTGCTGAAGTGTCGGGGCTCAGCGAAGACACCTCTGAAGTGTAATTTTTACCTTTCCTCTTAAGTCGTCTCCTGTGATGTGAGAATATCCCGAGTGCTCTTGATTCGCCATCAGACCTTTAAGCCGCTGTCGCGTTCATTTCTGACTGGCTTAAATTTTGTTCTGAGGCATGTTACTTCTTTCAGTGTTCACGGCTGAAAAGCTGAAACCTTCCATTTCAGAGCAAACTTTTTAGTTGACTTAAAGCATGAAATGATTCTTGAAGATGACGGACTTTTTGCTTGCTGATTTTTGTGTTGCGGCAATCAAAAGGCATGTTTTCTGCTTTGTGTAGTTGGTGGGTTTTGGTCTGTTGGTGTGGGTTTTTTTCAGGTGTACGTGTTTTAAGAGCATAAGAAGAGTATTACCTTTTTTCACAGAAAGCCTTATTTTTCCTAGTGCTATAGAAAGCAGCATAGGCAAACTGGGTGTTAAGTGTTCTGTCGTGGGTCAGTAGATTGTCAGTGCCTATTCTGGCAGCCAAAAACTGAGTGTTTAAAAAGTACCTTGGCTCTGTGGCACAGCTCCTTTTCTGGGGCAGGAATTGTGCCCGTTGCTTGCTAGTGGCCATACCTTTGTTCATCATTAGCCAGATTTGAAGGACCAGGTATCTCATGTTACAGGAATAGTATGACGTAAAACCAGAACCTCTTCCCTGCTATAGGTTTCTTTTTAAAGTTAATTTGTGGTTTAGGTGGTTAAAAAAGTTAGGCTGCACAGTTATTAACAGAGTCTTAATACACAGAACTTCTGGCCCTGCAAGTGTCCCAGGAGATGAGCTATAGAGCTGTTTTCAATAAAAAGTAGAATTTTCCCTTTTTGCACTGTTTATCATTCTATGCTTGGTCAGAAGTAAACTCACAGAAAACACACTTGCAAAAGAGATGGGCATGTAGCACCATCAGGGTTGATCAAACCCTAGTGCTATTGTATTTTCCTGTATGTAGAGTTACAGGGTTAATTACCGATAGTTAATTTAGAGTGCACGACTGATTTAATGAGAAGTGACTGTAAAACTGTAAATATTGTGTGTGTTGTTTTAAAGGACACAACATACTAATTTTAATTTCTCTAAGAACTTGAATCGGGTAGAAATAAGTTTTTTGTTTCATGGTCTATTCCTTCTGACTTTGCCAAGTTACATGGCAACTTTCATATGAAAGTCATTCCTAAGTGTATTTGGGAAAAGAAACTGACTTAGCAACATTTTAAAACCAGTTCTTAGAATTTTAGAAGAGAAAGTTCTCAATTCCACGTATTTGATGCCAAACCTCCTGACATAAGGTAAACCATAAAAAGAACTAGTACTGTTTGTTTCCTTTCTCCAGAATGTTTTTAACAGCAACTATTCTGGGATTTTGCTTCCTTTCTGAAGTTTTTAAAAGTAATGGCAGTTGATGTTTTCTGGCAGTGCTAATGTCTTCCTACCTGTTCCATTCCTGTTAGGGGCCAACTACAGCACAAAAGTCAAATGTTGTTGGAAAGTTGAAGGAATGAACACAGTTTTTCTGCCATCTGACACTGAAGTGGGCATCTGTATTTTATACAGCTGAAATGACTTGTTAAATCTGGAGACTTCTGAGCAAGCAAGAACAAAAGTAAGTGCCTTTAAGTAGACTGTAGTACACTTTTGTGTAAGATGGGATCTGTTTTTTTCCCAACGATATTGAAGTAACTGGTGCACAACGTTTTTGCTGTGTTGTTGCATGTAGTGTGTGGAAAGGCTGTACAGCAGAGACTGGGATGTGACTGGACCCATCCGTGTGGAAAGGATCCAAGTTTCTGTGCCCAGCGAAGTCCCTGCCTGTTGCTTGAAAGAGAGCACCCCCAGAAGCGTGGTGCTGCCCCGTGAATGACTTAGGCAGGGTAGTGCCAATCTCCCCTTTCTCAGGGATGGAAGCAAACATCAGTTTGTAAATGACTTCATCATAGTCTTTGACGTCATAGTGTACTTAGTCTACTTTTTTAAGCACAGACCAGCTCAGAATGGTACTTTCTCCTTGGCACTATGTAGTGGAAGAGGGAACTAAACAGCAGATGGCAGAGGAGGAGTCTGATGGGTTGTACATGTTCTTAAAGGAAAGTTGGGAGGAAAGTCTGAGTAGGGGATGTAGTTTTAACTGTTACAGTGTCATTTTTAAATACAGTATATCATTGTGTAACAGATAAAATTTCCATTTTGCTTGTGGAATCATCAGTTAAATCTTTAGCAATAGAACTACAGTGGCCTAAGGGGATATCTTTCAAGAAGAATGAGCAGGGAGCAACCGAAGGCTTTCTTAATAGAAAACTTGGAAGCTGTGTTTGCTATCCCATAGGCTTTCCTGTCAAGTGCATCAGCTTTTGACAATGTGGGAGGTATGCATTCCCTGCAGGGGATGCAAAGTAGTGAAAATAGACTGGGTGGGTTTAGAAAGCCACAGATCAGCCTTCAGGCACAGGTTTCCTACAGATGTAATGTTGATTCTAGAGGTAATCTGACAAATGGTTCCTTAAGAAACCCACTCACTTCTGTCATGCCACCTAATCTAGCTAGATTTAACTGGTAGAGGGAAAACCACTGCTTCCTTTGATCCACTCACAGGACTGAGCTTCCACTTTAGAACTCGGCTACCAGATTGAATATTAAGAAGCAGTCTAGGAAAAAAGATAATCGTGGCAAGGGAAAGGTGATACACATAAAACAAATACAAGATTAGCAATAAGTGGGTAAAACTGGACAGAAATGATTGTTAGCATAAATTGCAAGGAATAGGACTCTTGGCAGTTGCTGGTAAACAGGCCTTAGCTAATAATTACACTTCTTGCTACTAAAGAAGGTACTTTTTTCCTTTGTAATGGTGATATAAAGCAGGAAAAATACCTAACTATCAGATCCATGATGGCATGTGTTCTACTGTCACCTCTCTTTGTGAGAGGACTTGTAATTTTCTTAAAAGAAAGCTTGCCAGGATAAAAGCTAGGATATCACTCTAAGCTATATTTTCAATGTAATTTGAAGGGAGGAAGCAATTGGGTTAATAATTAGAAAAAGTAATGTTAAAGACCTTTATGTTAGGTCTTGTTGGAAATTGTGATTTATTTTGAATAAAGGGTGGGAGTAAAATTCCTTGAAACATTAAGACACTAAAGCAAAAAAGTTCAAATGCTGACAGGAGAAATATCAGTCAAGACAGATCTGAGGATTTTTTTGCTTCCTCCAGCTATTCTTTATTCAATACCTGGCTTCCATGTACAAGCTACAAGAGGCTTTTCTTTTTAGGAACGTTATACATAGAAGTGTTTAGCATCTGGTGGCACTGAGAAATTTTCTGCCAAGCTGTTTCTTTTGCTGCCATTTGTAGATTTCCACTGTCAGGATACCAGTTTTTGTTAGTGCAAGATCTTCCTTCTAATATCCTGAAAACGCCCTTCTACAGTGAGCCTGTAAAATCTGAGTGGGGAGGCAAGTGATGCACTTGTAATTTGTTTGGTGAATTAGCCGTCACTTGACTGTTGTGAATTTTGTTTGTGTTGAATCCTTTGGGGACAATGACTTGTCCTGTCAAATGCAGGGCACGTTAGAGAACAAGACAATGCTTTTTCTGGGAGAGGGAGCGTTTCTGGCTCTTCACAAACAAATTCAGCAGTCCGTGTTGAGTTGTGCAGCTGCTGTACAGTCTAGCAGAGAGTTGGCAACAGTTCCGGAGTGCATCTTTCTTAGGGATGGAAAGCCTGGTGGAGAATTGGTGCTGAGCAAACAGCTTCAGATTGAGAGGGGTTTTGTGCTACTCTTTTTATAGGATACAGTTTTTTGATTTAACTGACTTGGAAACTTTGGTGCAGAAGGGCAGATAGATTCTACATGGACAGTATTCCATGGAAGTTTGCACTGCTGGCATGCTTTGTGTGTTCTGGTTACAACTTGAATTGGGAAGGCTTTCAAAGAGACTTGAAAACTCATATGATTTCCCTGGAAAAAGTAGATTTAGTAAGTACATGTGAATAGGGAATGTAATTTAGACACAAGGGGAGAAGACCAACTGGTGGCACAGTCCAGTCTCAGATCAGTAGAATCATGAGGATCCACTCAAGCAAAGGTGAGGGCTGTGGCCTCCATTACTAAGAGGTTATGCTTGGAAGAATTTTAGACCCTGTAACTGTGATGGTAAAGAAGAAATAGGAGATTCTGTGGTCTACCAATTGCGATAAGAGAGCACGAACAACATTATGGTTAATGATCATGATCTGGAATATCTCTCCTGTGAAGACAGGCTGAGAGTCAGGGATGTTCAGCCTGGAGAAGAGAAGGATCCAGGGAGACCTTATAGCATTTTCCAGAACCTGAAGAGGGTCTAGAAGAAAGATGGGTGCAAGCTTTATCAGGGCCTGTTTGGATAGGACAAGGGTGATGGTTTAATGTGGAAGAGGGTCAATTTAGACTAGTTAAAGGAAAAAGCTTTCCCCAGTGAGGATGGTGAAACATTGCCACAGGTTGCCCAGACAGGATGCCTCATCCCTGGAAACATTTGAGGTCAGGGTGGACAGGGCTCTGAGCAACCTGATCTACTTAAAGATGCCCCTGCTCATTGCAGGGGGATTGGACCAGATGACTAGAGGTCCCTTCCATCCCCAGGAGTTTTGCTTCTAAATTCCCCCTGCATCGGTATCTTTCACTGTTGCAGGAAATTGTTGTTGGGTTTATATCCTTTGGAAATATGTATCAGCAAGTATTTCTCTGGTGTGGATTATCTGTGGGGTTTTAGTTGTTTGCATATTGTACCTTTTTTGAAACTGGAATGCTCTGCTTTGTGCTAATTTTTTGTAGCATTGTAACTTTGGAGACTTCTGCTACCTTATTTTTGTTTCTGAGTGTAGTTCCTTGTTGTAAAATATAACTGGTTAAATGAGTTTGAAAGAGATGTATTTATTTCTGTGGACTTGATTAGTTGGTTGTTGCTCTGTTGTCTCACTATGTTTCATTTTGTTTGATTGGTGCTGTTTTGTTAGGGACAGCTGATGTCTGGAAAACTGCCTTCATTGCCTTAGATTTTTCTTGTGACTTGTTTTGTACCCCTGTATGTCTTTATATCTTGTCCTAAAATTTTATTAACCTTTAGTAAGATGAATGACTACTCTTGACTTCATTAGATTAAATACCTATTTACTAGTGTTAAAAATGCTGATGCTTATTTTGGTGACCCTGATAACTTAGATGCTGTTGTTGGCTTGACACTTCAGGACTGCTGCTTTTCCATATATATTTTGTGAAGGATTTATGTTGTTTTCTGCTTAATACTTAGGGTGCACTACTTTTTTTTTTTTCCTTTTTCCTTCATGGTTGTCCTAGCTTAACTTTGATGCTGTCTTAGAAATTCCTAGAGTTCTGCTCTAGTCTGAATGTTATTTCTGAACTCCTACATATTTTGTATTATCTCTTCTGTGCAGTTGTGGTTCTGACAGACATGCCTTTGGTTTTAGGACTTTGTATTTTATACTTTTAATTTTATTATGGGAAACACAAGGCAGTATATTCATACTGGCTCTGTATGTTGTTACTATAGCAAAGAAAACTCTACCAGCACGCCTTTCAAACACTGCTCTGTGTCTCTCCGTTCCCATGAATCCTAGGAAGCAGAAGTATAAATATCATGTTTAATGAAAATACAGATTCCAAGTAGTTTAATTGTTATTGTAAGATCACTGGAGCCTCCATTTCTTGATAGTGTTACTATATTAAGTTCTGATAACTTTAACAAAGCTTTGTTTATTAGCTCAAGTTAAATCCAGTAAAATTGCTTTGTCTCCTTGCTATTCTCGATTGAGGAATGAATGTTCAGCTATTTGTAACTGCAGAATAACACAAATCACAAATCTGATTTGTTTTAAATTTGCAGAGTAACTCTCTTTTCAGCTGCTGTCAAGTGTGAGCTTTGACAGGTTATCAATTTTTGTGCAAGTGTAGAAATACACAAGTGATACTGGGGAATAAAATGTGCTTGCAGTGGAAAACTACTTGAAAGATTTCTCCCTGTGTGGAAGGACTACTGCTGCTCTGCGATAATGAGAAAGTTGTAGCTATTTTAAGACTGTGGTGGAGTAAGTTCTTTGAATTGTTCATGGCAGTATTACTTTGGGAGGCTGCCAGAAGCTGCTTCTACAGTTAGACAGAAAAAGAAATAATACTAAAAAAGGAAATATTTCATGTTCGTTTTAAATGGTTTTGGAAACTTGTTTTCTCTTGATACAGTGAAGTTCACTTCCTTAAGGGTGTGCCCTTGTTTGATGGGTACTTTTAATGAGAACTTAATCTTGTCTGTTGTCTGAAGATCACAGAATCATAGCATAATCCAAGTTGGTAGGGTCTTCAGGAGGCCTCCAGTTCAACCCCTTGCACAAAGCAGGATCAGACCTAGTTGCTCAAAGCTCTATTCAGCTGGGTGTAAGAAACCTCTGAAGAGGAAGACTGCAACCTCCTTGGTCCCTGTTTTCACAGCCTGACTGCCTTACAGTGCAAAAGAAGGGGGTTGTTGTTCTTTTTCCCTGAAATCAAGCTGGAATCTAGTTTGTTTTGATTTCTGTTGTATCTTGTCACTCACCACTACCCTGGCTCTGCCTTCTCAGCAACTACCTCAGAGATAGCAGTGGGCAGCTGTGAGGTCCCCACCGAAGCTGTCTCTTCTTCAGGCTGAACAGTTCCCAGCTCCTTCAGCCTCTCGCTGTAGGGCAGGTGCTCCATGTTCTGTTCCTCTTGGGAAACCTCAGCTGAACTTGTTGCGATTTATCAATGCCTGCCTTGTACTGGTGTCCAACAGTGGACACTGTTCTAAATGCTGTCTAATGAGTGCTCTATAATTAATTACTAGGACATAGTTTACTTACAGAAATGTGGGTGGTTATAAATACGCTTATCAGTATTTGGGATTTTTATGTATGACTGGATTTCAAAACAAAATTTTTGTAGCATTAGAAGAATTCTTCCACTTGCATATTGATGAAATTTACTGACACTAATTTTAGTGAAAATGTTTGATGGATTTAAAAAATACCATGACAGATAACACCTTATCTTCATTACATATTTATTCAACTTGATTAGCTCTGAATAAGTCTAATTTGCATCATTAAAGTGTTGGAAATGAAACAGAGTAGTTGGTTGTAATTCTAGAGTGTAGTTTTCTATAGAAATTGAAGTCAGATAATGAATTTATTCTCACTGTAAAGTATGTTTAAAGAAGTGGGTCTCATGGAGAGTTGGGGGAATCTTAGGCAAAGTAAATTTGCATGCACAGAGATATAAACAGCTGCTGCAAGACCACACACATCTTGTTTGCTTGAAGTGGCCTGGGCAGGTGGCAGCGTGGAGGGGAGGGAAGGGAAGGGAAGCTCTGTCCTGCTGTATTGTCAGGTTCCTCAAGGAAAATTTTTTCTGAGAACCTGAAAGGATCTCTGCCTGTTTCTTTTAACTTTTCCACATCTCAGTGTGAGTTATATTCAGTGTTCTGGATTATTTCAGAATCTTAACTCACCTCATGTAATGCTCCTATTCAGCCCAAACTTAGTGAATGTGCGGGAAGGGGAGGAAATAATACAGAAGGCACAGGAGCACACGGAAGGCTTTTGAAGCACTTGGTGCTGTTCCCTGTGTGAGCAGCAGGAGCGCGCTGCAATTGGAAGGCATAAGGAGTGTCCAAACAAGCTTCTGTTTTTCTGAGCTTTGGCAGTGGGCTGGCTCTGAGGTGAGTGTCCAGGGTCCTGGGTGGGCTCCTGTGGCCTCTGCTGAGCTCTTCCTGTGGCTTTGCTGCTGAAGTAGCTGTGGTTGCAGGATCAACAGCCAGCTTGGGTGTGCTGGTACCTGCTGCAGTCAGAATTTCCATTTTGCAGTGCAGATCTGTTCAGGGTTGTCACATCCTTTAAAAGTCATTTTTGTAGGGCTTGTTTGTGCTCTCTTGTCTCTTGTGGTTGGTGCAGCCTTAATTTAAATTTACGTGAGTTCCAGTTAAAATCTCCAGTTACTTAGTCTCTTCTGACATAGGAAAACTGGAGCTGCTGTGCCTTTGTGTCACCTGGCATTTCTCATTTAAAATATGAAAAAAAGCCACTTCATAAAGGAAATTTTTTTAAAACAACATTCTGAGTAAATATGCCTTTTATCTTTATAAAACCTTAAACTTCTATAAATTAAGGAAAGTAATCTGAGCAAATACTGGGTGTTGACAAGTTGGCATAGCAATATAGCAAAAATTGAATCTACCTTAAGTTGATAGTATGTAAGATATTGCAAGGAAGGAAAAGCTGTGCAAATATCTTCTCTTAATACTCTATGGTCAAAATATTAGACTCCAGTATTGCAACAGTATTTTTGTGGAGGGTAGTTGAAAGGACAATGATTTAATTTTGATTGCTAATAGATTTTCATTTAAATTGTTGCTGTTGCGCTAAAATGATTTCAGGGCCCTTGTTTCAGTGTTTGGAGAAAGTTGAGATAGCTGGAGACCCAGAAGGGAAGAAATAACTTCTGTGTGACAGGGTAACACAGGCTCTGTGGCATTCAAAAGCTTTTTTCTTCATTTTTTCAACTGAATGTGTGTTCCTTTTTAATTTTTTAATTTTTTTTTTTTGTGGAGGGATGTGATTTTTTACTGATAAACTGTATCACTGAATATTACAGTTTAAAACACAATGTCATGTTTCCTGTGTTCTTAATGAGATATGAAAGAGTTGGGTAACAAGCCCATAGAACTTCAGGGTGTGGTTTTCCACTTTATTCCTGCACAGACACACTCCTGTACTGCTAAAGTGGTGTCAGAGCATTTTGCCTCTTGCAGTTTAGTGTGTCACGGTCAGCCCACTGTTACACAGGAGCGTGGGCTGCTTTGTCATGGTGCAGAGATCTGGCCAAACTTCCCGGTGTTGAGAGGGGAGAGGAAGTGCCTTCCAAAGACTACAAATCTGTGCAATAGAAATGACAACTGTGTAGTCTGTAATCGTCCTCCCCCCCCCTCCCCCACTCTCCCAAACAAGCAAACAAACAGAATCTCTTCAAGACTGCTGTGATGTCAGATCAGTTGATGAAGGGTGTGTGAGTAGTGAAAGGGAAGCGTTTTCCCAGTGTTATTTCTAGAATTCACTTGTGCAATGTTGGGAAATTAAGATGATGAATCATCTTGTGATGACACGCGAGATTTTGTCTTTAATTAATACCATTTAAAAAATAAATAAAATCCTTTTCCTTTAAATACATGAATGTTGTTCAGACCAGCAGGCTGGACACTCACTCTTTTGGTGTAGTAACTGAAGCTCCAGTTAGGAAATGGGGGATTGTTTTTAACTGGAGAAGTACTGTGGAAGTCCTGCTTTTTCTTGTTTTGTTTTTTAAACTTGAAACACTTGAGTGTATTGACATGCTTGTGACTTTGAGAGCTGTGCAATAATACTCCAAGTAGGTTGCATTTCATAATATGTGTATACAGTGACTTAAAATAAGCACTCTAATGTCTGTTTACTGAACTAATACTCGTATTCCAACATCTGAATTCCAATAGAGAGCTTGAGTCAGAATATTCCTTATAATAAGGCCTGATTGCAAAGCTAGTAATGAATTTCTTGTTAGATTTGGATGTTTTTGAATAGTAACCTTCAATTACAAGGCATTGTGTAATTTTTTGAATTACTAGTACCTTGCAAAACATTCTTGTAAGTTCTTGATGTCTACCTGTGGACCTCAAAAGTCTAAAATCTCTCCTGGAAATAGTCTGTAGTTCAGGAGGAAGTTTAAGTCTCCGATTTGTGTTTACTTGTCAGATACCTGGCATGGCCTCATCATCTGCACCTAAATATAATTCAAACTCCTTGGAGAACTCCTCAAGCAAACGGGTGAGTGTAACTTTTTTCATGTTTTTATTTTTTTACATCAGAGTTCCCAGAGATCATTGTCTTGTATATTTGGTTAGAAAAATAAGTATTTAAATGGCTTATTGAATGTCTATACTTATTTTTATTGCTAAAATTCTTATGCCGTTAACTGAGATGATTTAAATATCTTTTGGAGTGGATAGGCAAAGTGTTCTCTATCATAGCTAACGAGACCCTCCTTAAAATCAATTCTAATATACTTAGTCTTATCCTTGCTTTCTACCTTGAAATATTCTGTGGCATGCTTGAAAATTTTTGGCACTTCGTTGCCTTAGAAAGATTCTATATTGCAATTGCTAAGTTATACCTTGTTACATTTGTCTGGCTCAGTTTTAAGATGTTCATCTGCAGTGAAAAATACATGAAACAATCTAAATACCATCCCCCTCTGCTTTCTAATGCTGTGCAGCTGAAGAAAATGTAACCTGGGTGCAAGAAAACAGAAACTACTGAACGTGGGAAAGTCACAAATGAGTAGATTGTGTGTGATAGTTGTGAGTACATTGCTTAAGTAATTTCAGTTGATTTGTTCTTCCAAGCCCAGTGTACTTGGAAAATTAAATGCACAAAACTTCCAGAGTATTTAGAGTATAGAGGTTTAATTCCAATTTAATACAAATATAACTGACTATTCTTTTAGGAGAAGACTAAAACCTGCTTATGTTTCAGATCTGTTCAACCTTTAAATGTTTCATAGTTGTATTTTAAGATAGTGGTGTGTATTCCTGTTTTGGTTCAGTGTGTGAATTCCTACTTGGGCAAGACCTGTTCTTTCCCATGCAGGAATTACCTTTAAGTTTGGGCTTTTTTATTTTTAATCTGGAACTTGAAATTGTAAATAAACCGTGGTGTGCTCTTGTGCTTCTCTTTAGACTCTAAAAGATGGGACTAACTGGGAACAAAATGAAGAAATACCTCGTCTGCCAGGAGAGACCAGGGTTACAGGTATGAAGCTCCATGGCTGCCTGATGCAGTGATGTTCAGCAGTCTGGCAGACACTTATATCTCACTGAACTGTTTTGTAATTTGGACTGGTTTAGGTGGGGGGCAAAGGTAAGTCATGCTTGAATGTAATGAATTTTTCAAAGAAATTGTGAAAGGGACTTTTTATCATTTATCACAAATAACTTTCTAAGTCTTTAAAATCTTGGTTTTTAATCATCCTCACATGGCAGATCTTCCAATAGAAAGAAATTGCAAGTCATGTCATAATTGTATCTACAGATTAAGTAGCACATGTTGAGTGATGAGAGATCCTCCAAGCTTTTGGAAGTCAAGAGAATTCTATGTGCCACCCAGTATGCATTGATACGTTGTAGAGTAGTGTGGAATCCAAGTCTAAATGTGAATTCCCAAAGTACCATCTTATGCTTCCTTGACGCAACAGGGCGTGAACAGGGCGCCTCTGCTCTTGTTGGCCTTTACATACAAAAGTGTGGTAGCATAAGGGAGATGAGTGTATTAGTTTTCTTTTCTTCATGGAAGCTCTTCCTGAAATGGAAGTCTTTGCTGGGGTCTGTCTTTTACTTGTGCTGCTTCTCCTCCCCTATGCCCGGCTTTGTTGGGTGGATTTGTAAACAAGATTGGCTCAGTTGAGAGCAAAGTGGTAATTCAGAGGAAGTAGTTTTGTTTTTAATGAAGAAGGTGTAAGGGAGAGGGTGTGGGACTAAGATGGATGTGTGATGTGATCCTTATGAAAACTGGCTGTGCTTTGGGGCACTGCAGTGAAATAGGCACTTTTTGTGCAAGGCTGGTAAATAGATTGGGCTTAAAGAAATGAGTGGACAGGGAAAAATAAATGGAAGTCTTCAATGTCATGGTTGGACTCAATGATCTGAGAGGTCTTTTCCAGCTTGAAGGATTCTGATTCTGATTGCATTGCTTCACTTAAATCTTTTTGAGTGGTATGTGTTAGTGTTTGTTCTGTTACTGTCCTTGCTGAAACACTGCTGATGGCCCTACTCTGTTTGATTGCCTCAAATTGAAATGTAATGTTTCTCTGCAGCATGGTGAATTTCCTAAACACTCTACAATTTGAACTCTACTTCAGTAGAGAATTGTTTACAGAATGGTGTAATAGTATCAGCAATGTATTTGTTATGGGATGGTGAATAGGCTACGTTACAGTAATCACAGTACTCCCTGTTCTATGTCCTGCCCTCTCCTGTGTAGTGCTGAGAAAGAAAACACAAATATAACTAGGGAAGGCTACTGAAATCTGTGCACTTAATTTGGGCAAGTTTAGTATATGAGTCTTCCAAATTTTTTTAATAATTCAAGGAGATAAAACTCAGATGTATTACTTTCTAAATTCATTCGCCTCTGAGTGGCTCTTATGAGTACAGCTCTCATTTTATTTTACTGCTACTTGAGTGATACTGTCCTTAGTTCCCATTTTGTCTTTTCATAATCTTTTACGAAATACTATGTTTCTTACAGACAAGGATGTTATTTATATGTGTCCATTTAATGGCCCTGTTAAAGGAAGAGTGTACATCACAAACTACAGGCTGTACCTAAGAAGTGTGGAAAATGTGAGTAATATGCCACAATTACTTCATGGGATGAGTTGGCTTTAAACTCTCTTCCGTTCACCCCCACCGCCTTTGATTTATTTTGTGGCCAGTTCATTTATTTCAGTTTTGGCACACGTGCTTGTAGAATTGCATGGGAGGCTTTTTGCTTGAAATGGTCTGTAATGTTTGTAATAACCATATCTTAATTCTGTAATGACTAAATAGTAATTGCCTTTGTGCCACTGAGAAATCTGTATTAAAACAGAAGTCCTTTAAAGTTAAATGTGTTGTAAAAGTGTGATTTTTGCCTGGTAAAATTACAGTTTGATCACTTACAGTGAACTGATAACTTTATCTTTTGTCTGTCAGAGCTTTTTTGATAGCTGTTCCCTTTACACTTAATCTGTGATAGATCAAGAGCAGCAACTAATGATGTGCAACAGTTCTTAAAATAGCTGTCAGTAAACCGAGACTTTGATTGTCCTTACTGTTAGAAAAGAAAAATACTTTGATCAATAGAACCTTTTGTGGGTGCAGGGAGTGGTAATGTGTTTGATAAGCAGTGACATGGAAGAGCATAAAATGTGCTTGTAATCTGTTTTGTAATATGGGTTTTTTTAAAAAATAAGGATTTGGGACTATTGAGCTAAGGTCTTTCTGGTTTTGGCTAACTGTACGAGTAAGGTCTTTTTTTTGTTTAGTTCTACTTTATGCTGTATATCAATAAAGCAATATTAGCAGGCAGGGGCAATCAGTATGTAGCAGAAGGCATCTCTGAGGGTGTTGCCACCTCTTTTCCTGCATATTGAACAAGGCATGAAGTATTTTTGTAGCATGTTAAACTGGATGATGCTCAAGGCTGTAGAGTGACTGTACAGACTTCCTAACATGTTGGGAGAGGAGACTCCAAGGCAGAAACATGCTTTTGTTTCCTGTATGTATTTCATGTCTGCTTTCTATTCTGGAATGCATAAGAACATTTTGCTTGAGTCTTCTTTTCACATTAATCTTTTCCTTACTCAAAACTTTTCTTGCAGGATCCAGTTGTGATATTGAATGTTCCACTGGGAGTAATTTCAAGGATTGAAAAAATGGGAGGAGCTTCAAGCAGAGGAGAGAACTCTTATGGATTAGATATAACCTGTAAAGTAAGACTTTCCAATAATTCAGTAGGAAATGAAATCTAGAGGTTTTTTTCTCACTGATTACCTATTTGTAGGAAGGAAAAAGTACATGCTTACGTTGAATTTAAAAAGAGCTTCTTGAAACTGGACAGAAAAATACCTTTTGTATAAAGGGCTGTTTAACTGTCCTCTTTGCATTCAAGCACAGGTATTGGTCTTGCTTTCCAGATCACTAATTGACAAGGTTTTGCACAGTAGTTGTATTTTAGGGCCTTATTCCTGCACTGCTTTATTTCATTTGTTCTAAAAGGAATATTTTTAATAATTCTGGTATCTTTCAAGAACACCTCAGATGGGGTCTTTGTAAACTATAAAGCCAGTGAAAAGTTTATGTAAAAAAATCTATAGTCTTACAAAAAATGGGCACCATGACAGTCACGGGGGGAGTTCCCAGTGGATAATTCAGGGTCCTTTGCTGGATTCATTAATCGAGCATGTGCTCATTTGAGTCTTAGCAGTCAATGTGCAGATTGCTTATTTTTGACCCCAGTGATGAGAACATAGGAACAATGTGTTCTACACAGATTATTGGCAAGTGTTTCTTTCAAAAACACGGTAATTCCCATCCTGCAAACTTTCAGTAGCTGGTGAGACTTTTTAGTGAATCAAATAGAGCCATTTCTGATGGCTTCATGTCAAAGTGGCGTTTGTAGCACAGAGTGTGGTGCTGCTTTATTTTTACAATTCTTACACTCTATTCTATTTTATGGGATAAGAAGTAAAACTGAACAGGACTTGAGCTGTGTTACAAGCAGATTCTAAATCATGTTTAGTGTATAATATAGCACTTGTACAGAGAGAAGCATCTTACAGCTTTGGTTCACCTAACAGATAATGGCTTTGTTTTAGGATATGAGGAATTTACGGTTTGCATTAAAACAAGAAGGGCACAGTAGAAGAGATATATTTGAAGTCCTCACAAAATATGCTTTTCCCCAGTCACATAACTTGGTAAGTTACATCATTTCTACTGCTGAGTTGTATTAATGCAGAGTTCTTGCCAATTAACTTTACCTATTTGACCTAGTAATGGCTACATCATGGCTGCTTAAAAAGTATAGCCACAGAATCTGGTGTTAGCATAAACTACCCAGCAGCTTTTATTTTGTGTATTTACAACACTTAAATCTATGTATTTTGTAAAATCATGGATGTACTCCAGATAAACTGCTGAGTACCTCTGCTCCATACAGGTTTCATTGCTTAGAAACTGCAAGTTATCCTCCCTAATTTGGGAGTATAGGGAATACATGCCTTACTTGATTTCTTGAAAACATTGATCAATCAGGCAGTCTCCAAAGCAATGATAAGTATGAATTACCAAGGGTTTTACTTCAGGAGAAGAAGATATGGTAAGACAATACTTGTTTTATTGATGAAACTAATGAAAAGTATAACAGGAATACATTTATGAATTTGCACAGATTTATTTCAGGTTAAAAAAGTGTCGTATGGAAGGAATTGAGCAACAATGATACAAGCTAATCATTATCTTCCATTTCTTTGAAATCTGTGCACTGTCCTTGGTGTGAATCATTTGACACCTCTTTAGTAAATGCTTTATTTTGTCCATTGTAATATTCAATTTACACTTTATTTGGTGTGCTTTAATTTAGGATAATTGTATAAGAGTACTGTTCACAAAGTATTGGGAGGTTCTGCTCTGAATTCAAAGAATTGTTGCGTTTACAAGGCTGTAGGAAGAATCTTATTTCTTTCTATGAATATATGTGTCAGTCAATGGGCTGGACTCTATAAACATTTAATTCTTTAAAACTTTTTTGCAGAAATTTTCGTTCTGTATGCAAACTGTGGAGCAAAAGCAGAAGGGAAAATGCTTTTGCTTAGAATATTTCATATTGTTGACAAATAGGCCTTTAGAAATTAAACAGATTTCTACCTTTGGGTAGGTGTGAAGAGTTGTAATCACGAAGAAGATGGTTGTTACAGAAGTGAATATATCTAATTCTACTGTTGACATTTTATCAATTTTGAAATAGAGAATGATTGAAAGTATGACAGGATATGTGGACTTTGAAAGTATGATGGAAAAGAAGAAGCTGTATGTGGAAATATCAAGTTAGGTAGAGGTTCAGGTCAAAAGCAGCTTCTAGACATCATGGGGTCCTGGCTTCTGTTGCAAGAGGGTTGTAGATTGGGTTGTCCCGGGCACAGTCAAGTGTATTGTTGAATATTTCCTGCACTGTAGATTCCATCATGCCCGTGCAATCTCATCCACATTCTCATGCTGAAGAATTTTTTTTTTTTGAGGATCGTATGTAGTGAATATGGGCAAATCAAGTTGTAACTGACTCAGGAGAATGCCAGGGCGTGAATAACTTGGTGATGAGATGTGGACTTGTATTAGGTTTTGTCATCCAAAAAGACCCAGAGATCCTGTCTAGTGATGGCAGTGAGTAATGTGTGGAGTTGTCCACTTCCTGCTTTATTTGCTGGACCTGTTGAACATAGTAAAGCTCATCATTATATGGTCTATGTGAAGGCCACTTGCTGACAGAAGTCAAGCTTAATGACAAAAGTCTTGGTTGAGGCAGTAGTAATTTGGCCCTCGGATTCAGTAAAGCACAGAAGTTGGGAAGATAGTGACAATGTGGAGAGAGAGTGGCTGTTCTTTGTGTCATAGTGATGTCTGAAGCAGGGTATACCCATTAGAAATCAGGATTACTTTGGAGGGAAATAAAGTGAGCCTCTGTTACATCTGAAGTTGCAGCTGTTCTTATTTTCTAATGTCACAGTGTGGATGAGCCCTTAACTTTAACGTGGGCTAAGCAAGTGTGTGATTTTTTGGTGTGCTTTCATTGTATTTTGGCAAGCCCTTTAAACTGATCCTGCTAAAGGTGAGTGTTTCTGCCTGGTTTTCCATTCCTGCCTTGCTTTTTCCTGCATGAGTTTGAGGCTGCATGATGAACCATATAGGGAACTGAAAGGAACTGAAGTTAAACAAGGAGATAAAAAAAAAGCTTTACTCTGAATTATTTCCTGTCTTGTTAGTCCAAAGTGAGAGTGGGGTCAAGATGTCTCTGGGTGGGTGTGAATGAGGAGGGGTGATGGCGCTGCTCCTTTCAGTGGCTGGTTCAGGACAAAGTTGCACAGTGTGTCTGGGCTGTGCATGCCTGCTTTCCCCTTGGAGTGCTCTCTGATGCTCTGGCCGTGTACCCAGCTCATTCAGGGAGATGTTCTACAGAGAATGTGCTGCAGTTCCCCATGACAGCTGGGTGGAGATGGAAGCCCTCTGCTACTCAAATCCTGGTCTCCTCTCTGCCTTCCCATCGTGTGGTTCATAATTCTTCTAATACCAAACAGATAGTTGTATAATCACTAAGTAAGCCAGTGTAACTCACTTACCCAGCACAAAATATTTTGGTTAGTCTTGTGCTGCTTTTAATAATTTGGGGAGACCTGGTTTGAAATCAGTATGCAACAGAACCAGTGCAAGAGTGGACATGTGAGTGGAGCAGGGAGGAGAGAAAAGAGGGAGATGTCGTGATTTTAGCAATATGAAAATTTAGCTCAGACCATCTTGTGGAACTACATCCTTGATGTTTAGCTGGTTCAGCAACACTGATGCTTGTACAGCTCTGCAGTGGAAAGAAGGTATCATCAAGACAATAAAGTTCTAAAGCTTTATTGTCCTGATTTTTATCTGTATTTTTGTATTTTAGATCAGATTTTTATGATTGGTTTTCAGCTGTAGTGGAACTATATACTAAGAGCCAATCCTAAACAGGAACTGGTAGAGATGCCTTGCTTCTGTTTTCTTCATGCTGTACCATTCTTGTACAAACAGATGGTAAATAAAACCCAAAAGATGATTTCTGGTGGAGTGTACTTAATGTTTTCAAGATTTGTCTCCATCATCATCCCAACAGAAGTGTTGGAGAGCTTATAATAAATCAGAGACCTGTTCACAACTGTTCCTCTGTGCCTCAGCATAGTCCTTTGTGCTCACGTGCAGAAGCTAATTCTTGTTTGTCTCCAGTTTGAGCATAGGTTGGGTTCAGATATCCTTGAATCAGTAACATAAAGCAAAATCTGGTAGCTCGCTTGACTGACAGCATAGCTGAGGGGAGCAAACAGCTGCTGTTGGTAATCCTCTGTTGCATTTGTAAACTTGTGCTAATTGAAAGAAAATTGTTGCTGAAAGTGGGTTTTTTTGAAGTTTGAAAAAATAAAACCGAAATAGCCAAACCCCCCCAAGTGAGATGTTTTAGTACACCACAAAAGATGAGATATATTTGGTCTCTGTAGTTCAGTTTCTACATAGCAGCTGCTTCACTTCCTGATCTTATCATGAAACTACACATCATCATTTTTATAAGATTGTTCAGCACTGTGATATCTGCACAATCTGTGTTTATTCCTAACCCTGGTAGGTCTGTGGGAATGCCCATTCTGATGAGACCGGTGGCTGTGCTGGCTGACTTGGACTGCCCCTGATGCCACTGCTTATCCTGGTAATTTAAAATGTCTGAGTGTCAGCTCATGCCACTGTTGCTGTTGGATCTACAAAGATGACTTTAGATGGAGTGAGGCTGGCGAAGGGATCTGACAGAGCACCTGAGTTTGCAGAGAACCCCTTGACTTGAGGCTTCATTCTCCATGACAGTCAGAGCCAGGGCAGTAGTGGTGTGAGGTGACAGCATTCACAAATGATCAGAGGGCAGTTACACCAGCGCTGCAGTGTCTTACCTTAGTTCTTAGATGAACGGGTGAGATGTAACTGGCTAGATTGTAGTAATGGCATACTAAATGCCATTAATAGTGGCAAGGATAATAATATATTTATTTTTTAATACACTGAGAAACTGTCAGCCTTCACAGTGAGTAAAAACTTAGTGATTTATAATATATAAAAAGCATACACCAGTGAGTTAGAAATAGGAAAAGCAGTTGATTTTCTTCACAGTTGTGTGGCATCTTGTTCTAGTTTTGCTGCTTTCTTCTTTTGCAATGCATAAAGATTGGTCAAATATTTAATAAATTGTGTCTACGTTATATATTCGTGTACAAGTATAACATGTATTTATGTGCTGTGATTCCATAAAGAGTAAATATGTAACTATTGTATTTATACTGATATTTATAAATTTACATTATATTTATACTGCTAAATAGACTGCTTGCTAAACTGTAATTGTCAGATTGCAGGTGCTTTCTCCCTTATCTCACAGAACTATGTTGTGTTTTGAGCAACCAGTGTATTGCATATTATTTTTGTGTACGAAAGGAGAGGATAAACTGAATGTTAAAGACAAGCACTCTGTCTGTAGGAGGCTTAAAAAAAGAGACTGTATTGAAATTGTGGGTTAACACCTGCAAGGAAGTAAACAATTATTTGCACAGCAAAGCGTAAAAAGTAGTTTACCAAAAATGTTACAAGATTTGAAAGATTTTTTTTGAAGTGTATTAGCCTTCTGGTTCAAGTGAAGCAGTAGTCATCTTCTTTTAGACTGTGGATCTGCAATGAAATCCCTACTTCAGTTTTGTGCAGGGGCTTTAATTTGGTTTTGCAAAAATCTTAGCTGATGTATGGCAAGCCTTGCTTGGTTTTGCCAGCTATAGGTATTGAAAAGTCACAAAATTTGCACCCCATAATTGTTCTGAGTGGTGATTTACTATACTTGATTTCTTATTGTTTAATGTTTTCTTTGATTTCTTCTTTCTGTTTCCCATGACAGCTGAAAATAATTTGAAACTGATTTCTAATTAGTTGACAGACTAATTGGAATTGATGGGTTTCCATCAGACATGTAGTATTAATCTCCATCAAACTTAGAATAGATATGATCAGTGCATTGGAAGTGACTGCAGATTATCCTACCTTGGACTTGAGATGTGAGATAAAACAAATAATCAGTATAACTTGAGGTAAATCTGTGTTTTAAGTAGCTTTCAGCTAGCCAGTCTCAGTGCTGGAGAGGAGGGATGCCAGCTCAGGCTTGCTGCCTGAAACACTGACGTGTTGAGCAGGTAGCCTGCCTGAAACTTGTGCTGCTGTTTGTCCTTTGTATCCAACCAAACAAATGTGGAGTTGTCTCAGGTGCACCTGTACAAACCATAGTTCTGCTTTTTGGTTATATGTTCTTGATTTTGAAAAACCTATCATGATCTCAAAAAACCCACAATGAAAGACTCCTCTATTTTACTGCAATATTCTTCTGAACCTGAATATCTCTTGTATGTAGATTGATTTTTTTTTTATTTTTTTTATTTTTTTTTTTTTTTCAATTTCCACTCAAATCTGGACACATCTGATGAAGCTGCAGTTGGTTTAATTCCTGGGAAGATAGACTGTGTGCAGGAGGAGCTGTGGAGAAGAGCGAGAGGCAGGATTAACAATGAGAGAAGGGGATGGCATTTTGTGTGTGGAGCGGAGAAAAAATGAGTGGAGGTCAGAGTGGAGACTCTGAGTACATAAAGTATTTGGGGAGGAGGAGGATCTAGCAGGGATATACCACAGATGTGAAGGGAAGATGTGTGAAGAAGACATGGAACTGGCCAACCTTTTATTATTCTGGTATTTGCAAGGCTTTCCTGTGTGAATAACGGGGCACTGAGAGAGGCTGGCAGGGTTTTTCTGCCTTGCGGGGCCATGAGATTCCGAGAGCTGCTGGTGTCGTTCTTCTCCGACCTTCCTCTGCCCTCTCCATCTGAAGGATATAAATACACACCCAGCTGGTCTGTACTCAGTGCCTGTGGGCAGTGGAGTGACCTCCCTGCTTTCATGCCCACATGAATGTGTGTGTGTGTGTGAGGGGCTCTAATGTGAAGGAACTGTATCCACAAAAAGCTAAGCCATGTAATTTCACTAAGATAGCACCTCTCAAATCTTACATCAAGTGATAAAGAGAACCTATGCATATTATACTGTGAATGCCATAATTTCTCCTTCCCATTTATTTCTGTTTCATTTGCCTGCTGCACTGTAGAATTGCATTCAGATTTCATGCACTGTGAGGTGAAAGCTTCAGCAGCATTAAGACATAAATGTCTTAACATATTGCATTTAGTCTGTAATCTTGGGTTATTCAGGACAGAAGTGGAAATACGTGGGTCGTTAGTGCAGATGTGAAGCTAACCTGAACTATAGCAAAGCCTTCTGGGATCTAAATATGTATTTATCACCGTTACTTGTTCACTATAATGTGGTTTATCAGTTTGGTTGCATTAGAATAATAAAATGCCCAATTCAAGAAAAAATGTTATTCAGTAGAAATTACTTTTTTTTGCTTGAAACAAAATGGGATAATGAGCAAAATGAAGTAATGTCCAAACATGTGCTAAATGTGGCTTTTACTGATACAGGTCATAAAATGCAGCTGTATCCAAGCATATATCTTATGTTAAGTATATGATTCTTATATTTAAATGGTTATAAATGTGGGTTGCTTCTTACAGTCAAGTTAAACTGTCATTAGAAATTAAATAGAACTATATGAATGGAGTATAAATGTATGTAGAGTATTGCATTTATGTATCTCCTACTCTGTTTTAATGACAACACAGCAATAATTGTGTATTTTGTTGGGAGAAATGGGCCTAAGGTAGGGTGGGCATATTACTGTATTTTAGACTCCAGCAGTTAGGCTGGACTAAAGCTCAGGCCATATTCACAGAGTGTTTCAAGTCTTATCTGAGAAGCTGTTGGAGGTGGTGAGGATGGAATTCAGGTCTCTAATCTTTTGGTACAGCAAGTAAGAATTTCAGTTGTCACCAGATGAACTGTGCAGTCTGTACACGGCAGTGCACATCCAAACATGTGTGTATAAACCTTTTCCTATAATTTATTCAATGCTTGCAGAAGAAAAATAATTTTTAGTCTTCAGGATTTTAGAGACTGGTCATTTTTAAATACTGTTCTTGAGTAGTATAATGCAGGAGTTTTCTCTGAATTGTTCACATAAAAATCTGAGTCCGAATTTTGCTCCATATGCCTTTGCATTCATTGTAGTGTTCTGTGATTTGTTAGACATCAGGTTTTTGCTGGTTGATCCGTTCTACTAATGAGTTTCTTTTTATTGAGCAACATAGGAAGAATTTGTACTACCTGGAATGTCAACAAAACTGATGAAGCATAATTGCACTTAAATAGTTGTGGGTTGTGTGACTGAAAGCTTTTGTAGCAGATGTGGTAAAGCTGCTGTAGCCAAGCATTTTAAATGAATTGTGCTGTACATAGTAGGACATTGTTCTTTCAGAAAGGATTCAGTCCATCCCTTCATGCATAATAAATTCAACCCTGGTTTTTAAAAGGTGAAAACAAAATGCACTTTTCCCTCTGATGTCTTGTGGATTTTTTTTGTGGGTGACATGAGCAGCATATCTGCTATTTATTTTAGTTTGGAACAACACCTTTATGATTTTTGTCAGTAAGTAAAAACCTGTTCTATGTAACAGCTATCACAGTGCACTGTAATAAACCTGTGAGTTCTACTTACCAGGGCTTCAGATGGGTGATTTTTTCATTCTTACGAGGAAACTTGCAGTAAGTAGGAACTTAAATAAAAAAACTTATTCCTGCCTTCAAGACATCTTTTAAGTGACCTGGTAGGATCCCAGTGTTTCCTACTGTTATAAGATTCTACTTTTGTCTCTGGTTCCTTGGTGAATTTTTAGCATAGTTGCTCTTTGGGATTTAGCAAATTCCTTTGGGAGGAGGGGATGGTTCTTGTGTGTAGCTGTTTATTAATAGTTCAGCAAATCAGTTGCATCTACTGCTTCAGATAGTGATATTCCCATTTTGCTGTATTTCTTGTTTCCAATTAACCTTTTGCAGGTTTTTTTGCTTAACTTTTGATACTTTCATCTACTTTTAATGGAATGGGGTTTTTTTTCTGATAGAGTAGATGTCCACCACTTTATCTCTCCCTCTGTACCACTTGATAGCAGTTTACTTAGTCAAAAGAATTTGTAATGTTTATTTGCACTGAAGTTCTACCCCTTTAAAAATGGTAAAGATATTCAGAAAACAAAACCAGGGAATGCACTGTTTACTTCTGCAAACTTGCCAATGAGTGCACTTGCTCTAAAATAGTGATTTAATTTAAAATTCTGGTTTGTAAATCTAGTGAGATAAAGCATCTTGAGTGAGCAGTAACATCCTTTTAAAATATTTGTTTACTTGAACTATATGAGGAAAGAACTCCTCATTTTGAGGGGGATTCAATTTTGTGTTTTGATATGAGCTGTTCAGTGTTTAAAGCAGTGTAATGGGCTGAGCAGAATTGCCTGGATCGTTCCTAAGATCCAAAGCCTCCTTCACAGGGGTGGTGGTGCAGGTTTGAAGCATCGCCTTTTCTCTGGACCTTTGTAGGCAGAATCACAGCACCTTAGACCACACGTTTTTTTTCTTGCTTGCTGGGTTTTCTGCATTTCTACTCAGTTCCGGTCTGCACCTGTGAAAATTATGCAGATGTGGATGTTCAGTTCAGCATTCAGTTTCTCCTTTTAATGTTTTTGAATAGCTAGGAGACTTTCAGCTGTTTTGTTACAGATGAGCTATGATGGGCTCTGGAGTGTTTCTGCTCTGGCTGCTGTTGCTCAGTTAGCTCAGGACAATACATTCTCTTCTGTGTTTTCTTTCTTGCTTTTTTTTTTTTTTTTGAAACAACTTTGTTTCATGCTACTTTTGGCATCTGAAGAATTTGTAGGCCACCAAAATCAATTTTCTCAATGAGAGAGACTGATAAAATAAACATTACTTCTGCTTTTCTCCTAAACTGTAGAAACAAACCAAGGGAGGAGAAGGGGGTTAGTTAGGTAATACAGCCCACTTGGAATTTGTTGGAAGGAGAAGGAAAATAAAAGGTATGAGGAACTTGGTGAAATACTGAGTGAGGCTGCTGTGCTGTTTAAATTAATTGTGAGAACGAGCAACAAAGCAAGTGAAAAGTAAGTAGTGTAAGCAGCTAACTATTTCATTTTCAAAGGCAACTTTTTCACTTTCATGGAGCTTTACAGTAGTTGGGATTTCTCTTAGTAAGGATCAGTTGGGGAGGGGATGCAGAGAGGCAGCTGCTTCCTAATGGCAATGAATAGCAAAACCCTTTTACACTTTGAATTTAGTATCTAATATTGTATGTAGTAATTGAAGTTGTGCCTGTTGGACAAATTTGGTGAGAAGACAGTAGTTTTATTTAGTGATAATGTGAAATACGGAAAATAAACCATTCTAAAACATTTCAACCTCCTGATAATAAAAAAGAAAAAATCCAACTGGTTAAGCTTTATAATTTCTATTCTTTTTGTCACCTCATAACTCTTGTCATATTTTCATTATTTTCATTACCAGATCTGCATTTTTTGTTACATGTTGCTCTTTGCTTTATAGTCTTGCACATATGACATAAAAATGGAGATAGTGGGGCTAGCATGGAGCAGTCAGTCCTATTTGGTGGCGAGCATTAGGGTATAACTGATGATGAGCCCTCATATTTGCCATTTGCAGTCAGAGTTTGGTGTAATAAGTTTCTTTTACATTATACAGCTTTTTTTTGCCTTTGTAAATGAAGAAAAGTTTTCTGAAAATGGATGGATGGTCTACAACCCGATGTCTGAATACAGGAGGCAGGTGAGTTTTTACGGTTGCCATTGCCTGGTGCTTTCACATCTCCCGACTTGCATAGAGGAATTATTGTTTGTACATTTCTCTTATCAGCTGTTGGGAGAGGATGGAAATTCAACTTGAAAAAAGATAAAGAAAAGAAATAAAAGACTTGACCCTTTAAAAAAACATGGAATGTCACAGGAAGGGAGTCTTTGCTCTTGGAAGGAAATTACTGATGCCTCTTACAATGTGCCACTGCTAATTGGGCACAGGGTGGGGAGAATGTGCCAAATATGTAACTGTAGTGTCCTAAACATAGATTGGATTTGTTCTTCTTCCCAAAATGAAGTGGGAAAAAAAAAAATAGCTTGTTTTAGAAAGAGCATTGCTTTACAGAAATTACGGATGTCTCTCAGTATTCTTCCTTGCTCTTTAGTTGATCTTGGAAAAATGTCAATGAAAGAGGATGATATTTCATTTTAATATGTCTGTTAGATAATTTAAGTATGATATTAAAAAAATTAAATAGCAAAAAGTAAGAACTTCCTTAATTTTGTTTCCCTCCATCGTTTTTTGGTTCATGGTTTAGAAGCCTAACGCCCAAAAAAGGTAAAATACAAACACCCACACAAACCCCACTGTGTGCGTGTGTGGACTTATCAGTATTTCTCAGCTTCCTGGAAACGCCTTACTGGGCAGAGTACAACTGGGAGTTGTTCTTTCTCAATAAGAAAGTTACCCTGAATCTTACTTTTAACCTGAAGGTAGTATCAGGCTACAGGGAAGAAAGGTTATAATGAGACTTTCTCTCCCCAGTCTCTCTTCACCAGGGAAGGTGGAAAGGCAGAGTTTTAGGGAAGGAAAGAAGGTCATTTTCTTTCCTCTATCCCCCAGTTAAAGAAATACATCTCCTAGTTTCAGTCATTGAAACTTACTCTGAGGCTATAATTGTGTACATAAGAGTATGAGATGGCTCTGCAGCTGTTCAAGGTTGTGAATCCATCTGCAATGAACTGGTTTGTGTGGTCTTGTAATCTTTTTTGCTTCTATTGTTTTGAAACGGTATTTAGTTAAATTGGTAGGTTGTTGCCACCATGTGGCCATAATGTCATGTAAAATTCAAGAGCAGAATTACTTTTGTTCAGCCAAAGATACATTGAATAACTTGGTGTTCTGTTTTAGGGGCTGCCTAATGACCGGTGGCGAGTGACTTTCATTAACGAGCATTACGGGCTGTGTGACACGTACCCATCACTCCTGGTCGTGCCGTACAATGCAACAGACGATGATCTCAAGAAAGTTGCTGCCTTTAGGTCCCGAAATAGAATCCCAGTGAGTATGAGGTGGTGGAACTTGCCTGATGGTGTAGCTAGTTTTAAGCTAGCTTAAGTTGCATCCAAACAACTTTCTGCTGAACACAACACAGAGGATGCTTTTTTTGGAAATGGTTATGGCAAAATAGTTTTGATTGGCTGGTGGTTTTTCACTGCTTGAAACTGGTGTCTTGGCCAAGCCACATTTCCGTTTTTCCCCCACAACAATCGCCCATGACAGCTTCACTGGTTTTAATTTGACTTGCCCAGTACCAATGGCCAGCAGTGCAGTTTCCTTTGATGAAGAATGAGCCTTACACTGCCATGTGCACTGGTTGCTATTACTGGATGCCCATAAAAAGTGATCACAAATGTTGTCCTGCAAGCAAACCACATGGCATTTAAACATAGTTCCACAGGTCAGTCCTAAAATAAGACCTCATGCGTAGTCTCTTTAGTGAATTCTTGGGCTTTTTAGTCTGCAGAATTTTAAGATAAACCTGTTTGACTTCTTGAGTGTGTTTCTGTAATGAAAATTTTATGAGGTAAGAGAGTTTTTATGTATCAGCTCTTTATAGCACTATAGAAAATACTGATTTCTATTCCAATACTTGTTTTAACTGGTATTTCCCTTCAGCAAACTTGGAAGGTGTGCTGGATTCTTAGACAGTATTGGAAAGCTGTCTTGAATCTCAGTTTCAAACAGATGCACGGCTCAATATGATAAATATTTATTAGATGTGGTATTTACTGACAGACTAGGCCTATAATTATAAATTTACTATATACACACACATATAACTGTATAATACATAATGTGTATGAAATACACATGTGTAATGTATAGCCTGTGCATATAGTTCTAATAACCTAGCTGTGTCATCCCTGTCACCTCAAAATTCATGACAGGCCTTTTGGCATGCCTGTAGAGTGAGAGTAATTTCCTTGGTAATAGTAATTTTATTAAAATAGTAATTTTAAATAGTAATTTCATTCTTGTCAGGAAATAGCTACTCATCCTCACCCCCCCCACACACTGGCAGATCTTGTTTCTGATCTACACCTCAGGTTGTATTTCAGGAATGAACACTTTCTGAAGATTGGATTTTGGGGGTTTTTTGTTTGATGTTCTTCCAATCTGTAACCCACAACTTTCAGAGTGGGTGAGAATTTTATTTCTTAATAATTTTCAACAATGAATTTGCATTTTTTGCCTGCTTCTCGGGTTTCTTGCTTATCTTTAATCTCTGGTGCTGCATCTGTTCCCTGGGCAGCTCACTGTCTTTTGTGGCAGGTCCTCTTTGGCTCAGAACAACAAAGACAGCATGTGCTGTGCTCCAATGCCTCCTCTTTGTAAGGAGGACTGAGGAACAAAATGTGCTTTAAAGAGAAGAGAAAACATTCAAGATACTGCAGAAAGGTTCAGCTTGCCTTCCTTATCCAAAAAAAAGGGAAAAGCTGTTCTTGTAGAATTGGAGCATCTTAGTCACCTTTTCTACAATGAGTTCATTCTCCAGAATTGTTTCTTAGTTTCAGCAGAGATTGCTGTGTTTGTTTCTAGTTTACTTTTCAGCATTATTTGTGTAATCTAAGACTTGTAGAAAAATATTAAAATACATTGGATTATATAGGTAAGTATTATTTCAGTAAGCATTAAATATGTAAGAGAACTCTTTTGAAGAGTTATTAATAAATTTTATGAGACTAAAAGCAGTTGAGATGTCAAGGGATTTCATTTTGAAGAAATAAAACAAAAGTGTTGATTTTCATACTGTGCATGTTAAAGAATATAGCTTTAAGTTTTGATTTTTTTACTAAAATGAGTTTCTTCTGCTGTGTGTTTGCCATGTGACCAGGTTCTCTCATGGATTCATCCAGAGACCCAAGCTGTAATCATGCGCTGCAGTCAGCCCCTGGTTGGAATGAGTGGCAAGCGGAATAAAGATGATGAAAGATACCTTGATATCATCAGGGAGGCTAACGGGCAGATCTCCAAACTGACCATCTATGATGCAAGGCCCAATGTCAATGCAGTTGCAAACAAGGTAAACAGATGCTTTTAACAGTCTTATTTTCAAAGGGAATGAGGAGGAGGCTTAGTTGGAAGTTTTCTGTGGGGAGGTTTTGGGGAATAGTAGTAATCTTAATATAAATAAATTTACATAATCAAATACTGAGGCTCAAGGACATGAGTGTCTAAAGTAGGTCCCTAAGCAGTTTCAGGTCCATATGTAGATTTCCAGACGTGCTTTACGGTGTCTGTTCTCAGCCAAGCACAGATCTTAACATGCGACTGAAGTCAGGCATGATTCCACTCTGCACTGGGAGGTAGCTGTGAGCTGGGCTGTAGAGCATGTCCCCTGTAGGAATGATAGGCCACCTCTGTGCAACCTTCAGATCCTCTGGGAAAATTCCATCCTAGAGAGGATGTGTGCATAAAGGCAAGCCAAATGACAGGCATCCTTTGTTTGGTTCTTCCTAATCATTACAAGGACTAATTCAGACCTATCCTGGCATCCAGCAAATAAAGAGAAGTGATAAATAAGTTAATTTGGGTGCTTCCACTCTAAACAGCAGTATGGGTATGATCTTGGATACCTTGGTACCTGCTGTTCTTCCCCAGGTGCTTGTGGTTGGTAAGTACAGAAAGTGTTCCCATCGGGTAAGGTGACTATTTCTTTGCTATCTGTGATCGAAACCTAAATGGGATCAGAATCATACACCAGCCCAGGCTGGAAGGGATCTTGAAAAATCATCTCCTCTAACCTTTCAAGAAGAAAAGTTGTGCCCGTGGATTGATCTCTCCTCTGCTTCCCCCTCAGTTCTGTGGAGGACTAGATTATTCAGCTAAGGTCAGATAATGCCAGTACACTGTGTCAGAGTTGTATTTGGCATGGAGCACGGTAGACATAGATGTGCTCCATCTTCATATGAAAAAACCATGTTAGGGAGTGGTGGTGAAGGAGACAAGTTTAATGCTTTTGTCATACAAGAATGTGCCACGCCTGGGGATTCCCTTAGTCATGGAACTTCAAACACAGATGAAGGGGACGTGCTTTTCAGCGCTTACTACTGAAGGTGTGTGTCTGCACAGCAAAGGGCAAGAGAGCTGAGCTCAAGAGGGTTTGAGGTCCAAGTGAAATGATAAGTGTGCTTATGTGGAGAGAAGGAACTCTAGCTTCTGAATAGTTTTGTGGAACAAAACGGGACACTAGTTTAGTGAAATGAGTCCTCTTCAGTGTTTGTGCTGAAAGGAATATGAAATGGTAAAACTTGTTTGCATAAGAGGTTTATATGTAACAAATGTTGCTTTCAAGAGGAACAGTAATGATTCAAGGGGGACAATAATCCTGGTAGTTTGATCTGTGCAAGTTAGGTGCACGTATTTGTACCTGTACAGCCTCCTTCTCTATAATACAGAATATAATTTGTTAAGCTTTATTATTATGTTTGTGTGTATAGCACACATTCTTTCTGAGACTTTATCCTAGGGGCTGTTTTAACGTGATGGTTTGTATTTTGAGGGTCTGCTTCAATTGTTTGCATTTGACTGTACAAAGCCCATTATCCTCTGCACACTGAGTTTTTATGGGTGAATAAAACATGTAATCTTTCTGTTTGCCTTGTGGAAAGATTGTCAATTACATCTTTGAAACAAATGGGGTAAAAAAATTGAGTTTGTCCAAGAAGTGAGAAAAAATGTAAGGTAATGTCTTGTAGACAAACTTGATATGCACATGTTTTAATTAGCTCCTCATATATCTATATATAAAATGCTCAATCAGAGCAGTAGACACAGTAGGGTACATTTCTGGGTCTGAGGGAGAACGATATAAAAAGTGCAAGTCAATGTTTATCTGCACTGAAAATATTTTTGTGAACAGCTGTGAAGATTTGTCTAAGCAAAATCCTGGGCTGTGCTACTCATGCATTCCTGTGTTCCTTGTACATAGGTCAAGACACACAGCCAGGAGCTGCTGCAGCCCTGATGCTGAAATTACAATCATTCCTCACCAAGACTTCATAATACTCAAAGGAAAGAGAAAAATACACTCCTTGCTTTTTTCACTGCAGAGCCTGGCAGCTCTGATAATAACCCCACATCTGAGAAAGGAGATAGAGAGCATAGAATAGAGATACTGTGCTGCTGTACAGCACTATAGGTGGTACTCATGGGGAAAGGCTTACATGGTGCTTTAGGCTCTTGTCTGATGTGTAGTTGGTAAAATTTATTTATCCAAATTTATGGCATTTTTTTGCTGTCAGCAGGAAATACTTGAAATTTTGCAGCTCTGTGAGCTTGGGGGAGCTGGTGATGTTGAGTCTGGAGAAAAGGAGGCTCAGGGGGGACCTTATCACTCTGTACAACTGCCTGAAAGGAGGTTGTAGTCAGGTGGGGGTCGGTCTCTTCTCCCAGGTAACAAGTGGTGGGGCAAGAAGAAATGGCCTCAAGTTGCACCAGGGGAGGTTTAAATTGGATATCTGGAAAAATTGATTTGTGGAAAGGCTGTCCAGGGAAGTGGTTGAATCACTGTCCCTGGAGGTATTTAAAAGATGTGGCACTTGGGGGAATGGTTTAGTGGTGGGCTTGGCACTGCTGGGTTAATGGTTGGACTCAATGATCTTAAAGGTCTTTTCCAACCCAAACAATTGCGTGTTTCTGTCTTTGGAAAGTCTGATCAGTGACATTGTGCCCTAAAATGTGTGGGTTTTCTACTTCCTTTTGTAACCAGGCACATCCTGTGGTGTGGTGATGGTGAAATGTTTTAAGAGAGCAGCAGTAGAACAGACTTTTTACTTATGTGGCTCTTTAATATCTTAACAGTCTAAATATATATTTAGTCTTCAGCACTAAAATTTAGTGTTAGAAAAGTTAAACTTTAATGTTATTGCTAATTTTCTTCTTAAAGACAGAATCTAAGATTCTTGAACATAATTTTTAAATGAAAGGTAGCTTATTCTTAACTGAACTCTTAAATTTAAATTTATTTGGCCAAATATTTTATCACTTTTGTCTATTTCCATGTCAAATGACATTCATTCCCTTCTTGCTCTGTTGAAAAGGGTGTGTATATTACTAAAGTTAATTTCAGATTTCTTGTTTGTAGGCAACTGGGGGAGGATATGAAGGTGAAGATGCATATCCCAATGCAGAACTTTTCTTCTTGGACATTCATAATATTCACGTCATGCGGGAATCTTTGAAGAAGCTGAAGGACATTGTTTATCCTAATGTGGAAGAATCACACTGGTTGTCAAGTCTGGAATCAACCCACTGGTTAGAACATATAAAGGTAACTTTTCCTTGATTGTTCAAAAACTGTTTGCCCAAATCTGTCACATCAGACTTGCTTTCTGTGCTAAGCTGTGAAGTAGTCCTAGAACACATCAAACTACTTGGACTACAAAAGCAACATCCCTGAGTGTTGGCTTTTTTTGCCAGCTCATCTTAGAGTATGTTATGAGATACCATAACTAAGCAACAGTAGGTGAAATTGAATGTTTACTGCCTGCCTCAAGTTTAGTGTCTTTAGCAGAGGAATGCATTTTTACTCTGATTGGCTTTACATGTGTGAGAACTGATTTATTTCGGTTTCTTGCAGTACAGGCCTGCAGATGACCGTCACTGTGAAGTATCAGTAAATACTTCAGTTGTCAGTGTGTATGTGACTTTATTTTGTGAATTGTGGTTTTGTAAATAAATCTTGTAAATTTATTTGTAAATTTTGTAGTTTTCATCTTGCAGCACAAATAAAATACTTAAGCTGGTAATTCACCAGTGTTCTAACTAGTTGACCTTTGAACCTTTTGCTTCAAGTATAGCTGTGCAAAAGCAATTAGAGTATTATGTAATGAATCCTGCTTAATAAAATTTTCATTTTAATTTAATAGCTGGAAAATAAGTATATTAGAAGGGTGCAAGCTCCTTTTTCCAACAACTGAGATAATTCAGTAATTTAGTTCAAAGAAGGGAGTCAAATGAAATAACACAGAATTTTTGGAGAGTATATGCTATGGTAAATCCCCTCTTTCTTTGAAAAAGAAGCTTATGGTCTTTGGTTTATCAAGGTTGCTGTTTTGTGCCCTGTTTTTTAAGAATTTGCTGTGAGATGAATTTGATCTTACTAAGGGATTAGGGAACCAATCTGCTTTTCTATTTTTATACGAGAAATTCACTTGATCTCCTAGAAAATTCTTTTCCAATTAACTACACTGCTTTTTTCAGGTCGTTTAATGGAAACAGTATTAATTCAGATACTGTGTAGATACAAAGAAATCCACTTAGTGTTATCATTTGAGCAGAAATAAGTTGTGTTGTTTGTTTGGTGTGTGTTGCTCCTCACCAGCTCGTGCTGACAGGAGCCATTCAGGTGGCTGACAAGGTGTCATCGGGCCGGAGCTCGGTGCTGGTTCACTGCAGTGACGGCTGGGACCGCACGGCTCAGCTCACCTCCCTGGCCATGCTCATGCTGGACAGCTACTACAGAACCATTGAAGGCTTTGAAGTTCTGGTGCAAAAAGAGTGGATAAGCTTTGGACACAAGTTTGCATCGGTAAGAATTAGAACATAATTGCAAAGACTGTGCAGTATTAACTTTCTGAAAAGCTTTCAGTGTTAAACTGCTCACTTTGTGTCAGGGTTTGATAATTCCTTTCATAATTTCTGAATTTGGATTTAAAACATTTCCAGGTAAACTGAGCAGAACTTTTGGGTTTGAACCTGTTTGGTCAGTATTTTTCTTGCTATTCTTTCTCTGAGAACTCATATTTTGTCCTTTGCATCCTTTTAAAAGCATAGAACTGCTAGGCTTACTGTGGTTATTGAGCAAAGAAAATAAGAAGGCAGAAAAATTGTGTCCTCTCAAATTCTTCAGCTGAAGATCAGATAAAGCTGGGATATGAGGTTCTCCATCACTCTTTCTTTGGACTGTCTTGAATGTCACAAGAAGCAGATGAATGAGTCTAGCCAGTGTCTTCTAAGTGAGATTTTGCATGATTTGCTGATTTCTAAATATTCTAAACTAGTCATAATAGCTCCCAAGAGGCTGTCACTGGTAATTTTGGCTCTACTTCTGTTCAGTTGCCTTCTGGGCAGAAGGTTAGAAGCTCAGAAGGTTAAGTAGTTGCTTCCATAGCAAGCCCTTAGTATTTTACAGGTATGTGAATCATTTTCACAGAAAATTCACAGAATATTCTGAGTTGGAAGGGACCCTGTTCATCCTGTTCGTGTTAGAAAACTTTTCAGTGTCTTAGTGGAATTTTACTAAATGCCACAGCTAACCATTTAACCAAGAAATCTGTACGAGGAACCTGGAGGAGGAGATTAGGTTGCCAGGGAGACTGTGCTGTTACTTACTGTAAGCATTATAGCAGTGTTGCTTGTTGGTCCTGAACCTTGTAATTCACAGTAAGAAGTTTCTACAACTTCAGTAGAAGTTACTTGAATGGATGTTTTGTCCCTAATGAAATACTCTAAAGATACTACTTAATATAGCTAAAATTTGGAAAATAGGCAATCTGGAAAAAATCAAGAAATGGGAAAATATATCTGTGTGTTTCATGCCCATTTTACATTTGCAAGAGTGTTGCAGTCATTTGGAAATCCATGTATAGCTACTCAACATAAATCACCTCACCATTTACATGTGATTGTAGGCTGTGGCAGTTTTTGATCTGATATTCTAAAGGCGCTTTGAGGCTTATGAGATTTGTATTTTGGGTGTTGGAAGTGATAGCTGATGTAGTCTGGTTTTTTGTGTACTTACTTGTGGTCTTTCAGTAGTGATATGTTTTATAAACCTTTTAAGTATTCTGTCTTGGTACAGGCACAGGAAGATGTGAAGCCAGTGGCTTGACATTTTATTCTCATATTTTTTATTAAAAAAAAAGAGGATGTAGATAAAATTAGATGGTATCCCTGGGAGACTTGCAGTCAAACACATGTGTTATGGTTTAACACAAAGCTTAAAAAGAGAGATCTGTGTGCTCTTCATCATTATTAATAAATTCAAATAATCTATGATTCTTTTTGTTAAGCCATTCAATTTAGTTGAGTAATCAAAGGATTTTGTTCTCCCTCAACAGATGTTTTTCTCCAAATAGTGAGGCAGGATTTGGCATCCCTTCCAGATGACTCGCTCAGTCCATTGGTTCATGTCTGACAATGTAGCAGCAATAATAATGATTTAAGTAGCTGCTTTTGCTTAAACTGCTATTTTCCCAACTTGCTCACTCAAGTAGCAATCTTTGGAAATGGTTGAAGCCACTCTTCAGCCATCTGCTGTAATCTGAGAGTACTGTAAATTTTTATTTGATGGGTTATTTAGCGTACAGTGAAGGTTGGTCTTTTCTGGAGTGTTCTGTAGAAGTGGTGGAGTCACCATCCCTGGAGAGATTTAAAAGACCTGTGATGTGGTGGTTGGGGACATGGGTTAGTGGTGGACCTGTCAGTGCTGGGTTAACAGTTGGACTCCATCATCTTAAAGGTCTTTTCCAACCTTAACTATTCTATGATAAAATTATAATGTAAGCAGAAAATATTTTGATCATTCATACCCTGTTTTAGTTTGGTAATTGTTTGATAGACCTGTGACTTTGAATAGTGAGAACTAGACAGTGCAGTTAGAGCAGTTCCTGACCCTCATCTCTGAAACTGTTGTTGTTTCATTTTCCCTTTAGTAGGGAGTTGAAGAGTAGGGTGTTACTTATATTGTCTGGATTGGAGCAAGCTTCATGTTTTTATGGTACCAGGGTTGCAATTTGGATTACTTAATACCAAATAACCAAATAGTAGACTACTTAATAGTTCCTCTCTGTATTTTATATCAAATGAGGTGAGCAGTAAGTTTCCTTGTTGAAAAGACATTCCCTACCCCAACTTTTCTATGTGTGGTGAACTTAGTGCACTCTCCAGATGATAAATTTGCTTGTTATGTGGAATTTAATTCTAATTATGCATTCAAATATGAGACATAATTATAGATGGATGATACTCAGACATCCTGAAACTGCTAACTGTAGTGAAAGTGGACAGACTTCCACTCCTTACTAAACACATGTATGACTCTTAATGGATAACAAGTATCTCAAACCATGAAAACTGAAGAGCAAGGAAGCCAATTTGGTTTTCTTCTTTATAGTCGTTTGTTACTGTTGACTGAGTTCAGCTGCAATCCCTCATCTCCCTCTATTTCCTGCCATTCAATTCTATTATGTTAAACTACCTTGCAAGCCATTGTACAGAGCAGTGTACTGCTTTTATGATTTTTCATGTCCTTGAGGCATTAAGCTTGCCATCTTACAGGCAGATAGACAACATCTTAGGTCAACATAAATGCTCTTCTTTTGTCTGCTCCAGGCAAGTACATTCAAGCAGAATTATGTAGTGAATAGAAACTCCTTTTCCCTGAATCTCTAGCCTGTTCTCAGCTATCAAATGGTAAAAGGAAGTAAACAGCTTTTACCAAATCTACTTTTTGTCTGTGGGGCAAATTCCTTTGATTGTTACTTTGGGCACCTCCGAATAACGGGCTCACCCAAACTTTAAAAATCTGTGTTAATTTTGTGTCAAGAACACGAACATTTGTTGATCTCGTTCATGTTTGCATACTATCTCAGGGTGAATGTTAAGGTTCAAGTGTGGAGGGGGAAGAGAAGATTGTGTGGATAGTTTGATGATCTAGGTCCTGCAGTGGCTTAAAATAAAAAAGAAGACAAAGTATGTAACTTGGCTTTTGACAAACTTACCATGTAAATGTAGTTCAGAATATGTCTTGATTATTTTGTTAAGTAACGGATGCTTCAACAGTTCTGCTTGTCCAATAACCAGCAGGTGTTTATAACAGGACCGATTATCAGTTTGGAATTTTTTTCAGCATCTTTGGAACAGCTTTGCAGTATTTCTCTATCTGAATTTCTCCTCCTTGATGCAGTAACTGATTTTGAAATTATAATACTGGGTTGCTTTATTGCAAAAGAATTAATGCTCTGGTACAAAATAAGAAACCATGTCTATTGCCATAAAATAGCCTGTTTCAGTTAACAGGAGGCTGTATTGCTTCATTTCAGAGAATAGGCCACGGTGATAAAAATCATGCTGATGCAGACAGATCACCCATCTTTCTCCAGTTTATTGATTGTGTGTGGCAAATGTCTAAACAGGTATGTTGTGTTGTTCTTCAGAAGGTAACAGTGTGAAGAGATGACTGAATTGAAACCCTACGTCTTTATGTTTTGCAAAAAGTATTTGAAGAGGACAGCATATGCCTCTGCTCTGACCTGTAGTAAAAAAGAGTGTATTTACTTTTGTGAAAGTGATGCACAAGCTGTGGTTATGTTGCTGGGCATGGCACTGGCTGTGCAGGCATGGCTGGTGTTCTTGGATACAGGATTCTCAGACACACACTGAGAGACGTTTCATACCCGGCAGAAGGCTTTTACAGGAACTGCATCCAACTGCCTTAATGGGGTCTGTTGTTCTGTTTGACCATTTTGTGAAGCTGTCCCTTGAACTGCAGGGACACATGTTGTTTTGTCAATGCTTAAAAAGGAAGCAAGGGAGCTTTTGAGTGCTATGATTTAACACTGTACGGTCAGTAAGCAGTGAAACAAAGCAGTGGACTTAGGCTGTTTAGGGCCAAGGATCAGGACCTTTATTTTCCTGTATGGTGCTGCACTGTAACAGTGCACTGAAGATACCTTACTCTGTCTTGCTAGTAAAAGCGTATGTGTAACCATTCTGTATTTTATTCTTTTTATAAATTAAAGGTAGGTAGAACATTTTGAGATTTTTTTCAGTGGCTAGTTGGAGAAAGTTGAACACCTTGTGTCATCTGAACACTTAGTCTGCTATAAAGTGCATGAAAGTATTGCCTTAAAAATTACTTGTAGATGTATCCAGGCTTCTAAATTCTACCTTTAGTCTTTTAACCATGCATGTCCTTCTGCGTTTTCTATGTAAACAATGAATTTGTCTTTCCTGGTTTTAGTTTCCTACGGCCTTTGAGTTCAATGAGCAGTTCCTGATTACAATCCTGGATCACTTGTACAGCTGCCGGTTTGGCACTTTCTTGTATAACAGCGAGTTTCTCAGAGAAAAAGAGGTTAGTCAAACCACTGATTGTGTAATTGCATTGCTGTCTTTACTATAGGTGATTGCAAAAGTTTTGGTTGTATTGTATTTGGTTATAGTCTTTGCAGACAGTGATTTTGAACTGGCTTTTTTCTTATAGAATGGTGCCATGCAGTCACTAAAATATTTGTCAAGCACTGGGTTTGGAATCTTTCTAATACAGTAATGTCTTATGCTTCTAAGTAAACCAGAAGTGTATTAATTTTAGAATGTAACAATGGCTTCTATGATGGATTTCTCAATTTTATGCAAATGCTTACTGTTCTTATTTCGATTTCATTTTAGAAAGTGACTGAGAAAACATTATCGTTATGGTCTTTGATAAACAGTGAAAAATCTAAATACACCAATCCTTTTTATAGTAAAGAGCTAAATCGAGCACTCTATCCAGTAGCCAGCATGCGGCATTTAGAGCTCTGGGTCAATTACTACATCAGGTGGAACCCAAGGATTCGGCAACAAGTAAGTAAATTCTCGATAGCGTACAAAAAATGCTTTTAGACTTTGGAAATACGGATTTTGTGTCATAACTGTCTTGTAGAGCAGTACTTATCTGTTCAGGTTTTTTAGTGTTACATTTGTAAAGATGGAGGAAAAAAGTGTGATTAATTATTTAGTTCTCTCGTTAGCTCATTGAACTTATTTTCCTGTTTAGTAGCAAGTCATCCTTGAGCTCTCTCTAGCCCTTTTTCTTGGACACATGTCTAAGGGCATTTGATGCTACTAGATCCTGAATGACAATGCTTAGAAACAGGGCTTGCTGATCCCTGAAGAGCTGGGGCATTAGCAACACAAACACAGTTGCATTTGCTTGGTCTTTCTCCTTTTGCTGAGAGAGCCTATGAAACCATTTACAAATGAAATGACCCACTGAGTCCTTTCTCTTTCAAAGCTATGTGTATTGATGGTAAGATTTAAATTTTTTTGTAACAGCATTGTTTAGACTGTGCATGAAAGCTGTTACCAAAAATTATACAAATGGATCAGATTGGAAGTCCAGAAAAGCTTTTCTTAAATGCCACATAGTTCAGTTCTGTGCTTTTAATGCCTATGGACATTCTATGTTTGTTACAGTCTTGCTGGAAATCTCAGCCATGTGGCACATAAAGATGGTGTACAGAGATTTTTTTTTTGTCCTTTTTAACAGCTTGTGGAGGTTTGAGTAGGAGAAGATAGAGGAGCAATTTGTTTGACAGAAGCAGTCTTCACAGTCCAGCCCTTGGAAGGAGTCAGTAGTTTTCAAGCAATATACTTCCTTTTCCATAGCTGATCTCCTGTATTATTTACAGCACTTTAGAGGCTTCAGGAACGCCAGACAGTTTGCTATGGCTTTTTACAAATATGTTGCCAATTTGAAGTTCTGGTTTTAAAGCTTTTGTTGCTTGTTGTAAAGGATGAGGGTGTTTTGCAAAAGGTGAATCCAAAGATTTATTTTAGAAAGTGAAGGATTATAACACATGCAAATGAGCTGTAGATCTACTTAAAAATGCAGTTTGCCATTATTTGCGAGAGCTTTTTGGCTGAAGTTTCTCATTAGAAATGCAAACCCAAGTGACGGTATTCCATGCTGCTACTACTGGTCCCTCATTTTCACCATTTTTGTACACAAAATGCAACTTTTTTTCCCTGCACATGAAATTTATGCTTCATCTTCACTTAAGCAACTCAGTAATGAACATGTGTGGCCCGAACCATTTTTTTTATGATGTTTCTTAGTGCCATTACTTAGAAGCATCTTCTGCTAGCAAAACCATTATCCTACATCACCAGTCATCTGAGTACATACATTCAGCATTGATCCACTTCCACAAGTGCCTCAGCATTCATCACAATCCTCATATGGGTGCGTGGTGAGTGGTGCACCTCACAGTGCTGGTTGAACTGGTTTTGAACTGGTGAGGTGTTTAACCATTAGCTGCTGAAACTCCACTGCTGATAGCTTTGAATTACAGGCAGTTAACTGTGAAACAGCAACAATTTCCAGACAGGTATATTCAGCTGAAGGTAACTGTAGGCTCTGTCTCTGCCTTGGACATTTGTAATACTTCTTCTCCGTTTGTTTCATTACTCTGAAAAGGAACTTAAGATCAAAGTGGAAACCGTTAAAAGGCTCTTTCTGAGTAACCTCCTGAAAGCCAGAGCAGTTGATTTTAAACACATGCAAGTGTGCTTAGAGAATTCACTAATAAAGTTTTTTTATTTCACTTGTTTATTTACACTAAGTTGCAAATTTACTATTAAAAACTCAAGTAAATTTCATCAGTGAGAGAAGTTGTTTAATCTGAAGGCATGGATCTTAATCTGATCAGTGTAGCTAAAATAATCTGGCTAAACACTTTTTTAGGGAAGATGCTGAGACACTTGGCCTCTGGACTCTTAAAACTTTTTAGTAAGTAAAAAAAAAAGCTTTGGTCAAGGTATATGAGTAACTGTCTTGCACACAATATTAAATAACAAGAAAATAAAACCCATATGCTCCAGGAAATGGTGGCTGATTTTGAGTTACGACAAATGGTTTTGTGCAAAGATTGACTTTGGGGGACACAGCTGGAAGGCAGAGGGCTCTCAGGGTACAAGAGTGAGTATTTCTGTTTAGCTACGACTTGCTACGCCTGCCAGGAAGCCCTGGATACTCAAGCAGCCTGTGTACAAGTAGTTGGAGTGAAGTGCTAAGACTAACATGGATCTCTTTCTAGCAGCCAAACCCCGTGGAGCAGCGTTACATGGAGCTCCTTGCGTTGCGTGATGATTATATCAGGAGACTTGAAGAGCTACAGATCACAAATAATTCTAAGATATCCAATTCATCAGCCTCATCAACATCTCCCTCACAAATGGTGTCCCAAGTACAAACACATTTTTGAAGAAAATGTTGGCTTCTTTCTATACTGTAATAGCAAGTGGTGCTTAACATAGATCTATAGCATAAAGAGGAATATTCTAATGCCTTACATTAGACTGTCCTAACACAAATTATTTTAGACTGTCTTCATTTGAGGAGGACTTCAAAACAAACAAACCCAACTCTTCGATTACGTGCCTTTTAGAACCTGTGGACTGGGAACATTATTAATCAACTCATAGCTATGGAGGGCTTTAAGAGTTATTTTGGTAGGTCTGGTACAATTAAAATGAAATTGATTTATTGTTTTCATAAGAATGCTTTAATTTATTACATTGTAGGTCATGTTCCTGTAAGGAAATTCATGCTCAGTCTTTCATGTTGTGAATAAACACAATAATGTCAATAGGAATATTCACATTGTATAAAATTAGGCATGTGTGTATTCCTGTTAGGAATACATTCGTGGAATTCATGACAGAATAATAAATTCTATTGCAAGATGTCAGAGAGAAGTGTTGAAACTTTCAGATTACCTGAGAATTCCAAATTTTTCTTTTTTTAAATAAACAGAAATATGGAAGGCATTTCACTGATATGCTTCTAAATAAAAAATTCAAATAGCTCAGTAGATATCAAAATAAAAGAAATTTTTTTATTGTAAATTTATTTTTTTTAAATAACAAATGACAGTTGTACTGGATTCTGAGAAGTTCTGTTTAGGCTAGCTGATCAGCACTAAAGTACAGTACAAATTATCACTGTGGGCAGTATTGGTTCTCTGGATTAATACAGGATTAAATGTTTCTAAAGAAAGTTTATATAATTAGAAACAGAACCACAGAGACATTGCTTTAATATCCAGCAATAGCCATAGTATTAAAGCTTCTGTTTGTCTTCTAAAAGTAAATGTGCCTGTTTAAAGGAGCTTTTATACCAAAGTAGGCAAAAATTCTCAGTTATAAATAATTTTTAAAACTTGTACATTTATACTTTACTGTTTAATTTAACTTCTGTTCAGCAAATTTATTCTTAAGTATTTAAGGGGCTTTGGTATCCAAGATTTGCATATAGTGTGTGCACTTACATTGAACATTCAAGTGAGCTCTAGTTTCAAGCCTACCTTTCTGAGGCTTTTTGTAAATCTTTAATTTGTTCCTTTCAGGTGTTTTTTAAATAGTTGCAAGCATTTCTTATGACAGCACAAACTTTGCTCTTGATATTTAATTAAAATTTTGCATATTCTCAGAAGTTTAATTATATTCAGGCAATCCAGGAAATACTGCAATTCAGAATCTGTAAAGGACTCTAATATTGTTATTTTAAAGGAGATATTTTGATGCTTGAGGCTTCTGTCATTGTAAATTATTGTACATGTGGTGAGTTTTGATCTGCAAGATATAATAGGATTATATATAAATTAAGTTTTGTGTAAGTATATATAATATAGTTTATTAGAAATTCTGCAAGTTTATAAAGTGTAAATATTTTGCATATGAAAACTAAATTTAAAGCTATAGTTCCATAAAATAAGTCAAAGTTTAGAGGACATTGAATATTTTTAAAACAGTATTTTTTCAAAGGAGTAAAGGTATCCTGCCTCTGGATTTAATTCAGTATATGCACTGAGTTGCACTATGTTTTCAGGGAAGTTCAGAGCATACAGCATGTGTGTTTTAAATATGCAGAATTATATGACTCTTGTCCTCTAAATTTCATTCTCCCATCTATGCTCTCCAGTATGTGTATCCAGAATAACAATGTTGTCCCCAAATCTTGACTTGTTGAGGTAAATAAGATTCATTACATCAGATAAATGAAGAAGGATACTCAGTTGTTCATGATGTACTTTACCTTTTGAAAGCAATGCATAATCTGGTATATTTGCCTTCTACTTACTTGCGGTTTATTAAAAAAAAAAGCTATTTTTATTAGAATATTTAAAGTTTCTGTATTTAACATGTTGGTGACATCTCTGAGTAGTGTGAAAAAGTTCTGAAAATCTAATAGTTTTTACTGTGTAAACACTACACGATAACCTATTGCATTTGGGAAAGTGTAATATAAGGGAAAGGATCTTTTTGCACTTACTTCATTACATATTACTTTGTTCATATTACTCTTCAGCTGAATTTGTCTTTGAAGCTCTCTAACATGGCTCTGTGTGGGCTTGGAATTTTTCAAGTCAGCAGATAAGATAGGTGTTTTAATTGTTTTTACATGAGAGACCAACATAAGGGTGGTTTTAATCCAATATGTTCTGGAAAATACTGCAAATGTAGGCATATAAACTTATCAATGCTAACAGAACATCTCTCTCCTTCCCTCATAACTGGGTGCTCCCGGCTGTCGTTCTGCACAGAGCTCCTGTCCTCTGTGCACACTGTAGCCTGTTCCCTGCCAGGAGCACACCTGGGGGAAGCTTCTGAGGTCATGATGAAGAGAGTTCAGGTGCTGAGTGCCTTTACTAGGAGGGGTGAAAAAGCAGAGCTGGGGTGTCAGCATCACCAGCAATGAATGCCCAATATCCCACAAGAAATGTCAGTCTTGGAATGCTAGTTTAGGTTTTTTGTATTCTTCCTTCCATGGACCTGAGGAGATAAGCTAGTTTTTGTGTTGGGCTTCACTTACTTATTTAGAAAGGTTATTTGTTGAATGCCTTCTTTATTTGCTCATGCCTTACCCTTCCCCCCAGCATCACTTTTACGGCTGTACCCAAGACATGACTTGTGTGCTACCTCCTTCTGATGTATTGTTAACCTCTGCCTTGAGTTCAGGTGTTGTCTCGCAGCGAGCATTCTGTTATGCATGAGAAAACATGATCTGTAACAGCGCAGGATCTCCTCAGTACTACCGCTTCCTCACTAACCGTGTCGGCCGCTCTCCTTGGATACCGCGGGACTGCTCTGGAGCCGGGCTCTGTGTGTCAGGCGGCGTTGGGCCGGGGGGAGAGCAGTGAACATCATCCGTCTGCCGTGTACGTGCGGGGAGGGGAAAATAAAGATGTCAGTGCTGAACTCTGCCTCCATCCGCCCTTTTCGTGGCGCGCCGGCCGAGTGCCGCGTCTCCGTGCTGGGGCTGGAGGGGGCGGCGGGCGGGGGTTGCCCGGCCCGTCCCTCCCTCAGCCCGGCCCCGCCGCCCGCCCGCCCTCGCGGCGCGCAGGCCTCTGGGAAAGCGCCGCCGCCAGGTGACAGCGCTCGGCGCTGCCGGAGCCCCCG
>NW_024581134.1:396769-469227 GCF_017639235.1 Corvus kubaryi | reverse complement strand
CGGCCCGAGCCTCGGCCGAGCGCGGCCCCCCGGCCTCGGGACGGCCTCCCCGGACCCCTCCGGCCCGAGAAGCTGCAGTCTGGGGGCGGCTGCTGTGCAGCGGCGGATGGTCCGCGGCGGGAACCCGCTGTTGTCAAAGTTTCCTGCTGCGGTTGCCGTATGCCGGCAGTGCCGCCGCCGGCTTGGCCGAGGCTGAGGCGGCCGCGGGGCTTCGGCCCCGTGGTTTGGGGCAGCGTCCTGCAAACTCGGGCTGAGCCAAACTCGGGCTGAGCCCGTCCGTGGGTTTTGAGATTGTTGCCGATTGGGGTTTTTTTCGTGCATGTATTTAATGTGCAGAGGTATGACTGTCCCCAGACTGTCCCCCGGTGTGCGGTGTGTCCCGGAGTTCTGTCCGTGTGTCCCTGTGTGTGTGCGGTGTGTTCCCGGTGCGTGTCTGTCGGTGTCTGCGGTGTGTCCCGGTGTCCCGTCTGTCCGTAGGGGGGTGTGGTGCCTCTTCGGTTCCCGGCTGGCCGTGAGTCCGCAGGGTCTCACCAGAACGGTGCCAGGCCCTGGGTGCCAGGTGGGACCACACCTCCTCCAGCAGCCGCTGGCAGAGACGTTCCTTCACTCAGAAGTTTCCAGCTGAAGGCAGACTTCAGAACTGAGTTTAAAAATCCTTAAACAAGGAGTAGAAATGAACGGAAATCTCACCCTGATGAAAACGAAATAAAAAAGAATATTTAAAATCAGCGCTAGATTCTAGTCTCTGTATTCTCTCATTTTTTCTGTTAGGAAAAACCTGGGGTTTTACATCATTCTAGTGAGGATGGAAGTCAATTGTCCATTTTCTATCATCAAAACATACACCTTTGTATTCCTTATTAATGCACTTTCTTATCCTAATTTTCATCTTCCGTTCTTCTGATCTTGCTCTATCCTGGGCCAGTTATAATGTCCATTTGTCATATACTTTATTTGTTTGCTGGTACGGTTGTACCAGGCCAGGCTGTGTGTGACTGCAGATGAGGCAGAGTGCAAAGGCAGTCAGTGCTGGTGTGTGCCCCACTGGTGCGTGGGGAGAAGGCGTATTGGTGTGACCAGTGTTCTGTGGAGCACTGACACATCCCCCACACTGGTCTCAGGGGATGGTCCTGCATTCATATTCGTTTTCCTGCTGCTATGAGCTCTGTTGATATAGTGATTCCTGGTGAAGATAAGACACAGAAAAATAAATCCTTTTCTTAATTAGCAAGTGAGTGCTTATTTGAAAACAAATTTAGGCAAGCCCTGAAGAGATACACTGGAAATTAAGAGATGTGAGAGAATGAGAAATAAACGAGGTAAGAAAAGAATTACTGTAGGTTTTAGCCCTTGGATTCTTTTGCAAAACTTAAGTGAAGAGTTCTCTAAGTGAATCTGGATTCGAGTTCAGCACTAACCTGAAAGTTATCTTTGTTGTTCAAGCAGGACTATCATAGATGTGTTTTAGTTGCAAAACAACATTGTGAGATCTAGTCCTGTATAGATTGTGCAGGTGGGGTGAAAGCTATTAAAATTTATCAGAAAAGTTTTGAAAGATCTTCCATTTCAGGTATGTTGTTGTTGCATGGATCTCTGCCTTATACCTAGTTATACTGGCAGAGTTAATGTAAGGAAGGAGCTCTTGTCCATAGTAATTGGTTATCTAAGGGTGTTACCCCGCCCTCTTAATGTCTGAGGTGTGGTGCACCTGCTGGGTGCTGGCTATGTGTAAGTGTATTCACTTCAGTGTCATGGAACGTTCACAGAATCCAAAGCTAGTTTATGAATTAACTAAAAAAAAAAGCAACATTTTCTTTCTGTACTTTACTTCTGAATAAGCATTCAATCTGTAGAAGAGCCCAGCTGAATGGTTTGAAGAAAAGTGGCAGTTATCGAAAATATCAGCTGAGGCTATGGTAACACTCAGGGCACCAGTTCCCTCTGGCATTCCCAGTTCTTACTTGGATAACTGTGTGTTTTGAAGCAGACCTAGTGCACTTCAGACTGTCATTGCTTCTACCTCTCAGTACTGCAGTACTTGTGAGCAGCACTAGTTTAGGGGACTGTTCTCAAACTGCATTACCTGCAATTTAGTGTGGTTCAGATGCTTTAGGGTTCTTGTAAATAGCCTACACCGAACATCATCACTGTGGCATGGGAGAGCCCACATGAAGATTATCCAAGATTTATTTCATGAATTGGAAAAAAATGCAGTTAACTAGAAGTTATCCTTTAGAAAGCATGTATTTTCAACATTTAATATAGAATACAACGTTAGCATCGTTTAATTTTTTTAATACTAGCATGAAGTACTGAGGATTTACAGAATAATCAGGACATATTGATAAGGACAGTATAAGGAGTTTCCTATTACTTGGCCAAACTCATTCCACGGGTGGCTTTAAGAAAAAAGCGTGTGAGTGATAAAAATTACACTGGATAAGGAACATAACATTTTTTAAGTTCCTGGGACCCTAACCTCGCTTTTAACCTCCTGACAGCTCTGTGTCTCTGACATGAACTAGTAAAATTCTTTTTCCTAATTTGATCAGTAAAATAGTTGCATTCTGCCCACAAAGCAACCCAAGTTTTATGATGTTAGTGATCAGTTACAGTGTTGCTTTCTGGACTTCTCAGTTGCTATGCTGTTCAAAATACACATTTTGAATTACTGCTAAATAACTTGAAATTTCTGATTTTGTAGCCCGACTGGATCCCACGTGGAATGGTGTAAACAGCTGATAGCTGCAACCATTTCGAGTCAGATTTCAGGGTCTGTCCCATCAGAGGGTGTGTCCAGAGACTATAGGGTAAGTGACTTTTGAGGAATGCATTGATTTGTTTTAAGATAAAAGAGTGGGAGATCGGAAAGGTCCTTGCTATGTTGATTAGCAGGTGGTAAGTACTTGAGTGATTGCTGAATGTTTCAGAAGTAAAAACATCTCATTATGTGTAGGAGTCTCTTGAATCTGCTTTGTGTTTTCCTCTGTATTTAGAATAGTGCTGTTGAAGTCTACAGAATAAAAACAGAAAGGTGAAAGGAAAATTTAGAAGTCAGTGTTTTGAATAAAATGTCAGAAGTGAGTTGTCTTTTTTTGGGTTACTATATAAAATAATTGGTAAAGTAGATTATAGTTACAGGTTGAAATGGTTTCTAGTGTGTGTTATTCAGAGTGCAGAATTGAGTGCCTCAGATTTCACAAAGAATAAATGAATGACTTTGTTACTGTGCAGAGAACATAACTGAGTATCATGTTTCATGGTGTTTCACCGGAGACACTGAATTTAAAATCAAACAAACAAGTCACCTTTTTCATTCCCTCCCAGCAAAATTTTTGTCACTAAGGTAATGAGTGCACAGCATGGTTTACCTGACAGTTCCACTGTGCATTTGTGCCCCTGTTCTTTCACGCTCACTGGCTGTTCGCTCCATGCAGCCACTCAACTCAGCTGTCGAGAATGGAGCATGGGCAGTTTTTCTCCTCTCACAACATGATAGAAGTTACCCATGTTTCAATTCCCTTTAGAAGCCCAACTTCCTGCTGTCTAGATTCCTTTTTCTTCCTAGATATGTAACAGTTTTATTGTCTTCATACAGAATGGCCAAAGGAAGGTTTTTATCTCTTTTGTTTGTTTTGTTTTAACTAGATTTTAATTCACATATGCTTTGTGATTACAAAGTTTGTTATCTGGAAGCAGCGTATTTTAGATTCAGTGACAACAGGTCAGATTCAGCTTGAGTCTGAGATGAGTCCATAAAATATTTTTGACTGTAGTGTATTTAAAAGTTCAACCTCAACAGAGTTTCACACTATTGGTACAGTCAGCAGCTTGTAAAGAGTAGCTCTCCCATACTACAGCAGCTGAATTGCAAATGCTTGCTCCAGGTCAAGGCCAACATTTTTGGTAAAACGCTGTGGGAAACGTTGCATTACAGCTGTTGGTGTTGTATTTGCCAAGGATTTCATCTTAAAATCCAAGTGTGTAAGCTTGGTGTTCAGTTTATCTCTGAGTTAGAATGCATTCCTCTGGAATGAAGAGCACTGTTTAATTTTGAATAACTTCCATCTCTATACCAGACTCATCTCAGATATTATTTAACAGGAATAAATCTTTTAAGGCCTAATTAAAATTCTGCTTCAGTCTCTCTCTGAGAAATGAGAGAAAAGGATTTAAGCCTGATGGTTTAAATTAAGAATTTTTGTGGTTAAATTGTATTCGACATCATTGCATTGCTGTGGTTTGAAATCCCATATTTGTATATAACTTGATGGAATTTTTTATGGTTGCTTACTCAGTACCACTAACAGGTTGGGGTTTCTCATTATTACTGTGGAATTCATACATGAAAAGACAATGCCCGTATATAGCTCAGTTTTCCTTTGAGACATCTTTCTCTTTTGATGCACTTTCCTGGGTCTTCATTACCTTTGGTTACCTTGAATTGCTGCATTTAGAGACTATCTTACAACTCAGAACCTTCAGGTCGGGTCAGATGTGCGTGTTTGCTTCTGGAACTGGTCAGGTAGTTCTGTTAGTTTGTGCTGGATTTACCAGGAACTCACTGCTTTATTCTTCCTTTCATCCTTTTTTTACTGTTAAAATTAATATGTTTGCAAAACTAGGTAAATATATTGATTCTTTTATCTAACGGTGTTACTCATGTTACTCTTACATGACTTACCTTACCAGAATGTGATTTAAGGGAAGGGGAGTCAAAGGGGAAAGCAAAGGGGCAGCTAATGGGCTGGTCAGAACTGGAGAGCACTGGGGAAGCTCTAAACCCTGCAGCAACATGATCTCAGTCTGAGTTGAGCTGTGCTCTGTGTGTCTTCTCTGACACATGCTCTGCCTGCAGAGTGTTCTTGAATGAGGGGCTCATATAAATGAAAATTGCTTAGATTGTAGTTGCTGACTACAAACACCTTCAGAAGCTGGGAAGAGTTGTCTTTCTCTGAAAGGTCAGGTGGCTCTCCTTCATGGCTGTTAGTGCAGGTTTATTGTCTTCCACCTAGAAGGATTACCAGGCTCTTTCTTCTCTTACAACAATAGAACATTGTAGCAGGATAAAAGGGTGATTACGAATGAATCTATCCAAAGACCTTGGTGTTTGTTACATCGCTAAAATGAAGTGGCTGAGATTTTTTTTTAGACCAAAACAATTCTGCAAATGAAAGTTACTAGTTCTGCATAGTTTCGTTTTGTTCTTTCAAAATCCAGCTATAATTAAAATGTTTGGGAGTAGAGTTCTTTTGAAAATCTGGTGAAATAAGATATAGTGTCTTTAACGAATCAAATCTGTGTGTTTCATTGGATAACATTTTATATTTTAACTAACAGGTGTACAGGAGGCCGGTTATACGGGTAAGATTACCTTTGGCTAGCAGTGAACGGCCTCCTACCTGTGTGTCTCTTGTGCTGTGTGAGATCTTGGTGTGTCAAGCGTTCTTCTTTACCTCATTAATGGGTTTTATGAACCAGTCAGACCATTTTGCTATGCAGTGCAACAGCTTCTTTGCCATAGAAATGCTTTATATACATTACAATGTTTTCGTGAGCAATAAAAGTCAATGTGTAAGAGAGCAATATTTTAAAATTATGTTATGAATGTGCAATACTAACTTCAGTTTTATTACATTAATTTTGACAAAATGGATGCTTGCAATTCAGGTTTACATGCTTCAGAGTGCAGAGTACTGTGTTAGCAGCTCTAACATGTCTATGCTAAAGAATACCAGTGGTGAAAGCATTAAGTCTGTGTCTGTCCTATTTAAATAAGTTCCAAATTCATGCTTGCCTTTGTACTTGTTTTACATTAGTTGTTACCAAGCTGTAACAGGATTGAAGGTTATGTTTGAAGTTAGGCACTAGTGCAATGACCTACATCTTTTTAATGATAATTTTGATACTAGAGCTTGCCCATTGTTCATTGAAGATTAAGAAGGGCCTTGTTTTCTTGCCCCTCTCTCTTAGTAACATTTATGGAGTGAGAAGTGATCTGGATAGTGTTTTGACATTGTTCATGAAATGCGTCCAACACTTTTATTCAAACAAAGACCTCTTGTTCAGTCTGAAGCCAAGAGATGAAGTCTGAATGATTTCTTTTTCTCATCCATTGTTTACATATTTTAAAATGATGTGTTTAGTCCAATCATCCAAATCCACAAGTTGATCTTTTTTTTTCTTTTAAATAGCTAACGCTTCAAATAATTGGTCTGAGTTGAGTAACAAAAACTGGTTTTGTTCAGTTTTTCCCAGTTCTGTGTAAAGGCTTTGATATTTGAATGGTCTGCTCTGCTTCTTTGTCTTTCATATATTTAAAATTCTTTGGTGTATTTGCTCATTGTCCTGCTGGTTTTCTTCCAGAGATCACAATGTCTATTTTTCTTTGATTTCAGAAACAACATAATTATAATCTGAAATTTAAGTAATTTCTGTATAACAGAATTCTAGCCATACCTAAATGTTAGTAGTCCTTTATAACTTGAAAGGGTTTTTTAAGTGCTTACAATTTTTTTAACTCATGTAAAGTTCAAATTATCTGAAGGTATCTGAAGTCCTTCTTCTAAGTTGTTTCTTGAGGGTTCTGTAGAAATCCTGTAAAAAGAGAAATTGACTTTTAACAAACATTTGTAAATTTAGACTGAGGCTGATTTTACAGTCTGACCAAGTGAGAAGTTCTTTGCATTTAAACTGGGAGTAATAGACTGTCATGAGCACAACTTCTCTCCAGTTGTTAAAGAAAGAAGACGGAAGAACATTTTTGGCTGAACATACTAAAACAATTCCTTCAGCTAACCTGATGACATTTGTGCTTCTTTCTGGTGTGCATAAGGACCTTATGTTTATTAAAGAAGTTTAATTAATGTTCAGGATTTGCTGCCAATTGATGCAAAAATCAATTAATGTGAAAATGTGAATTGTTTGCCTATTTTGCTGTGAGTAGTGATTTTAGGTTCTGTGAAGTTACTGGCTGAGTTTCAAGCCACAACATAGAAGTTGCTGGAAAGATACGTTAAACTATAAAGTTGAGAGTTCAGTTACAACATGTTTTACACAGTAAAGCATTTTTAAAGTCTCTAGATACTTCTATTTGGTGTCGACCTGGTTTTTTCTGTGAAAGATTGCATGAGTTTTCCCATAATGCTGCCTTTGCGAGCTGTACTCAATTTCTTCTAGTGATAAGCATGTGGCGTTTTTGAAATTAATTTTCTTCACTGTAAGGTTATTTGTCTTAAAAAGACAGTACATACTTTTATGTTCTTATCTACAGAGCACTGATTCTTTTGTGAAAAAGGGAGTAAATTTTTCATTTTGTGTTGTGCCAAATAACGTTCAAAGGATGGTGCTAATAGCTTGGATTCCTTTCTGTGGAAAGTAGTGTGTGCCAGGAGTGGAAGATTTTGGAAAGCTAAACTGGAGTCGAAGTATATGCTGTCTTTTTAAGGAAATTTTTAAAAAGGGAAACAAAAACTGAGAAGATTCTGTCCTTTCACCTGTTGTTTGCATTTTTTTTGCTGTTACTTCTCTCTTGCTCTACTGCTGCCTCATGCAAAGCAGGAGATTCAGGATGGACACAATGGCTATCATTCTGAAGCAGAACCTGATCAGGTGGCAAGTTTTACTCATCTTTCATTCATTAACTGTGTAGCAAGGTACTATATATTAGTACTCATACAGTGCATACAAATCTTACATTTCTTATTCAAGAGAAGCCCTAGAAAGCATTTAGTGTGTAACTGGTTATGTGATAGGCAGACTTTTCTTGTAAGGTCATGTAGTCTAAAATGTAATGCTGAACATAAGCCCCACATAACAGAGCACATCCATCCTCAGTTTGTAAGCACTGGCTATTTCTCTACACATTGTTTTTTGTGATTGGGTGCTGCATGTAAAATTTCAATAGTTTTCAAGGAAATCTGAAGCCAGAGATCAGCTGAAATATTTTTAGAAATTATTTATTAGTGAGGGCTTGTGGTAGTCTATTTGGAAGCAGACAGATCCTCCCAATTACGTATATGTGGGTCAGAGCTGCAATACAAGGGAAAGGTTCCTTGTTTGCTTTAACAAGTTAGCCCGTTATATTTATTCAGGATGTAAAAAATTGAAACCCTAATATCTCATCATTTTGACCTGAGATCACTTTCACTCGTGGTCCTTAACAGACCCACAAACTGTTTTATGCTGTATTACAATCTTCAGTACATTGTAAATCTTAGCTGCCAGCAAAGGACCCAAAGAATCCATCATGTATCATTCAGCAATGAAGCCATTTACCTCAATGAAAAGTTATGAAACTAACCAGTATTTTGAAATTGCTAATAGTTCTTCTGTATTTTGTTGTTACTTCATTCTTAATCCGACCTTCTGGATCCAAAATTCCTATAGTGAACCTATTACATAACCTGTGGCACTCTCAGTAAGGTATTGATTGAAATAAAGCATTGTGGGGTGCTTCTTGCTATCAAAACCACAAAGTTAAAATGTTAAATAAAGTTTCTGCCATATAATTTTCTCAGATGAAAACAATCAAATATTAAATAAGCAGCATTGGAATTTAAAAAATAATAAGAGCTTGAAAATGTTCTCAAATAGATAAAATACCCCAAATAATACCTGCATTCAGCAAAACACTAACAAAATATTAATTACTAATTTGGGCTGATCTTATTGTTCATGTTTTTGTATGCTATATGTAGCTAGCATGTGAAACTAATTGTTGCATAAATGCTTTGTTACTAATATGTTACTAATGTGTATGTCTGTGTTACATTTTAATACAAAAATTTGTGTTTGGTTGTTTTTTGTTCCTTTCTTTTACTGTGGTACTGTTAGTACAGTTGTGTGATTTAAAAAAGGACACACTTCTTGTGTTTCAGTAATCTGGTAGTAAAAGCACTTTGCATCAAAATATATCGATGTGGTACAGATGGAGACTGAGATTTACTCACAATTTTGGATTTCTGCCAGGCACTGCGGGATGGAAACAAACTAGCACAGATGGAAGAGGCTCCACTTTTTCCTGGAGAATCAATCAAAGTTATCGGTAAGTGTACTACTGAGTGCTGCATTGAATACTATTAAATTGCTAGTTTATTTAAAAACATAATATTATTTCCTTTTGACTTTTGTTATTTAATTTAATGCCACTTTAGATTAACTGATTAGATGTGGATTTCTTTTCTTTGTCTTTTAAATCCAAGTGTTGGCAGGAGAAACCAGATCCAGAGGATGACTTGCTCCATATAGATAATTCCTTTTTTTCCTAAGGATTTTTTGTTCCACAGAGGTGTATGTATTGTACTTCTGCTTGGGGGTGCCAAGAATGTGTCATAGCTTCAAAATTGTAGTATCAAAAAACATGAGATTGCAGTAAATTTAGTTTCCAGTTCTTAGGGGGATTTATTTCTCTTTGGCTTGTGACAGTGAGCTCTGTGTTAGCAGTGCAGTACTTCACTAGGAAAGAATACCCACAAATAGAAGTGAAAATGAATGTGTGGGCATAGAACTGAATTACTTGGAGGTTGGGTGCATGTGGATCAGTAATTGCCCATTTGGATGCTCTGTCTTTCGGGTGAGTGTGGGTGCTCTGCACCTCAGGGCAGGGACCAGAGCTGCCTGCAGCTGGGGGTACCTGCAGGGTGTTGGGGACCTGCCTGCCCTTGCTGCAGCCCTGCCCCAGGTGCTGAGGAGCTGCTGAGCAGCAGTGGGGCTAAGGAATTTGATTGCTTTCATTGCTGAGATAAAGACAACTCCGCAAGAATAAGCTTTCCTAAAGAGGTCAAGCATCAAAATCTTGTGAGTTTCAAATGAAAATAGATTGTTATGGAGTAAATGTCTATAACAGTAAAACAAAGCTTTAATTGATCTGTTTTCCAGCTAAGGATGTTATGTATATCTGTCCATTTATGGGAGCAGTCAGTGGTACGCTCACAGTGACGGACTTCAGAATGTTTATCAAAAGTGTTGAGAGGGTAAGACTTCACTATCTATCTGCCTATTGTTTCAGGTAGGAATGTTGCTGAAGTAGATTTCAAAAAGTGACAAATTCAGTGAAGTGTGATGTTTCACAGCAGTCTACTAAACAGGAATTATTGTTGGCTCTAATGAAACACATATGAATAATATTAATTTGTATTTCTTCTAATGTAATAAAATTGTTTTATATACAAATTTCAGGATCCACCTTTTGTTGTTGATGTTCCCCTTGGAGTTATAAGTAGGGTTGAAAAAATTGGAGTACAGAGCCATGGAGACAATTCATGTGGTATAGAAATAGTTTGCAAGGTAAGGCATGGTAGAGATTTTTTAATATTAAAATATTTTCATTTCATTTTTCTATAAGAGGAATCTGCCAGCCCATGTGCTGTTTTTCTGTCTGATCAGTTCCCTGTAGTTGAATTGTGCTTCATTTATTTCAATTCCTGTATGATACTTGCAGTCTTAAACACTTCTGCATTTTGTCTCAAGGGTGAATTCAAAGAAAAAGTGGCTATTTTTATATCAAGCATCTCTAATGACACTCCTAGTTATCTCATATGAATGCTTACAGACCTCTGTTCTCTTGGGGGTTAGATGATGTCAGTGACTTTGTGTTCCATATATGCCTTCCTTCAAATGTCTTTTATTTGCTTTTTCTTTTTTTTAATTTATCATAGAGTAAAACTGTAACTTATTTTTGACAGGATATGAGAAATTTGCGGCTGGCCTATAAACAGGAAGAGCAGAACAGATTGGAGATCTTTGAAAACCTTGTAACACGTGCATTTCCTGTTTCTAATGGACTGGTAAGTCTTAAGATGGAGAGGAGGTGTCACTGGCTCTCCTCTTTTGGGAAAGTGTAGGGGAGGAAATACAAGGGCTTTATAACAAACTTTGAAGTGTTGATTCATAAAATCTGTTGCAGAGCAGGCAGGCCATTCTGACCCTGGGTGCTTTTTGCATTAATTCATCAAACACTGCTGTGTCCTGCTATTGAAGTTAATTTATAAATAACCCTTGAGATCTAGATTTGCCTAATGTTGCTGATTAAAAATATGTATGTATTGACTCTTATTTTCTGCAGTAGGTAATTTAATATAGAAGTTCTGTCTAGTACAACAAATAGGTACAATTAATCTTGTTATTAGTTAGCTGCAGAATTCTCTTTCCATTTGCCTGGGTGGGTAAGGAACTGGTCAGGAGTAGGAAACCAATTTTCTCATCTTGGCATTGCCATTGATGTGTTGTGTGATCAGAGGCAAATAACTTGAACTTTCTGTTTCCTGTCTTGGTTTTGTTAATTTTAAACTCATACTTAATGGAGAAAACTATTTTTAATCCTCTTTCTAGCTCAGTGTTTTCCAGTCTTGACTGACGGTGTTGTGTCTGCTGTTCCAAGAGTTTTATAAGTGTTAGATTTTGAAATACTGGAGTGTTCACTGTTTGGAGCTTGTTGTGCATACAACCTGTCAGGCAGTAATTTATGATTTTGTTTTGTTGTCTTTAGCCTCTTTTTGCATTCAGCTATAAAGAAAAGTTTGCAGTTAATGGCTGGAAAGTGTATGATCCAATGGCAGAATATAAGAGGCAGGTAAGTTATAGAAGTACTTGCTGTGGGTTTTTTTCTCCATCTCTCCCAGAGCCATTTAAACAAGGAAAAAATGTTACAGAAAACTCATCGTTTTCAGCTCTTGCTACATGGACTAACTGCCTACATCTCATGTTTGGGTAATAAAATGCAAGTGGCCTGAGTTTGAGTGCATTGAGCACCTGCTAAAGTTGATGGAGGTACAGGTGCTGAGTACTTGAGCAAATTGGTCTAACTTAACATGGTTCTGAAATCCACATTTTTCAAGTGCTGTTTCTACAAAATACAGGCTTTATAAAAAATTGAATTTGAATAAGCAGCATTAAACAGAAGACTGACTGTTGTTTGTAATTTTAAATCTACATTTTCCATATGGTTATTTTCCATATCAGTTTAGTAGGAAAGACTTCCATTGGTTTATGATTGAGCATGAATACCTAAGTTTTTAACTTATTTAAAGGAAAACGTGGGCATGCCTTTTTTTAAAAAGGATGCAGGACATAAAATTTTTCATTGCCCGAAACTCAGATATGTAAAGGTCTAACCTGAAAAATGCTAAACTGTTTTTACTTTCATACAGGGCTTGCCCAATGAGAGCTGGAAAATATCAAAAATTAACAGCACCTATGAGCTTTGTGATACGTACCCTGCTGTTCTTGTTGTGCCAACCAGTGTAAAGGACGATGACCTCTCAAAAGTGGCAGCATTTAGAGCAAAAGGGAGAGTTCCTGTAAGTGAAACTTGTACAAGAGGATATAAGTGCTTCTGAAATTTGTAGCTTACAAGAAATTATTAGTGTTGTTTTAGGCTTTATTTTTTAAATAACAGTGGGATGGCTTCCTTCCTGAGATGGGGTGGGGGGCAAAGAAAGAAGAATTAGGCTCAATGGGTTTAGAACTGAAGAGAGCAGCTCAAGTGTGAGTTTAATTGCGCAATTACTGTGTCATGTAGTAAGTTTTTTGTTTAGAGTTAGCACTTCTAGGCCACAGTGGTGTCTGATGCTCTGGCATGTATTAGCTTGATTTGGAGTAGAATGTGTCATAGCCATAGTGCTTTGCTTGAGATTAGACAAGGTAGCATTAGAACCCCTGTAAATATGGTAGATGGTGTTGGTTATCATGCTTAGCAAGGTAGTGTACAGGTCCATAGCCTTCCACATGGAAGCAGTTTCTCTTCTTCCACTGCCCTTCTTTTTCCAGTTTGAAAGATACAGGCTAAGTTGCTATTAGAAATAAAAGCTGAGATGTTTAGAATCACTCTGTACTCCAGCCTCAGATTTGGGATGAGCAGTCAGTGCTAGTGTGCTGCCAATATGCTTTTGCATCGGCCTGTCCTTAAACTTGCATTTGTTGATTTGCCAGGAAATAATGCCAAACAGGCATGTGATTGTCTAGTTGTTCTCTGGCCTGCTGCTTTTATAGTAGTATAGTAAATTAAATAGTATTCTCTTATTCCAGGTGTTATCCTGGATTCATCCTGAGAGCCAAGCAACAATAACACGATGCAGCCAGCCATCAGTTGGCCCAAATGATAAGCGTTGCAAAGAAGATGAAAAATATTTGCAGACAATAATGGATGCCAATGCTCAGTCACATAAACTTATCATCTTTGATGCCAGGCAGAATAGTGTTGCAGATACAAACAAGGTAGGTTGGTATCATAACTAGCATTAGTTCATCAGCCTTATTACAAGGCTGAAGCTTGAGCCAGATACCAGGATATGGAGAACCTGATGTTGAAAAGAGATAAGAAAGGGTCCCTAAAGAGGGCAGGGGAAGGAAGGTAAGTTGCTTGTAGCATTTTGGAAAGGCTGGCAGGAATCAAAGGCAGCATGAAGATATAGCTGAGAAATCATGCAGTAAAGCTCACAGAAGATCAAAGCTTTCATCAGTAATAAGGGGAAGGTGTATGGATGGATTATCAAATGTAGCCTGTTCAATTAGAATTTCTTTCACCTAAAAAAACACCCTCTAGTTTTTTTAGAAAAACAAAAGCCAAAAATATGTTTTTATTAGGGCTAAAATAATCCGTTCTCTCAGAAAATGCTGAAACTTGAGCAAAATAATTCTCTCTGTCCCTGAAGTCCTATACGTGTTCTTCTCATTGTCTGTTTTTTACCTTTTGAATGACAGGCTAAAGGTGGAGGATATGAAAGTGAAAGTGCCTACCCAAATGCAGAGCTGGTCTTTCTGGAGATTCACAATATACATGTAATGAGAGAATCCCTGCGGAAACTTAAAGAAATAGTTTATCCTACTATTGATGAGACTCGGTGGCTGTCAAACGTGGACTCCACACATTGGCTGGAATATATAAGGGTAAAATGTTTTTGATGTGAAAAATCAATTACTTTTTTAAACCATATTTTTAACTTGCACTTCAGAAAATATTGCCAAAAAAATGTTGAAACTCAAGCATGTTGCTTTAATCAGGATAATCTTGTGAAAAAGTTTTATTTTTAAATAGTCACTTAGAACACAGCATTTTAAGCATTCCATAATAACTTTGTATGTCCAGTTTTAGGTACTGGCAGACAGTGCGTTAATTCCCAATAGCACAGTATCGTATTTACTGCTGGACACTGTTTTATTTTCTTGGGAAGGAATGTTAGTGAGCAGTCCAGGGTTATCCCTCTTGTTTGGAAGAATGCCCTGGGAACTTCAGATTATATTTGAGCCACTGCCAAAAGGGCTTGACTGTGAATTCTGCAGTCCTTCTCATCCTTCCCTCCTTCAGTGCAATGTTACTGTTCTTGTGATGGGCACCTACATTTTCATGGGCTGTTTGTAGTCAGTGATCTATCAGGTTATCATCTGCCCTATTTAACGTAATATTAAAATAAGTCACTACCACACTCAGTTTTACAGTCAGTTTCACTAACCTTTGAAATTATTTTAGAGTAGATTATTTCATTACCACATTCAATCCGCTGTTTATGATTAATGTGGATGGAGTGTAATTTGTTTTATTAGCAGCTGGCTCAAATGTCATGCAAAACATGTTTGGGGTCGTTGATTAGTTTGACTGCCTGTTCAGCAGTGCCAGCTGACAACTGCAGCAGAGCCAGTAGAGGGAGCAAACATGAAATTAAGAGTCATATTTAATGATATTTTGGGAACAGTTTAATTTTCTTCTTTTCTTGAATTTGAACTATTTGAAACAGCTTTGGGAATCTTAGTATCTGGAAACTTTTCTTACCACCCTGGCATTAAATACAGTAGTCTATTGTGTGCCCATGGTCACCTTTCATTGCTGCTGACTCTGGTGAGGTTATTGGATTAGGCAGTGTCAGGAGTGAACTTTGATACCACTGTCAGACAGGCAACAATAGCACAGCAATTGGAAATTTCATTTAAATTATTTAAAGAGTTGACACATGTGTGACATTATTCATTAATCTGTCCCTTACATGCTGCTTCACATTAATGGTACTGACAGCAGAAACTGCAGGCTGATTTCTTAAAAGCTGCCATTATTGTGTTACTGTGTTGATAGTAACTTTCTGAGATTTTTTCCAAGAATTCCTTGCCTTTTGACTTGGCTTGTAATAGCATTAACAATCTACAGCTTTATTCTTAACACATCTGCTGATTTCTGGGCTCAGACCAGTATGGCTGTGTCCCAGTTTAATGCAATGCATTACTGGAAACTCACCTTCCAACCCCTGGCACCCACAGCGCTTCAGAGATGGTCCAGGAGTGTCTGTGAAGGCACCAGTAACTCTCTGTGTATGAAGGTAGGAGTAGCAACGTGGGTCACTTGGTGCTTATTGCACACCCAGGATATCTTCTGTCTAAGGGTAGAACTTGCACTATTAACTGTTTTTCAGTTCTTGTTTTTTAAGCCAATCCAAAGCCAGTTATTCATGAAGAGCCCTAACTGAAATACTGTGATGGTTACTAAGTTTTGAAACATCTGTAAAGAGTAATAAATTTGTAGAGGAAGCTGTTTTCTAAAGGCTGTTGTCCAAAGTGGAATAAAGTGCTTCACATACTCCACAGATACTTGCTGAATTAATAGTAAATGTGTTTTCTGTCTCCCATTCTCTGCTCGTTTCCTGTACCTGTTCTGTTATTCCCAGCCGTTTTCCTTCAGAGGCATCTGTGTTCTCTTTAAAGCAAGCTATTGCGTACCTGTATGTTAAATAATACATAAATTCGTTTTCTGCTTTTATTGAAGACCAAACTGTTTTTCTATTTAGTGCAGTAGAGATTTCTAACTGAAATAATTGGCAGTTAACTAGTTCAGACCACGAACTCGGCTCTCTCATAGGCACTTTTGTATTATTTCTTGATATTTCCACCCTGGCATCCTTCAATTCTACCATAAAAGATATGCTCAATGAAAGATAGAATCAATGGAAATTGTCTCTAAAACATGGTTCTTGGAAGAGGTTTGAAGACTGGTCTTGTGCACAGCTTCTCCAGCAGATGCTCGCTTTCCTACTTCCCAGAAGATGTTTTTACATGCCTGGGAAGTGAAAAGTGCAAATATTTTGCAAGATTACATTTTCTGATGTTGGAATGCAGAATAGGAATTCTTCTGTGGTCCCATTTCTAGTGGTTGTTTTTTTCCCCCACATATTTTTCAGTGCCATGAGAGGTCATGTTAGAGACAAGTCTTCACAGGAGAGAGTTTATTTCTAAAAAGCTAGAGGGTGGCATTAGGGAACAAAATAGGTGTGGTTTTGAGTGGGGACAAGAGTAGCAAGTTCACACAGGTGATCTCAGTCCTGTGCCATCTCTGTCCTGTCCTCTCCTGCATTGCTCCCAAATCCAGGCTATTGATGGTCAGCTCAGAAGCTGAATGCAGTGTATACTGCATGCACCAACAAATCAGAACAGGCTCCCAGCCAGGGTTTTCTGGGTTTGTTTGGGTCGTGTTTTGATATAGATTAGCTGGATGATTTGTCCCTTTCTCTGAACTCGGTAGTTTCAGTTGAACTGAAAATGGAGCAAGAAAGAGTGATTGATTAATGTGAAATGAGCTTTGAAAACCTCAAACTTTCAGCCTTTGGAATAGATTACAGTATTTGTGTCTTTTCATCATAATACATCAGAATATCAATTAATTTAGAGAAGGGATTCCCAGGTTCATTTGTTATGTGCTGCTGATAATGGAGAGCTGGTAAGAACTCCGTCCTGGACAACAGAGTGCACGCAGTTTTTGTACCTCTAGGAATATACAGACCACCATTTGGAAACCTCTCATTTAAAGCATTCTCATCAGGATGATTATGTAATTAATCTGAAATTTTAGAACGTAATGACTTTAAGAGTATAAAATTATAACTTTTTTTTTTTTGTAGAGTTTTGGATAGTATTTAATACTCTTGTTTCTTCATTTTTGTTTAAGATGCTTCTTGCTGGAGCAGTACGAATTGCAGATAAAATTGAATCTGGTAAAACCTCTGTAGTGGTGCACTGCAGTGATGGCTGGGATCGAACTGCACAGCTCACTGCACTGGCCATGCTTATGCTGGACAGCTATTACAGAACCATCAAGGGCTTTGAAGTTCTTGTAGAGAAAGAATGGATAAGTTTTGGACATCGATTTGCAATGGTAAGCTGGAAAATTTAGTGTGCAGTTTGTCATCTTCAGGGCTTTTACTTTGAATAGGACATTTTCTCACAGTACTCTGCTGCATTTTAGTTATTGTCTCTGGTGTGCTTTTAATGGTCTGAGTGTGTCAGAGAATTGTGACCTGTTCATTTTTAACAGGAAACCTCTATGTGGCATATAATATAAAGTAAATAAAAATGAAGTGGTTTGAATGCAGTGGAGAGAAAAAGTCATGTGGCTTTTTTATGAGAATGAGGGATTGTAACTTATGTTATGGAGCTTATGAATGGAGAACCAAGAAAAACAATTAAGGTACTAAAGTGTAAAATGGCTGGAATTATTACTCTGATTTAAGGTTGAAGTGTTTATTTAACACATGGGCTAATGGGGAATTAGAATAAATTGTTATGACATTCTGTGGGCTCTGACTCTTAAGATGGTTTAGTAGAAATGGCATGTAGTTATGACAGGTGGAGATGGAATAACCATTTTTCCAGTTCAGTCTTAAATAAATTCCTACCAGTTTCACTCACTGGTAGAAATCAGTGGCTGTGCAGTAGAAGATGGGGAAACAACTGGAAGAGCTTTCCATCTCTGCTCAAAAGTGAAGGCATGTCCATAAGTGAATATTGGGATGCATTTTTAGTAGTTGAAAAGTGCAAGTTAACATTATGGAAGACTTGCTTGTCTTGTTCACTACTGGAACATATTTAAGAGTTCCTGAGCTTCGCAGTGTTGGGATGGTACTGCAGACACACCAGACTGAAATGCAGTGTGCTCTGACTTCCAGCGAGTGGGACATGGAGATGATGATCATGCGGATGCTGACAGATCTCCCATTTTCCTTCAGTTCATTGACTGTGTTTGGCAAATGACAAAGCAGGTAAGATGCTGAAGAGTGTATTTCTATGAGGTATCAGTCTTTGACTTGGAAACATAATTTGTGTAGGAGAACACATTCCTTTACAGAGCAGTAGCTTGTTTACCTGGAGTTAGTTGCTCTGTGGCTGCACTGTGCACACAGAGGGAAACTTCGACTCAAAGTGAGGTACAAGGAGCTAGAGATTTTGTCTTGAAACCAAAATACCTGCAGTTTTTTTCTGTTTAAAATAGGCTTACAAAGGGTTTGCTGTTTACATAAATAAGAGTTATTGATGAGATAAATGATTTGTGTTGCATGTTCACTGGTGGAGTAGATGTTCATGTGGATTTATATTGTCCTTAAGAAACAGCAAAAATTTGGGCTGATTGTGAGCTGAGGTTAGTAGAAAGTTCTTTTATATATGTCTCAGATGTTAACATTTTTATCTTTATGTATACAGGACAGCATTTATACCAAACAAGCCTATTCTCTGATAAGTTTTCTTACTTCCATCACTGCTCTTAGCTCTAGCTCAGGGGAGATCTTTGAAATTAGTGATCCATAAGTACCAAAATATTCATCTTCTCATTTTTGTTCTGAAATGTTAAATTATTGAATGGAGTTAGTCTTCATTTTCTTTATTTGTGCCTCCATGAGCAAAACCTCAAGGTTTTTCTGAGCTTTTATATTGCAATTCTTTAATGGGGTAATTGAAATAGGTTGTCCACATGAAGGCTTTATTTCCAAGTGATTTAGCAGTTCTTGGTGCTTGACTCCTTTTTTTTTTTTTTTCTTCTTTCCCCTCTCTCTTTTCTTTTTTCTTCTTTCCTTTTTTTTCCTCCTTGATCTGTGCTTTTATGGTAAAAGCTGTTAAACTGAAGTCTGTCTAGTATATGATTTGTTTTGAAGGGAGGAGGATAACAGTTTGGTTCCATATGATCCTAGCACTCCCAGATCTCTTACCTTGTTCTGAGCATGGTTCTTAAAAACTTACATCATAGTTGCCAAAACTTGTATTCAAAACAGTCATCTTTGGTGCTTTACGAAAGTTCCCTGCTGTTGTACTGGGCCCTTGTCCAGGGGGTCTTGTAGACTTTCTCTTTCTGTGTATCTATATTTCAACATTAACATGCTATTTAGTATGGCTGGAGAAAATAAATGAAAAAATCTGTCCCTCCTTCAGAGAAAAGCTAATAACAATAGCAAAGAGAAGCAGTTCTAAACACCTGGTAGGAACAAAAGTCCTCTGGGGAGATCCTTAACTGAGAGCAGCCTCTTCTATTTTTGTGATCTCCCTTGCTGCCTCCTATTTCTTGCTATAAACAGTTTAGTTCCCTCTAGTTTAAAAAACAGAAAGGGATGAGGGCAGAGGGGGAATCTATGAAACATTTTGCCAATACCACATTCAAAACCTGGATCCAGAAATTGTTCTGAAATTCGTGAACAGCACTGATATTGAAAAATCATTAATGTTGCACAGGAAAAAAAATAGAAAAAGTTGTTCTTGAACAGTTCTTGCCCACTTATTTCTATTTTTCAGTTGACTTGAACACTTAGAGAATAGATGTGGAGACTGTGATTATATTGACACAGACCTTTGAAAAACAGGATTCCCTTTTACCGTTGCGCAGATCACTTGCTCATAAAACACTGATAGTTCTGTGCCTTACAGTTCATGGTAAACATATGTGAAATGTTCCAAAGCTCAAATGAGTGTTAATGACCTCAGGAGGGTGTAAGGGCTCTGGTTTGGACATGGGCTAAAAGCAAGCAAATAGGCTCTTTTGGGGTCTTAAGAGTTATATTCTTAAAATAGTCACCTTAAAACAGTGAGAGAATCTCTAACTTCCCACTAAGATACAAATTTCCAGATAGCTTCGGGCAATGAAATTTAGTCCTTCACAGCCTAATACTTTCCCTTGGGTTTATGATCTTCATGACACACAAATATAATAACAGAGAACTTGAGAGAAGTACATTGACATCAGATTTTAATAAAAAACATACGGTGAATTGATTTCCCTCCTCTTTTAGTAAATTCTGGTGATACTGAGTAGCAGATGTCAAATTGGAAAGACCACATGTGAGCTGATGAAATACTGATGCCTGGTGAAAATGAAACAGAACTGTAAAATTTGCATGTAGCACTGCAGTTTAACTTCCTACCTTTCATGCACAGAACCCTCACAGGAGGAAGGTCTGTTTAAAGTCAGCTGAAAGTTTCATCCTGTTTGTTACTTGGTGTCAGCTGTTGCTGGAGGTGCATTTTTCACTGCATTCAGCAGTGCACTGTTCCTCTGTCTAGGGTTCAGTAAACCATTATTGTCCATTGCACAGTTGTTTGTGCCAAGTGTTTCAGTGTTAAATGTTACTGTAGTACAGAACGAGTTCATTGATTAAAAAGCAAGTGTATTTTGAATGTCTCTGAATCACATGCCACTTGTCATCATCAGACTTAAACAAGATAATTTCTTTTTTTAAATGCTGCTTTAAAAAACCCCCAACAACTCCAGCAGCAACAAGTGGGAGATTTTAATGACCCATGTGTTTTCTCACAATTAGTGGATTTGACAAGAAGTAAATTTTCATTTGGGGAATTTTTCCACCTGAATTTTCAAGCAGACGCTAATAGGCTGGGAACTACAGAGGAAGGCATTTTTAGGTCAGTGATTTTTCAGCAGCAGTAATAGAAGCTTTACAGTCTTGATACATCAGCTCCAACAGTACAACTGTTGTATCCAAAGACAGGGTTTCAATGAAGTGCTATCACTTATTAATAAACTAGTTGGAGCGCAACCACTGATGTATGGAATTTTGAATATGCTTCACTAGATTAGAATAGTGGCCATGTCAGCATCCTTCTGATTAGTATGGACCTGTCACAACACACAACCCTGATGTGACAAGGCTCATTAAATGCTTTCAGTTAAAGAGAGTCCCTTTAGGAGATGCTTTGTCTTCTAAGTTTTTTCCAAATATCATTTTGATGCTTTGCAAATTATTTTTGCTCTCTGTATCTGGTTGCTGCTTTGAGCTGGACACAGCAGGCTGAGGTGTCCAGCTGTCAGAGACCCACTGAATTTGCTCCTGACTTGATTCAGCATACCTGCTTGTCAAGTTCTGTTCATACTTCCTTAAAGTAATAGCTGTGTTTTTAACATCATTGTTTTGTAATTAAGTTTTGGCACGATTTCCTAGAGAGAAGGAAGTTCAAAAGTACTAACTTATGAACATGACAGAAAAAGAGATTTTGATAATCTTAATTTCCTCTATGCCTTATGAAAAGAAATGGTGAGAAGGCTGAAAACAGCCCTTGATTTGTGAGAGAAGCCCCAGTGTGAGCACACTGTGCTGGTGAACAGTGCACAGTCTGTAGCAGAGTAATAAGAAGGTTCCCATTCATTTTCTGTTTCATGATGCTGATAATCTCCTTACTCAAAATTTTCAGTCAAAAGTTGGTATATATTAGCTTGAGAAGTCTTGGAAAGAGAATGTTTTTACAACGTTTGACTTAGCTCAATATTCTTTTTATAGAACATTGTTTAAAACTTAGATCTTTCTGGATTTAATACAAGCACACCCATTGTGTGTTATTCAGCTCTTTACTTTCAACATGAATAAACATTTGCCCTTCATAAATCACAGCTGACACTGAAGAGGAATTTCTGGATCAGCTAGCTCACCCACAGTCCCAATTGCTGTGTTACTCCTCCTAACTATAGGAGTCATCTTTATTTTAAGTAGCTCTTGAATACGCCAAAGTATTCAGTGTTCTTTAGTGGCACAAAGCAGAAGCCAGTCCTCCTCCTTCTACATATGTGAAATACTCACTTAAGATTTCTCCACATAACAGGAAATTCTGCCTTATAAATCTAAAACTTTGCAGTTTAGACTCCTGTGAATATGTATGCTTTCAGAGGGAGTGCACAAAGTTGGTTTCATTTGTCCTGAATATTATTCTCTTATAACATGCTCTTTATTGTTAATGAGAGAAATGCTTCCTTAAGTCTTCTCAATTTTTTATTCTTCTAAATGTCTATCATTCCATGTCTGTATTTGCTACCCTTGTCATACTGAACACAAAGTTATTTTGACACATCAAGCAGTTGCCATATGTAGTTCTACTGTGGTATTTGACTGAAGAAGGACTTTTTCCATCTGAATGGGCAGCAGCCCTTGGAGTTTGCAGTAATTTCTTCCTTTATGGATTTTCAGAGCACTACAGATTAGGAGAAACATTTTCAGATTTCTGACTGATTTTCTTAGAATATATCAGGTAACCTCTGCTTGTGAACAAAATACCTAATGGTCCTCAGGGGAATAACAGTTCTTTCATTTCAGATGTACAGGGTTGACTTTCCCATACAGAAGAAGAGGGATTAAAGGCTTATTGTATATAGCTGATGGTAAACTCAGGGGGTGTAATGGAGAAAAGTAACTTCGTTGAGTAGAAAGTGAAAGAAAATTTTTTTTGTATATGTTAAGCACAATGTATGTGCAGTAGTCTTTATTATTGAATTCCTTGCATGTTGAAATAGGAAATAAAACTCTTAAATGCCATTATCTTATTTTTTTCTTTTTTTTTTTCCCCCAAATGTTTTCTTGTCCCGTAATAAGATATAAAGCGTATGTTTAAGAGGGTTCAGGGTAGAGCAAAATACTGTTGGAGCTTCTTAAAATGGATTGCTTTGTATCACCAGTTTCACATCAGCTAATGTTTGTATTCTGGTATACTTGGATAATGAATGCAAAGTATAGCTCTGAGAAGTATTGGTAAAGAAGTACATAGGTGAAATGCATTATTGAAGTGGGAGTTACTGAAATTGCTGAGTTTTCCTGAAAGTAATCCCTAAATAGGAAAAAAAATCTTACCTGAATTATTTGGTTATTTCCTATGTCTGACTTTCTTCCTTTCTACTCTGCTTAAAACAAAATTCACAGTAATTTTACAATTTTTTTTTAATATCAGTTTCCTGCAGCCTTTGAATTCAACGAGCTATTTCTGATCACCATTCTGGATCACCTTTACAGCTGTCTCTTTGGGACTTTCTTATGCAACTGTGAAAAAGAGAGATTAAAAGAGGTAAATAATTTGTATAATGCAGATTCTTGGTTTTCTGATTTTATATGAAAATGCTTAGAAAATGACCTAAGAACACTTGAGCTGTGTTTTTGGATACTTTTGTCACATAGTCTTAAAAAACAATGCAGACATTACATTTCATGGTATGAGAAATATGTACTGAGTGCCCTGCTGTTATGTGAGGTGGTACTTAGGTGTCTTTAGTTGTCATCTGTTTGGGGGGTTGGGGGTTTTAGTAAGTCCTCTTGTATATGTTTTTAGCCAAAATACAAAATTTTAAATAATACTAATTATCAAATTATATTAGCATTTCTATTACTATTTCCAGAGGAGCGCCTATGGATGGCTTGGCAGGTTACTATGGGATATAACTGGATGGAGCTTGTGGTTGAGGACTACAGAAATTTAAATTAACTAAATGAATGAAGTTAGGACTCAATGAAATATGTGTTTGTGAAAAAAAAAGAATTAAAGTTTGTTAATATTCCAAGTACACTTTTGCTTACTTTTGGCTTTGTTGTTTTTACTACCTCATATTTTTAGAGCAAGTTACAATTCCTTGTGATATTTAGTTTTGCTTTTTTTTTTTTTTTTTTTGGTTTGTCTCTACTACTTCTGTAGGGGAAAAGTTGCATGTAAATACCACAAGATGGAGCTGAATAACATGTTCTCAGCAAATGCAGGGTTTCCAGACAGCTTTCTTTCATAAATAAATAGTCAGATGCAATTCTCAATAAAGAAATGCAATTTAAGACACAGCGGTAGTAGAAACACATGCTTTACAAGACTGAAGGAGTTTAAAATTGCAAGATGAATCTGATGTAAGTTCAGATTTCCGGTCTTTGATCTAATCATTATTATGCTGATTAAATTTAGAGTAATGCAACTTTCAGAAGTGCAAGTAAAGGTACAAATAGTCAATTCAAAGCATAATATCAATTATTTGTTAGGAGCAAATAGTGTGAGTGGGAAAATTGAATAATTATTTTTCACAGACGCTATTTTGGATCTTTCAAACTCCCTATCTCTTTACTGATATTCTTGTTAAAGCTAATTTTTTTAGTTTAGTTGGTCAGTGTGTAACCACATATTTAAGTAGGTGTATATATTGCTGTAAATTATGAGCAGTACAAGTTGCTTTTGCTCAACTAGACCTTAGTGTCTCTGAAAATAATATGCCTAAATCTCCTTTTTCCATTAGCCTTGGACCGAAACAAGTGGTCAGATGTTTTGCTAAATTTTTAAGGCTGTTTAATGATCAGCTATGAGAAGTGTTCTCAGACTGCATGTAATTTTCTAGCAGATAAGGTAAATTTCACAGACAGAATTAGTGATATGTAGATACTAACATCATAGTTTAAGATTTTGCAGTCCATGTCATTAATTATTTTAACTTTTTTTTTCAATCAGGAGGTGAACACAAAGACTGTATCTCTGTGGTCCTACATAAACAGCCAGTTAGAGGAGTTCACAAATCCCTTCTATGTAAATTATGAAAACCATGTGCTGTATCCTGTTGCCAGTCTGAACCATTTGGAACTCTGGGTGAACTACTACGTCAGGTGGAACCCGAGGATGCGGCCTCAGGTAAGAGCTTTCACATGTCTTCAGTGCTTTGTTGAAGGTCACAGAGATTAAGAGAAATTATACTATTTTTCCTAGTGTCAAATGCAGCCTTTAATTCAAAAGTGCTCATCTGTTGCACGTATTTCAGCTGTCAGGGGAAAGGGTGTTTGTCTTGAAGATGATGCAGGATGTGTTCAAACTTGGAAAAAGGATGTTTTCCTTAAAGTCACCCGCAGACTAGGGAGTTATAGTATCACTGTATTGGTTTGTAAAGATTCACGGTCTTTTTTTGTCAGAAGATTACTTTAATAACACTTCTATAATACTTCGTAACACTTTTTAATACTTTTATTGCCTTAACCTTCTTGTAGTTTTGTGTACCTTTGTTTTTGATCATGTTTTGCCCTTTACCAACACTGACATAAAATATAGCAGCAGTTTCTGAAAGAACTGGACTATACCAACTCATTTTGCAGGCTCTCCAAATGAAGCATCGCGTGGATGCTTGTTATCAATTGACTTTTATAGTTTTAAGCTGGCATACTAAAGATTAAACACTCCCTATACATGCTCCTTGATTCATCCAGTATTTGTTCTTATAAGTAATGTCTGCTATTCAGATAAATCTCTAAATCTCATCAGACAAATGTTCCATATGCTCTCATGCTTAGAAGTCTGAAGAAAGAACATTCAGATTGTGTCACAGCCGTAATATATCTGAGTGTGCTACACCATCTCTTTATTAAGGTAACATTCCAAGGTACCCCTAAGCATATTATGATAAATTACCTGTATTAAGTGATTGCTCAAAAGCTGCTTTCATCTTCTAGCAGTTAGAATGAGATGCAGGTTTCAGATTTATTAGACATCCACAAGTCAGAGGCTGTAGTAAAAGATGGTGTTCCAAGGTAAGTTTCAAGGACACTACACTGGTAGAAGTCCAGGTATCTGAAAAATATCTTCTAAGGTCCTGGGAAAGTCTGGATTGCTTGTTTCTCTCACTGAGGTGTTTCCTCTGAGCTGCTTTGTTTCTCTTGTACTTTGAAAGATGGTGTATTTTAAGTTATATACTTTTCAAGTGAAATTGTCAGCTGCTTTTTAGCAAAATAAAATCTTTCCTTTAGCCTGTTTGGTGAATATCATTTGGGTGGGTTTTGCACTGCCTGCAGCAGTGTCGGTTTATGACTTTATTTGATTGAGATCTCCAGGCCCTGAGAACAGGCTTTGTGAACCACATGAAAGCCAGTCCTGGTCTAAACGAGGGGAGGATGGGGAAGAGATGACATAATGAGGAAATACCAGAGCTGTCATCAGTGAAAGCTCTGCTCACTGCCTCTCTGTCGCAGAGTGCTCTGCCTGCTTCTCTGGGAGATGCTCCTCAGTCACTCTGGCACGTGAGACTCATTCACTGTCTGAGAGCAGGTCCCTCCATCAGCAGCTGAAGGCATCAAAATGTGATGGTCCTGGTAACTGCCTTGACTTTACTGCCACCTGCTTTTCTCAAGGGACTTTAAAGTGTTTCAACTTTTAGTTCTACCACGTAAGTTTTGTCACGTGGAGATACATCATCCCTTTCCTCTTGTCTCTGGCCTGAATTTATGTGATATTTATGACCAATATTTGGGAGTGTTTCACATCTACTTGGATAAATTAGCAGCAGAAATTACAATTTTTTGTTGCAGAATTGCATTCGCCAGTCTACTTATGAAAGCGCAAGCTTGTACAAGCAAATAAATAAATAGTTTCTGCAGTCACAATATACTGGGTTTGCTTTCCTCTCTGTTTGCATTGTCTGTTGTCACACCCTGTTAACCAATTCAGTAACATTCAGACCCATTCAGTGACAGAAAAAAAGACAATGACCCTTGTGATACCCAGCAAGTCTTCACTTATCTTCAGTGAAAAAAATTCTTAATCAGTGGATTTATTAAAATAATGGGCATCCCTGCCTAATGATAAAAGGTGGTTTTGTTTAATATCTTTTAATGTGTACTCTCATTTTCAACTAAATATAAGAGAAAATTAAATATTTAACGTAAGTTCTCTGATGATTAGTTCAAGGCAACCTTTTGCTGTTTTATCAGCCGCAAAAACATCTTCAGACAACTAGAACATGTTTATTGTTTTCGAGGAGCTCACCAAAAAGGAGAAAAAGCCCAATAGGTGAATTTAAGGGAGGATAAATAATAGTACTTTTAATATAATCAGAAGGGCTCTTTGGTACCTGTTTCCAACCAATTTTGTGTTATGGGAGAGAAGTCTCAAGAGCAGAAGGGCAGGTTTTGGTTGGAGGCAATATTTTAGGTTTTCGCATTTCAGCTTGATTAGTGAGCTTGATTTTTAAATGGACTGAGAGAAGTTGATCACTGCACTTCATTGCCTTTTCTACTGGACATGAGCATATATGACCTATAAATTTTTTTTAATTTGAAAATTACTGAATGTTAACTTGATATAACCATGTGTTTTTGTATTATTGTATGCTGTCTTAAAATACCTGTCTCAAACTTCTATTGGTGTGGTACGGTCTGAGCATGTTCTTCATTGCTCTAGGACATACAGAGTTCAGTACTATTCTTATGTTCTGTAAAGATTGCTTAGAATGATACATCTTCAGTTCTGCCTAAGCTTTGTGGAAGCCTGAGGTGGTGGTTTTGATAGTGTTTATTTGCCTCAAGAGCCCCATTTATTTTGTATTGCAATAGGTCCTGTGCACTTCAGGACGCGCAGCCTCTTTCCGTAGGGTTCAAAGCTCAGGAGTCTGAGAAGTGACCACTCTGCAAAATTCTAGGTTAAATGTGGACATCTCTTGTTGCTAAATTGTGCTTCAACAAGGTCATTCTAATTCTTAAGTGAAATAAAACGTTCTTTGGTTTGAGTTTGGAGGTGTTACATCATTATTGACTTCTTGTCCCAAGAAAATTAGATAGATTTAAATTCTATCTTATTTGAGTTCATTGACTGAGAAGACCTTTTTCAGATTTGCCCTTTCTTTGAGTTGGAGAAATGTGTATTTGTATGTGGCATGTGGAAGAGAAGCTCCTCCATTCTCTCCTGCAGAGGTGTGGCCTCTGTGGGTATGTGCTCCTGGCCTTACAGATGACCCTACTAGTCTGGAGTACATTAGATAATACGATGCTTTTGAATTTTTTCAGCTGATATATATTTTTCCCTTTTCTAGATAGTCATTTTGTCCTCTTCTTGATACTGGTTTGAGTTCTGGCTGCCAGATGTCATTAGTATCTCTTTGGACAACTCTGGAAGGTGGGGAGAACACAACAATCATGTTCTTGAATATGATCTCTGCAGGGACAGTATTTTTGAACCAACATACCCTATCATTCATATGTGCAGACCATGAGTAAAAGTTCTGGTCCTTTCAATCCAAGCTGTGAGAGGCAAGGCAAGGAAAATAATGCATTTTAGTCACCAAATTTTGCACAGTCTATTAGGATATATTTAGTTCTTTTTATGCTTTCTTGGAAATGATGTTTTAACCCTTGGAGGACAGGGCTTAGTTTAATTTTCATTATATGTGGGGGTTTTTTTATTTTTCTATGCCTGGTAATTTTTCTTCAAGCTCTGTTCTGTAAATTTGGCCACAGTGTTAGTGTTAATACCATAGAAATCCCTGTAATTTTTCAAATTCATTCTTTCCTTCGTGTGTGGACTGTCATCCAGAGTAAAAGGCTAGCATCATCTATAACCTAGAAATTCAATTCAGCTACTGGAATGGGATCATGTGCTAAGGGCAATCCCAGAACTTCTGTGGAAGAGCCAGGGAATTTCTGTTGGCAGGTTAGCAGCTCACTTAAAGATGTGAAAGGGAAAGGTAGGAATAAGTAAAGCTGTTTGTTCAGTATATACAGAAATAACTGTAAAGTATGTAAATAAAAGCAGCTTACACTTGCTGCTTTTATTTGCTGCTATTGCAGAAGGATTTGATGTGTTGAACAATTGAGCAATCAGATGTTAGCTGAGCTTCAGTGTCAATAAACACAAAATATCGTATAGCGAAAACAACAAATAAGATCCTGAGTGTCACTGGGAAAATTGCTGACAATAAACTGGAAAACATAAGTACTGAAAGGGTTTATCCTGCATGTAACAGGATAATGTGTAACTTCCTGCATATAACTTGCTGCCTGGCATGTGGAGTGTTCATGTATTTATCTCTACCTTCAGTCTCACTGCCTAGTGTGTTCCTCTCTGAGCAAGTTGACATTGGTTATGATATTTTTGAAAGTCCACACATTTGATTTACCACCATTTTGTGGCAGGACAGAGCTATCATATGGCTCTGGAACTGCTTGGCATTGCTGATTCTGAGTCCCTCTGTTTGAATGAAAGAGCAAGGCAGGAGATGTCAGGAGAAGGAACTGCCTTGTGGGTTGGACGGCTGAATGTTAACCTTAGCAAAGGAGATTCCATCCCTGCAGTTAATAAAGGGTTTCTTGTGAGATGAGGCAGGTTTTGGCCAGTACCTGTGTACCGGTTTGGCCAAATTTAGAAATATATCCTCTGAGAGGAGGCAGGTCACAGACCACCCCCTCCCCTACCAGGTTCGGGAAAAAATAAATTTTCCTCAAAGGAAAGTGAAAGAGAAAAAAAACTATTTATTTAATAAACACACGAGAAAAGGAAAATAATGCTAATTAATAAAAATCGCTGTGGAGAAAAAAACTGGGGAAGTGTCAGAGTCCTCCCTTTGGTCTCATCAGAGCTGGGGCTTGGCCCAGGGCCAGGCCCTCTGTGCTCGGTGGAAAGTCCTCCCGATGTGCTCTGATATTGAAGCAGTCCAGTAGAAAAGGGAGCAAATCTGAAATTCCAGGAAAGGAAAAGCAAAGTTCAACTCTCAGTCTCTCTCCAGAGAAAAATAAGCTGAACAACTGGCCAAAAGCTGACTGGAAAGCAGCAAGCTGGGTGCCTCCTCCCTCCCCTGCCACAGCTGGAAAAAAAACCTGCTATCTGTGTGTGACCTTGAACAAGCTGCAAACTGCTTTGAGAAAGTTTTGCTCAGTTTTTCCTTCCCCCTCTCAGGCTCAGTTTAAAGGCATAAAAAGGCACAAAAATTAATTTCTGGGCATAGGGCAGTGATATGGGATACACATCCTAAAGTCACCCCAAGACAACCTGGTAGCTTCTCTCTAGTTGAGTGTCAAGATTTCCAGAGTCTGATTTATCACAGATAACTTTCATCTACAGATAAAAGTCTCAGTATTCAATCAGTATGGAATAAAATAGAGACTAACTGCTTATCCTGGATGCTAAAAGAAACTGTAGTTACCTGAGAAAAATAAATTGTTATCCTGTAATGAGCATCAGAACATGCACAGAATGGGAGAAGCTAGTACTGTGTAAATAATCTTCATTTTTGAGAGTTTCTAACACATTTGGAAGGGCAAGCACTCAATTTCTGTCATGTCTCAGCTGTCTAAATCTAAAAGGGCTGTAGGTTTTAACAAGCAATGGCTGTAGGTTTTAACAATCAGCTTGTAGCATGTGCAGTTTCCTGAGTCTGGAAATCTATCAGTTGTTCCAGTTCCCACCTGGTAGGATTCATAATTTCTGTTTGCTAGTCCTTGCTTTTCTGGAAGGCCAGGGGTTTTTGCTTAGTTTCTGAGGAGCACACCTCTACAAGAAGTGTGGGAGTATTGACACTATTGAAACCTGCTGTCTTAGTCATTTGAGATTGCCTTTTGCTACAAGTATCCTGTTAACTACGCTGTCAGAGTTCCAGTTCTTCACAGAGAGAAACAAAAAGCTCAAGTGAAAGATACTGTTGTCTTTCCAATGCACAGAGTAGGTTTTTGGAAAACTGACAGTCTTACGTCAAGCAATGAATTTAAAATAACCATTTTCTTCTGCAGCCTTTCTTCCCTGTTGCTAAAATAGATAAAGTGTGCTCACTGAACAAGACAAAATGCATTCACTGTTGAACAATTTTCATGTGAATGACTGTCCTTGAGCTCGTACAGTAACACACAGTAGATATCCATCCAATTAAGACTTGGCGGTACTGTAAGTGAGTAGCTATTATAATTTCTCTTGTATCTATCCTTGTGTTGACAAATTTTGCTATCCAAAAGCACTTCAGGATCCTGAAGGATTCCTTGGGAATGAAAATTTGAAAATCAATACTGAAAGTGAACTGTAATAATTCTGTGAAGAGGAAGGCTTGAATTTTTGAGGAAATGAAACTGCCTTATGCCTAGATGGTTTTTGTATGGGATGTAGTATGTCTATGGTATAGCATAATTATAGTTTCTCTGTGGGCATAGTTTAAAAAAAAACCAGTATTTTTCCTCAAATCCTTCCCCAGCAGGAATAATTCATCATAACTGTGAAGTCGTGTGTGCTCAGCATTACACTACACCAGGTTCTGCTTTTGATGTATGTGGATAATTCAGTTTAAAAAATGGTTTCATATCAATGGTATTTTAAGCAATAAAGAATGTTTTTAGCAGTGTTCTAAGTATTTTTCTGCTCAGTATAGGCAGTAGCTACCCTATCGATAAGGTGGAGGAAGAGCACCTGCTTTTGAATGAAATAGGCAGCAAAGGAAGCTAAATCAGGAAAATAACCCCCCACCCATTTTAACTGGTCAATTTGCAGGAACCTACAATCAGTTCTTCCTGAGTGAAGAATGTTACTTGGCTCACTCAATTTTTGCAGCATTTTACTGCTTTTTACTGTTTGGGAATGGGATTTCAGATATTGCAGGTGTCATTAGTAGTGTAAGAATCATGTCAAGGCTTACAGGGAAAGAGACTGCATGTACCAGAGAGGAGAAACTCTTTGGGGAGACAGGGCAGCTGGCAATATCCTGGATAAGGAAGGGAAGGGAGAAGAAGCAAGTAACAGGGAAGAAGTGCAAAAGTTGAAGGTAGCTACAGGTGAATAAATAGGTTGTATGAGGATGGGATCAGGTCCTATGTTGAATCATGGCTTGATGAAGAAAAGTTGAACTAGAAACTTAGAGGAATGTTGAAATGGGAAAAAACAGGAAAAACTGTTAATCTCCCTAAATAAAGTCTTCCTGATTAATTGAATATTCTTTTTATTTTTTTTGTTTACAGAGCAAAAAATTAGTTCCTTAAGATAATTAAGTGAAATAGAGGGAGTGGAATAAAGCTAGGGATTTGAATGTGATGATACAAAATTTGGTTAGAGTTTAAAGCCAAACAGAAGGATGCCAGAATTGTCAACAACAGGGAGAAGTCTGTAAAGCTTATATTCAGTGCTCAGGGTGTTGCTCAGGACGGATACAAGGACTTGGGGCACAGGGTTTGGATAAGAGGCTGGAAAAAATCGGTTATGAGGTAGGGGAGCAGCATGTAGTCTGACTTCCTGAGTCAATATTACAGTAACAATTGGAAAAAAAAAATAAAAGGCAAGGAAAGAAAAAAAAAACCACACAAGGGAAAAAGAAAACCTCTGAAAAGTCTTCCTGAAGCATTGCAGGTAGATTCTTCCAGCTTTTTGGTTAATGCCTGGAGTGAGGCCAGAGGATCCAGGCCCTTTCCCCACTGCTTAGTGCTGCTGGCGAACTCCAAATTCTTGTTGCTGTTTGGTTCTGTTGCTAGCTATATTAGATGTAAGTGCCAATTTTGTTTTGGAGTGATCAGCTTCTAACTGTTTGTAGTAAATTTTATGTGTCTAGAGAAATCTATTTTTATTTCTTATAAATAGTACATGGCAGAATTTTTTGATGAGGTTAACCCTCCAAAATCCATTAAAAGGCATGTAGTACATTCACTTTTATGTTTCTACTTCATTTTTACTGGATTATTTTGTTAAATCACAGAAGTGAAATTTACTGTTTTTCAGCACATTGAGGTAATAGTTTAAATAAATAGCACATCCTGAAGAGCAATGGCCCAGGCAGTTTTCCAGCCCAGCCAAACTGTAGATGCACTGCTGGGTTAGGTTTCATCTATGTAGGCTCCTCTCGTGCAGCAGAAATAGGTCTGTGCTTTTAGCTGGGTTATGGACAGAAATGATGGACCTGGCTGTAGAAGCTGAGTGTTGCCTGGCAGCATCACTCTGGGGACACTGGTGTGACAAAGGAAAGGATGCACACTCTGCTGAAAATCTGTGGACTAGAGCAGCAAAAATAACTTGAATGCAGCTGGGTGATAGGTCCAGAGTCATCTTTTGAGCTTCCACTCCTAATTTGAGAGGCAGAATGAGAGAGTAGAAAACAGTACAGTTGCTGTCAGCCTCCCAACAAATTCATCTTAGACAAACCAATTCACATGATTTCTTAACAAGACAGTAATAAAAGCTTACCTTGGAGACACTACTTGTGCTGTGCAAGTAACACTTGCAGGGTTAAGGTGGTAACAAGATCTTTTAATAAATGATCTTCAAACTTCTTGTTCCTTACAGACTTTGTCGCTCTTCCATTTCCTTTTATTCTAAACAGTGGCAAAGTGAAGAAGAGCCTCGTTCACAGCAAGCCATTACAGGTGTTATTGTGAAGGTTGTTGGCCCCATTTCCTTCTGAAGAAGGCTTTGTTTGAGAGAGGAATCTCATGATGAAATAGAACAGGGTGAAGTGACAAAAATGGAGATGGTTATCTGTAAAAATTTGTACAGGATGGTTTGAGGCTACACTGACAGCAACAGGTCTGCCTGGGAATAAGTGTTTAGGAAGTGTAGAAGCTAACTGAGTTTAATTTTAATGTTTCTCATGACAGAATTTAATTCATGATGCTTCATCTTTTTATTCTTCTCCTCCATCTAAGATGGAAAGAGGCTTCCAGGAAATAACTGCGTAATTCCATGTTTCTCTTAATGATTTTGTTAAAAAAAAAAAGACCCTGAAACACATAGCTTGAGGTCGAGGCTTTGTTTTGGGCATTTTCCCCCCCCCCCCCGCCTTCACTCTGTATTTTCATTCTTTCGCATTTCAATTTGCTGCTTTTTTTCCTAAAAAGGGCAGTTACAGTAACAGAATTGAAGACATCTGGAGGAAAACATGGCTCCTCATGCCAGGCTGCTTTTCAGGTCTTTTTGTAGGAACTTCTGTGATACTTCAGCTGCCTATACCACCTTTTACTTGCCCCATGATTATGTAATTTTAACATGAACTTTTATTACTAAAAAATCAGCTATTGCCAGGTGCTTGAAAATTGAGCTGCTTGAGATTTTTCTAGACTGAATTTGGTGTGTTATTTCATGAAATTAAAGTGTGTATTGGAAGTTTAATGTGTGAATCCTATTTCTGGAATTTTATTGTTTAATATCATGTGCATCTACATGGGAAAGGCATCCTATCAGAAAATCCTTTGTGTTTACACTACTAGATGAAATGGCATGATGATATTTATGTGGAACTGTCTTGCAGTGTTTAAATCTAACATGCCCTTATTGAAAGATGGCCAATATTTTGAAGGTGACCCTTTTTTTCCCCACTATAAGATCCTACTCTGACTTGCTTACAGCTTAGCTGGGCTCTAATGGTTTGTATCCTGTGTCCCCAGGTATGTGTGTCTAACTGAATTGTTTTGTAAAACTTCATCCAAGAAGGCTCAGTTTCTCATGAGAGTGTGACTAAGAAAAATGTTTTCCCATATGAAAATGTTGGTCTTGTGGACTTCTGTTGGGGCAAGTGGCTGTTTTTCTATAAATGTTCCATCTCTAGGGCAAACATAAGGTTTTAGTAAGAGAGATTATATTTCAGAAATGGTCCTGCTCATATCCTGGAAGAAATTCATCCAATTTGGAGGTCTGAGGCTGCAGCAATCTCAATGGATTCTCAAGAACTGAGAATAAATAAAAGGACTGAGAGATGGATTTTATACCGAGTCTGTGAGAGAGTTGTGACTAGTTGGGAATAGGAGCTGGGAGTGAATAATGCCCCAGGTGTTTGCTTTTTGTTCAACCCATGGAAGAGAGCCTGGGAAAGTAGGCTGGAGGGGACATGGCTGCAGGCAGAGGAAGAGTTGTCCCCTGGGAGAAACGAGGTTTCTCCCCACCTTTGCCACAGGATTCCTCTGTTGTAAGGGAGCTCACTGGGAGCAGAATGGTCACTCTGTGTGTCCTCCTTATTTAGTCCATGTCCTGCTTGATACCCACATGCCCCAACAGCAGAATTCCCAAGGTCTCTGTTAAACCAGTTTGAGATCCAAGGTATGCAAAATTAGGAGGTGTTGGCTTCAGATCCTTGTTTGTAAAAGTAGAGTGTTAATACTCCCATATCTCATGAGGGTGCCGCAGAAATAAATTTGTTTCTTGACATGAGATGAAAGTACAAAAAAGGAAACTTTAGCATTTTAAATTCAGAAGAATAAATAAAAGATGGGGTCAGACACTGCAAAGAAAACTAAATATTGAATAACTTCTCATTAATTAAGTAGCATCAGCCTGTGCACTGAGTAAATGAGGAATACAAGGGGGAAGCTAGTATTTTAATATTTATTTGACCAATGATTTTATACAGGTGTACAGGAAGGCTGAATTGAGTTTGGAGAAGTAATCTTCATTCTGACACCTCCTAATTCTTTGAGAGCATAATTTTGCAATCTTAACGTTGAAGAGTTTTGTGTGTGACTTGAATGTACACAGGCTTTTTAAACGTCATTGTTGTTATTTAGTTAATTTATTTAAAGGCAGCTCTGCTCTTCAGGATGGATCTGTGGGGAGAACAGCACTTGCGTCAAAGTTGGAGCATGTGCCTGGTGAATTGGGCTCTGGGCATGCAGAGGGACTGAGAGGTGCAGCCACACTTTTCCTCCTTAAAGCACTTTACAGAGCATGCCAAGTCCTGCAGTGGCTTTTGTGTGGTGTATCCTGGAGGGATTTGTGGTGGGCTCCCCAAAAGCCGACTGTATGGAGCTGCTTTTTGAGAGTGTCTGAGCTCTGTGCAGTGGAACCCAGCAGCTGATGCCCGTGTGAAATCTGGCTGAGAGAAATGGGTCTGGTTTGCTGAGTCGTGGTTCAGCTGTGCAGAAATCAGGTGTACAGACCTCCCATGACACAGGGCTTGTGTGACTGATGATTCCAATGGTAAATCACTCTGTTAGGGACCTAAATGTTTCAGGAAAATGTCTTCCTAAAGAAATCTAAAGTAGGAGTCTGTGAGAAAGGGATCTTTTATTGAGGGGAAAAAAATAAAAACAGGGGGTGCCAGTTCCAGAAAATCTCAATATTTACTGAAATTCAAATTTTCCACAGTGTGTATTTACAGCATCTTGGACAATATTCATCAGCAGGCTCAGTTTTGCCTTGTTTCTAGGTGTATACACTTTCTGTAGTGTACCTCAGAAAAATGAGATTGGCTTTCTGGAGGGTGTGCTTTGTGTTTGATTAGTGAAGGAGATCTGTAGATTTGTGGCCTCACTTCCTCACTTTTGCTGAAGAGTTTGTATAGTGGATGCAGGGTAAAACTGCAAGAGAGGGAATTCATTGCACAGTGAGGGCAGGGCTCCAGGGTGGTTGGGAGCTGGTGGTGTGCAGAGACTGTTCTGCTGAAGACTCCAAAAGTTATGCTTTTAAAATTGCTGTAGATGACATGCGGGATGAATTGATGACTCCCAGGGTACCAGGAGCAGTACTTTCTGAATACACTGAAGTTTCTCTTCATGGGCTAATCATCAAACAAGAAAAAATATATGGGTAAAAAACTGTAGACCTAAAAAGACTGCTGGTACTATTTTCCTGTTTTAAGTTAGAACAAAAGTTAAAAATTCAATGGTATTTTTCTGTGTTAGGTTTTGAAAATATCAAGTGCATGGATTTTGGATGCATGTTCTTTAAAAAGCCAGAATTGACAAAAATTTAAGTTGTGACTCAGTTGTGCATTGATAGCAAGTAAAACCCTTTCTGGTTTTTGCTGTTTCCTTCACACAGCACCATGTGCAAATGGCAAACTCAGGTGTGCATCCCAGCCTTAACAATCACTGCTAAGCAGTAGGAAGTGATAGTGGGTGAGTGCAATTCCCTGGAGCCTGGCATTCCAGAAGCCCAGGGTGTAAATCACTCATCTAGCAATCCATAGCTCTCCCACTGCTGCATTTCCCCATGATTGTTGCAGCAGTGCAATTAAATTCTTTTCCCATCTTGCTCTTTCCAAAAGCTATAAACAATTAGAGTTTGTACAGGATAAAATAAATTAAAAGCAACTTACAGTAAAACTGTTTTGGCCTTGTGGAATTTGGAAGAGGGGGAGGGTTCTCTCTGCTTGTCTGAGATAACAAATCCAGCTGCAAAACCCAGTGTGGCTTGAATCTTCCTTTGGCCATGATATAGTTGAATGTTTGAGATGAATGTGAAAGGGCTGAGAACTCTGATGCAGAGTGGTGCATCTCTGGTGTTCGTTGGGTACTGTCAGAAGCAGAAACCGGTACAATGCACTTCTGTGAAAGGTTTATTGGAGTGTGACTCTGGGAGGTCCAAGCACCATTCACTTGGCTGCTGCACTTTTCTCACTGGAAGGGGTCAGACTCCTGGAAAGATGCCTGGTTACAAGAGTAACAAGATGCTCCATATGGAGCCAGCTTTGTGAATTCTACTCTGTTTATAAAGTAAGTCCTGTCCCAAGAGGCCAGAGAAATCATTCCCAGGAAAGGCATTTTACATCCAGCTGACAGTGGGATACAGGTACATTTATTGGAGTATGTTTGGAATCCCATGAAAACCATTTGCAAACACTTTTGAATAGGTTCCCTGCCAACTGTGGTATTGGAAAGGGACAGTTTCCTGCGATGTTTCATTTCAAATGACTAAAGAAACACTTTCCGTAAATATTGATGTACTGAAATTCACAAGTGTGGAATCCCTTGTTACTGAAGGCAACAGCAGAAGCATTGTGGGAAAAGATAATTCACTATGAGAGTCAAAGTAAGCCTTTTCTTTCTTTACCTGGCAGGTTCCAATCCACCAAAATCTTAAAGAGCTCCTGGCCATCCGGACAGAGCTTCAGAAGAAGGTTGAGGATTTGCAGCGGGAAGCTGCCACGCGTTCCATTTCCTCCTCCTCTGACAGAGGTTCATCTCCTTCCCATTCTGCTACGCCAGTGCACACCTCTGTGTGATGTGGAACAAAAGCCATGTGAAAAAATCAGTGTCAGGTAACACAGAGGAGGGTGAAATGCTTTTCCCATCACAAAAGGATTGTGAGTGACTTGTAATTGCTATGATCTACATGCCTTACTCTGTGTCTGATATTATCACGATGAGGCCAAAAAGAGCTTCAATAGATGTGATGTATTTTCTTGTTGGCAGTTCCCACATGTGTTTTGACACTCTAGCTAAATCACCAATTGTGAAATTAAACTTTGTTTTGAGCAACTAACAATTTAACCATCCTAAAAAGGAATCCATCTGCCAAGCAGACAGAAAAATGCCTCTCACATTGTCTAGAGTACGATGCCTGGTTGAAAGAATCAGATGAAATGCCACATGATGCTTACACAGAACACAAAATGTTTTTCTGAATGGGAGCTCCTTATTTCACTCAGTAATATATATATATTTTTTTTTTTGCTAGAGCAATTTATTTTTTTTAGGTAATGCACTTGGAAATTGATTTTAAAATAAATGTTTTCCAGTGTAGTCAGTTTTACATTTCAAACTAAATATGCCATTAAAAGTGGATGAAGTTGAGCTGGATTTATCAAGTACACCACACTGACTTGTATGATGTAATATATTTGGTAAAGCATGTATTTTAGGTTTTTTAATGCCTTTTGTACAAGTTGAAATAAAGTCTTTTGACTGTTTAGCTTATTGTTCAGTTTCAGCCTCCTGAGCGAGGGGCAAACTTGCTCATGTCGAGGTCTTGTACAAAGTAAAAGTTTGTTTTCTAGCAAATGGTAATATTTGGGGTTGGAATGACACCCAGCTGTGTAAATTGTATAGTCTGTATAGCTCCACATTGTGAAGTGTGTTTTGTTTCTAAGTGTACACACAAAATGCAAAGCTGTGTGCGTTTATGCCCATGTGTATGTGATGTTAAACCTATACATCCTCCCGTGGGTTTAAGCTGCACCTTCAGAAAACAGATCCTGCCTGTCCAAACCCTTTTGAGGACCTTAACTTGCAATGACATTGTTTGACAAAGTTTTTGAATAATATGGTATTAATTGGTTTTCTTGAAATAAAGCCTCTTGGCTTTTTGTTTTTTAGATTCCTACTAGCATTTTTTCTGTAAATGAATAATTTAACTGTGTTGTCATGTTAAATACACATTCCCAACTTTCTCGCATCTCCCCCCAAAAACACTCATATTGGAAAGATTTGATTACTATAACATTCCTCCTTTTAGAAAATTATTCACTGGCATTCTTGGAAGGCCTAGAAATGGTGCATGCAGCAAATTTTCCCTGGATTGTTTTCCTTGCTGTGTTTCATGAAAATCTGGTTCTTCTCCTTAGGAAACTTAAATATTGCAGCTCTGCTTTTTGACTCGTGCTTGTATTGCTCTGGGTTCTGCTGGTGGGAGTTAAGCCCCATTCTTAAGAGCCTATTGATTCTATATGGTGATTGTGGGTTTTACTGACTGTGAGTATTCATTTGTTGCTGCACATTTGTTCCCAATACACGACGGTGCTTTTCTGTGTCTCGTTCTCTGCATTAACTCTACCCAGCACGTAGTTAATGAGTCCAGTGAGCTGCTGAGCACCTTCCTGACTTCAGCTGAAGAGGCTGAAGTGCTGTATCCAGTCTTACACGTTGACTGTGCAGTGCAGGATATTTCAACGTGTCCTTTTTACTGTAGTGAATGCTTTTTATAATAAATATTCACCTACACAAGCACAGTTTAGGAAGGCTTGCAATGTTGCATCTGTTAATCAACCTCAGGCTTTTTATAAATAGATGAAAGATGTCTCCCTGTAAAAATGGTTCTGCAGAACAGTGTGCCAGCAGTGAATTTTACATTGCCAAAATATGTTGAGCTGGTATTGAATTAAACTCTTCCGTACTTCAGATTTCCTTGACGTTTCAACTGTATATTAAAGTAAAGCACATTATCTCCAAAATGCAGTGCTAAAGAAAATCTTTTGAAGTTTTTCTCTATATTTGTGCTAATAATCACAACATTTTCTCTATAATTATTGCAAAAGCGATGACTGGATTAGCTCGGGCATTCTGAGCTTTTTAAAGCTTGGATCTCTAGAGCTAAACTCTGAGAATTTGGTTTTGCATAGAAGAACACCAGTTATTTCAGCTGACTGGCTGCACATCCACCAGTTTCAACAGAGCTCAGCGAGTCTCTGATGTGCCAGGAGAGCTCTGGGGGAGGGTCCTGCTGTTCCATGTGTCAGCACAATGGATGGGTTTGTACATACTTAGCATGGAAATATTCAGACGTTCTATAGCTCATGTGCTAGTTAGAGCACAGCTTTACACTGAAGAGATGATTGTTGTACTCCGTCTGCTTCCTGATAATCAGATTTTTTCCTATTGATTTAACAACTAATTCTGTCATCATTTTCTATTTTTCAATAAGGCAGAACTGAACTAGTTAAAGGAAGAGCAGAACCCTGTTCCCTGTCTGATGCACCTTGGACAGAGCTATTAACTTCTGGTTCAAAAGCTGCATCTTCTGCTTTGGTTTTTGGTTTTGACTCTGCTCAGTATAAAGGGAATGTGCAAAGACAGCAAGCAGTTAACATTTGGCTTGTAGGATTTTCCTATTGTCAGTGACGTGTGAGAGGGCCGCAACCTGAATCCAGTGTCCCAGAAGGGGATGAAGCCTTGGTAACCAGCTGACACATTTTTTGGTTTTAAGTAAGTTAAGTGAATCATCAGCATCAGAGACTTTGCCATTTTAGTCCTGTTTCAGAGCTGAATTTACACTTCTTTCCCCTTTGTAGATAAAAGTAATTTTTTTGTTTTTTCATTAAAATGGAAGAAGGCTTTTAAAGCTGGTAAACACTCCTATCTGTCTGGTTCTGTTCCCTGCAGAGCAGCCTTCTCAAGGAGTTAAAGCTTTAAACAAAAAGTGTTTCACTGCTTTCATTTTCCAAGGGAAGCTGTACTAATTCATGTGCTGTGTGTAGTAACACCAAGAACAGCTGGTTCTCTAAAAGCTGAAAACAAGGAATCAAGAGCTCTCATTGGTGTGCACTAAGCCCCACAACAGAGGACACAGTAAAATGGGCAATTCAGACTATTCCCCAGGTGAAACATTTATGGTAAAAAGTAAAAAAGAATGTCCGTTTGCTGAGACCACGTCTGCTGAACTAAGACGGTATCGATAGCTTTTAACTGCAGAGCTTGTTGCAGTTGGGAAGAAAGAGTTTATTTCTACAAGAAACATGAGTCAGAAGTAGTTTGAAATATAAACCACCTTTCTTGACTGTGAGACTGAGCATTCCATCATTATACAAAGCTTAGTTTGCACTGCATGGGAGATTTATCTACTGGGTGTGAAAACGTAAAGAAAACTGCAGGAACCCGAGGGTGCTGCCTCGAGTTTAGCTGCTGGGTGACCTGAGGAGTGTGTGTGTGTATACAAATACTTCATTTTTACCATTAAAGTTTTCATAATGGTATTCATCTTCACACAAAGTCCAGTTTGGATTGGTTTTTTAAATAAAGTCTTCAGTGTAGTTACAGAAGAGGTGATGTACTGTAACGATACAGCCAAACGCTTGCAGCTTACTTCCAACATACCGAAAAAACCACAAAAAAATTAAGTCTTTCTAGTCAACTTGGTTTATTTGGTGTTTTCCAAAGGCAGTTAAATTCTGTTTTTTACCCCCATGACCCTTAACATGCACATTAACAAAATGTATTTTCTTGCAGTATAACATTCAACCTTCATTTGGTACAGGTCACTTGTTCAGCAGCAAGGAATCTGTCTTGCTTCTAAGTTAGAACATCACTCAAAAGAAAGGGTTCTCTAATTTCACAACCCCATTGTTTCTCATCTGTTAGAGAAGCAATTTTTAAAACCTCAGCCTGCCGACTCATCCTTCTTTCTCAGAGTCTGAAATGGTATTATGGACTAATTCCACTTTCATCACAACAAATGAGTAGTTAAGGATGACAATGGAGCACTTGTAAGGGTTCGTCAGTGGGGTTGCATGAAAATGACTGAGTTCGTAGTGCCAAAAAGATCTGAAATTCATGTCAGAGTATTCTCAGCTGAGGAATCTGAAACATACTGCCAAAGGAAAATGCAAGTAATTGAAAGAATAAACAGGAAAAGAGCCAGCTGAATTCTTTCAATTCTCCCTTTTCTCTGTCAAACCTTTGACAAACCTTTGCTGGATCGTTTTATTGCCCTTTAAATTAGCTTTAGAAGTGAGGTGTCATAAGAAAAAGAGCTCGCAGCGCACACAGTACAGAAACTCTCAGGACATCTGTATATATAGGTTTTAGACTCATGAAAAAAAAACAATTTTCTAGTGGTTTATTGCCTTTTTTTATAAAGGACAAGAAAGTTCATGCCATGTATAGAGAGCTTAAATGCAGGATTTTTTAAAAATCCATATCCAGATGTAAAGTGAATATATAGTAATTAAATGAAAGTAGAGGTCAGTGCTGGGTCAGCTATTGCAGAACTCAGATCACTACTAAAAAATACACAGGAAACCTCTCAGTTGCTATAATGCCTGAAATATAGATGATGTGTAAACTCCCTGTTTCTCAGAGACTGGTCTGGCAGTTCAGATGGAAGGGGACAAACAGCAATAAAAAAATCATTTGAGCCTTTGCTGACATTTGCCACTAAGATTCTGACTTTTGTTGAGTTTTGAAGAGAAGGCCAAGCCTAATTTCTCTACTGCAGGATTTGCAAGTGTTTTCCTATTTGAAATCCTAGAGAAAGAAATCTTGAATTCTGTCACTTTGGAAGTGTTCTCTTTCACTTGTATTTGTGGATTTCCACGTACCTACACATTACACTAAGCTGTAAGTAGGCACCAAAGTCAGAGAAGAGCCTTCAATAAAAGCTGCGGCTTCTGAGTCCCAAAACCTGCAGTGGATTTTCCAGTGAAACATTTCCTGCCTTGTTTTTTACATTTGTGACCTGCAGTATTTTGAACTAGACTTGTGCTTCCTCTATGCCCTAGTGTAAGAGTTCCCCAAAGGAGGGGTGGGTGCTGTACCCTTAAACCACACCGACTATTGCACTCTCCTCTGGTCAAACAGGGCAGGGTAAAACCCATGATCTGCATCTGCAGGAACACAGTCACTGGCAAAGGGAAAGGTGGAATTTCAGGCACTGGATCTAAGCCGGGAAAACGGCTTCTTGTGATCATCAGTGCCATGTTGTAACACTTCATCTACAGTAACTTAGAGAAAATATTTCATGCTACAGCTTTCAAATGTTTGGGTAAGAACAAAGAACAAGTGCTGGTGCATGGGACTGGAGATACACAAACTCAGCTGCGTGGCTTAGCCAGCACCTGAGCTCCTCATGCAAATTGTGCAGACCACACTTCCTTCGTGAAGACCCTTCTCTGGGACTAAACAAAGTGCATCCCATCTCCTTCCTATGCTTCCATTATCTGCGCCAATAATTAACCTTTCCTATTCCAAACACATTCATAAAACAAAGCAGCAGTAGTTCAGAGTAGTATTGTTGCAGCCTAAGTGTTCTGAATAGTTGTGAGGCACCTTATAAACCACTGTAGCTGTTCTGCCAGAGCTAGTATAAGGCTTTAAAAATGCAAGTGTTAAAAAGAGCATAAAGAATTGTGCAGCTATTGCAAAATACTTAACCAAGTTACTAGGCAATTTCCTTCCAAATGGAGCTGTTACTGGGCTCATTCACCTCCTGGCAAGGCCTTCTGGAAGTCATGTCTGCCTGAAAGCTGTGAATTTGTACATCATACTGAAAGGCTTGGTTTTCTTAATACGCGTTCATAAAATACAGAATTTGCAAACCCATACAAAATGCTCACATTTCAGGTTTATTTATAAATAGTGAGTACCTCTTACACTACATAAAGTGAAATTTCCTTCACTTGAGAGCATGCTTTTTAAGCAATCACTGATTTGGACAAATGTATTGGAAAGTGGCAGTTACCCACATTTTAGGAGCTGTCAAAAAGGCTGGGGAGGAATTAGGAATCTAAACAGAAATTCTTGCAAAAAAGTGAAGGTTGGGTCTGGGCAGCGGTTTGGCAGCGTGGCAGGGGCTGCGTGTGCACTGTCCTGGTGCAGCCCAGTGTCCTGCTGAGCACCACTCACAGCCCAGTGCTTCCCAGGCAGCTGCAGGAACCCCATGCAGGACAGTGACGGAGGATTCAGCCTCTCAGGAGATACTGCCTTTTTTAAAGGTTGGTGGTGACACAAGGAGTGAAGCTTAAATGCTTTTTCTGCCTCTGGGTGCCTGGGAGCGCTCCCGATAGTTGCTGATAAAAGAAGAAGGAGGGGACTGCATCTTGTTAAGCTTGACTTCTGTTGTGGTAGTGAGCATTACAGGTCTTAACAGATACCTGCTTTGTTTATTTTCTTTTGGGTTAAATGTGTCACTTGTTCTAGTGTGACAGATCTGAACCCATCCTTGAAAGCATCCAAACACACACAGCTTTAATTGTGGTGACAACATAGGTATCTCAAGTCACAGAGACAGAATCACAGAAAGAACTAGGTTGGAAAAGACCTTTGAGATCATCAAGTCCAACCCATGACCTAACACCTCCTCATCAACTAAACCATGGCACTGAGTGCCACATCCAGTCGTTTTTTGAACACGTCCAGGAACAGTGACTTCACCACCTCCCTGGGCAGATGATTCCAGTGCCCAATCACTCTTTTGAGTGAAGAATTTTTTCCTGATGTCTAACCTAAACTTCCCCTGGCGCAGCTTAAGGCAGACTGTATCACTTCAACTCCATTCTGATCTCCAGCACAGTGGAGCATTCAAATGGTATTTCCTAAAAGTGAACACTGCACACACTGCTATCAGCTGTATTTGTGACTTGGTTTGAAAGTCAGGTCCTTTGGTTAGAAGCCCAGCGCTGGGTGGTGGGAGTGACGCATCCTCAACTCGTGGCTTGGGAGCAGGGAGTCACCTGGCTCAGCCCAAGGCCCCACACAAGGACCCACCATAGGCACTTCATTTTCAGGTGTAGCTACACTAAGGACTGCAATCCACCCTCAGGAAACGTGCAGCTTTGTCCTTGCCACTGGAAGTGACAGTGCCCGATGGCAGAAGGTGGCTGGAGGCGCTTTGCAGGGTTTGGCTTTGGATTGCTATTTACAGGCACTTCACTGTCCTCATACCTGTAAGCTCTTGAAAACTGACCACTGCTGAAGCACCTTCTGTGGATTTCCATACAACTGCACACCAATCCTATAATACTTAAATGTAAACATAAACCTTTTCACAAAAAATAAACACATGCTACCAGTCTAACCCTAAAGCCTAGAGCAATGAAAAGCCAGTTCAAGCCTAAATACACATTAAATAGCTTTCGAGTCAAATTAAATTAAAAGCTAAATTACAAGCATGTAAGATCTCTGTTGCTGCTGACTGATAATTTTCTAGCCCTGGGTCACGCTTTGTATCTTCGCACTGTCTTGTTTTGGTGGTTCTGCTGACTGTGTTTCCAGGACTGAATATTTAACTGGGGAGAAAGAAAAAAAAAACATGAGTACAATAGCACACGATGGAACCAGGGCACAAGCAAGGGGTGCCCAGCACTGGCTGATTGTATGTGACACTGGAAAAGCCTTTGCAGCAGCCTTGATTGTCTGTCACTGAAAAGAAAGATCATGCTTCTCTTGTGCAAGACTTTCGATGGCTGGATACATGAAAGCTAAATGTTAACTGCCATCGTTTGCAGCATGAGCTCCTTGGGCTCTTACCAGGCTTTCCTTTGTGTGCAGTAAAGGGGTAAAAGCACTGTGGTGGATGTTTCACAAAAGCTGCGGCATCTCCTAAGCGGTGCCTTCATCAAAGGGACACAGAAGCTCCGTGCAGCACCGGGGACTTTAACGAAGTCCCTGGGTAAAGCTGTTTTTGTGGAGGGATGCAGGCAGGGGTAAGGGATACAAGGCTCTCACCCTGGGGTTCCTCGCTTACGACGGCTTCCATGTTTTCTCCTTTCACATACTCCGCGTTCAGTCCCTCTGAGAAGTACAATAAACAGAGTGAGATGGGAAGGGTAGAAAGTAGAATTACTTGCTTTGATGCTTTAAAAACTCTGGTAATGGGCCTCAGAAGCTGTAACAGCCGAGATGCTTTTTTGCAACTTCCTCTGCAGTGACAGCAGCACAGAAGCCTCGATAACCCACAGCCAGTGCTGAGATTCACTGGGTTTCAAAGTGCCCATGGAGCTCCTGGCAGGCACAGCTCCAGCAGCAGCTCTTTTGTCTGAGGCTCCTGCTTCATCTTTATCACGCGAGGCAGCCCAGCTAATTCCTGTCTAAGGCGCTCAGCTCTGAGCAGTGCGGGAGGAGGAAGGGAGGAAGGCTTCCCGGACAGGACTGCTGTGCAGCGGGGGCTGAGCCTCAGCAGAGATGTGCCACAGCCTCATTAAAAGCTAAGTTATGCAGAGCTTCAAGAAGCAGTTCAGAGCAGGGCTGTGGTGATGAAGCAGGATCCCAGTGGGGTGTCAAATCCCGAATAAGTCCCTTATTTAAATGCAAAGAAGTTCCCAACGTTATCAACAAGTGGAGCCGAGGCCAAGGAGCAAGGCTGGGCACTGCTGGGCAGGGGTGGCTGCAGGAAGGTGGACAGGAGAAAGGGAGTGGTCCAGCTGAGAGCTGGAGGCGAATTAAGACTGACCGGGGTGTACCATGGACTTCAGGCATCCTCAGCAGCTCCTCTGCTGGGGAGAGGCAGAGGTGGGAGTGCTGTGCCGTTGCATCCATTAGAGACAGACCAGGAAAGGGGATTAGAGTGCTGGCCTGCAAAGGAAGCCTGAAGCAATCGGGCCATGCAGCACACACTTTCAGGCATCTCTAACTTGTTTGCACATCTAAATGTGGCTCAGGGTGTGGCAAGTACTGGCTGTGCCTCATCACCAGGTTTGGATGGGGCTCACTGGTATCTCCCAGTGAAGGAGGAAGGCAGGGAATGGTGCCTGGGCCAAGCCAAAGGAGTGTGATGGGAGCCTCAGGTAGCAATGGGGCAGCTGCTGCCTCCGAGGCATAGGAGAAAAAGGGTTCTAGCAACTGGCTAGAAAACCCCCATGAAGTCCCCAAGCCAGCAGAGACACTGCGGCCAGCAGCTGGCCAAGCTGTGGAGGCAGGAGAGGTGCAGCTCCCACCCTCCCTGGGCACAGCGAGAGCTCAGGGACGCCTGAGGCTGAGCCACAGCCCAGGGCACGGCTGGTGAGTGCAAGGTGAGGTGTTAAGAAAAGAAAGTGGGATGCAGAGTCCCTGGCAGCGTAGTGCACGTCCTTTAGAGGAATCATCAGCAAATGCTCCTCGGGAGAGACTCAAAGCTGAAGGACAGCTGGACAGAGAGAGCGCCGAGCCTGTTCCTCCATGCGTCAAGCGAGTGGTCACTGCCTCCACCCAGACGTGTGTTTTGCTGGGATAACACCAAATGCAATTTATGTTTTTCAATAAAAAGCCACTTTTGCAGCGGCTGACGGCTCTTAGATTTCTGTCATGCATTGCAATGCATCTAAGGCCTGACATTAGCCCAGCATGCCATGTCTGATGGCTTAAATTAATCCTCCTTTATAATTAACTTTAATTTCCTGCTGCCTTTCTGGGGCTTTGTGTCTCTCAGCTTCCCCCTCATCAAAGCCTTTACTCCTTTTTTTTTTATTATTTATTCTTGCCAAAATATCATTTAAGTGAGGGGAATATACAAGGGTGTTTCATTCCATCACATTCATTTGATTTTCCTGCTGATCTAATTTACCAAAATGCTGTTTGTTTCAGGCACAACTGGGAAAATAGCACGATTCCAGCAGAAATTTCCAACCCTAAACACCCTTTCCCTAGAGCAAACAGGACTCACAGGAGATTTCAATAGATTAATTTAAAAAAAGAGCTTTTCCCAGCTGCTTGCAGCCTCCCTCCCATGAAGAACTACAGGAGCCCACCATGGCCAGGTGAGTGCTGTGGGCTGAGGCTGAGGACCCTCCTGCAGTGCTTGCACCAAGCAGCTTTAAGGGGCAGCTCATGCAAAAGGTGTTTCATAGGAATACTAAGTTCTGCTGCTTAATTTGCAGTTTGCTGCAATGATTGTCACACACCTGCTGAGGGTGCACTGGGCTGAAGCCCCAGATGCCGACACTGCCCCTGCTTCCTTCCCTGCTGCCTGGTGAGTTTTTATGGCTTGCTGAGATTGTTGGGGGTTTGGTTTGTTTATTTTGGGGTGGGATGTTTTTTTTCATACTGACTGTGTTTGGTATTGGTGGTTTGGTCTTGGGCTGTGTTTGTGGGGGGTGTGAGGGATGTGGGAGGTGTGAGGGGCAGCGTAAGCCCTGGGGGTGGCAGTGGGTCCTGGGGCTGTCACTGCTGGTGGGCTCCCGTCTGTTGAAAGCCTGAGATGGGGGGACCCAATGACCCATGGCTGGGGCTTTGTTCTGCCAGCTGGGGGGCACTGGGTGGACAATGGCAGTGGGGTTCAGGGTGGAACAGCTGTGTGCTTGCTGTGTGCCTCGAGGTGCCTGGGGAAGGACTTACGCTGGATGCTGAAGCAGAACTTCTTCTGCTGGTAGGAGATGTAGCTGGAGACAGCCCCGATGAGCGCCATGGCCAGGCCGCTGGCAATGCCGGCGATTGTCCCTGTCTCTATCCCTGTCCCTGTGGGGCACAGAGAGAGCTTTGTGATGGGCACACGCACCACCCCTTCCATCCCACCAGCCATGGTGGCACCTACCTCTGTTGTTGTTGTTGGTGTTGCCGCTGGCACCTGCAGAGACACGATCCCGTCAGTGCCCCTGCACCCCTCTGCTGCCCCCACTGCTGTGCTGGGAGGGAGGGGACACAGGAGGGGGGTGGCAGTGCAGCCCTGGGCTGGGGGTGGGCAGATGCCCCCCATGGGATGCAGCATTTGCTGCCCCGCACTCCGCTGGGCTGCTCGTTTTTGTTTCTCAGAGGGCTTTGAAGCTGCTCCTCTCCCTCTGTGTGCGCATGGGGGCAGTTTTGGAGGATCCTCTGCATGGGACACCTCTGCCTGTCTGACAGCTGCCCTCACCCCCACCTTTTACACCTCCATTCCTCAGCATTAAGGGAACACCTGAAGGGCTGTCAGAGTGTTACAGAGCACACTGGTGGCAGTCACAGGAGGTGACTGGCTGAGTTCCATCATGTTAGGGAACCCTCAATTGGCTTGAAGTCTATTTTGACATCGCCTTCCCCGGAGAAACTGGGCTGGGAGGAGAAGCTGCTCGCACTGGAAACTGCAGCCCTTGCCGAGTCACATCCGGAATTTATGGAAGCAGGTCAGCATTGTATTAATGCCTCTGATGTGTCTTGTCCTTGGCACAGGGATTTATTAAATGTTGATTTGGCTCGTGGTGTTCAGCTCTTTATGCGACTGCTTTTAATATTTAATACTGTGGATCCTTGTGAACGCCCAGGCTTATCTGATTGTTGCTGGATTTCCCCCTTGTTCCAAACACTGGTGGAAGGCAAACGAAAGCATTTACCTGCTCATGGCACCAGGATGCCCTCGAGGTGACAAGGGAGGCACAGGTCCTGTCTGCCCTGGTGGCAGCTGGAGCTGCAGAGCCCCCATGGAATCAAAACTACACACCTCCAACTGCTGGCACCAGGCATGACCAGGGAGGCCAAAAGCTTTTCCCTTGTCTCCATGACTGAGACCCCTTTTGCCGTGGAGCTGAGCACTGCTCTGCACAGGGCTCTTTCTAAAAGCTGGGGGTAACCCTGAGCCATGACTGCTGAAGAAAACCACCATACGTAGGTCACCACTTACCCTTCTTCTCGTCTGGGCTGTAGCCCCCGTCCACAATGCTGGCCAGGTCATCATCTGAAAATCCTTTAAAAGGAACAGGAACAAACAGTGGTTGGCACCTGAGGGAGCCACAGCTGTGCTGGAGGTTGGGATCATGGGATGCTCCATCCCCAGTGGGGAACTGGGACTGGTCAAAAAGTAATTCTGTTTCTCTCGCAATTACCAGATGTTAACCCTGAATTACTTTAAGGTCATAGAAAAGGTAATAACTGACTAGTTTAAATGCTACTGTATTTTTTTAACTGAAATGACTGATGTATTTAAGAGTTCATGAAATGTTTTGGTGCTCAGCCTTGGCTGGCAGGGGAGGAGGCAGGAAGAAATGTTTTGTGTGTACTGTGGCCATGCTGCTGGGGACCAGTGAGCCCCTGGCAGCACCAGCTGGGCCTGGGGTCCTGCAGGCAGGAGCTGACCCTTATCCTTCCCAGAGGGACAGAGCAGTCCAGGGGAAAAATTGAGCACCAGCATGTTTTGGTACAGGTGAAAAAGTTATCTTGTAGTGGGCAAGTCTAATTAATGCAGGATAAGTACAGAGAAACAAGGTCTGTGAATCTGCAGCTGAATGAGTGGTGCTGTTGCACATCTCAGCTCCAGTCCCAGAGGGAGCCCTGGGGTGCAGCAAGGTGTGTGATGGGAGCAGAGATCCAAGGCCAAGACAGCAAAAGGTTCTTCCTCTGATGCTGTGTCTTGGGAAGAGTTTCCTTTGCCTTAACAGCCTGGAAGAGACTGCCTTATTCATCAGCTTACCACAAAACACAGATTTATGGGCTCAGTAATGAGTGTGAAAAGAATGAAAGCCCTGACTATGCCAGAGCCTGGAGAGGTCCCAGGCAGTCCAGGGAGCAGCGATGCCGGGGGAACGCGTGTGCTGGTTTGTGGCCAGCGCCACGTTCCAGCAGCTCAACGCCTCAACCTTTCCTGCAGGAGCCTGAAACCTCAGCAAGCCCAGAATACCAAAGTGCAGACAAGTCACCTAGTTAATACAATGTAATAAAATACCTGCCTGTTAATTACGCGTGCGAGCAGGGTATACGGCCATCCCGACATCAATAAACCAGCCGTGCAAAGTCTGTTTCCCAGCTCAAGTGCTCAGGGGAACAATCCTCACAGACAAATGATTCATTCACTGGAGTATTTCAGAGAAGGAAAAAGAACCCTCCCAGCCCAGAGTGGAGCCGGGACCTGAGCCTGCTCTAGATTTACACCCTGGCAGTGACTGTGAACCCCAGCAGCACATGCCCTCGTTTAAAGAGCTGTCAGCTACGGGGATGGAGGAACTCAACACAACCACCACAACTTAATGGATCAGAAGAGACCCTGGGAAAAAAAACCTGCACACAGACAGGGTGCAAGTCATTAGGAAGAGTCCCCTTCTGCCTTGAACCAGTGAGGAAGAGGCTCCTTCCCTCCCCAGGACCAAGCTGCCTGTGGAAACGTCCCCACTCTGGGTGGGCAGGACAGGGGCGGTGGATGCTGGCAGTGGGCAGGACATTGGACCAGGCAGTGCCTGTTTCTCTTTATCCCATCACTTGGTGGGAATGGTGTCTGACAGTGAAGAGCTGGGAAGGATCTTCTGCAGCTCCCAGGGAACAGCGGGGCTGGTAGCAAGCAGGACAGAGAGGAGAGGTCAGCCTACCTTCACCTGGCCTTACATCCGGCCTCCCACCATCTTTCCTATCGTTCTTATCATCAAGGGCATCAGCCAAGTCAAAATCCATAGGATCCTTTTCTAGAAAACAAGACCAGGGTTAGCAGTGTGGTGACAGGCTGAGGAACTCTGCAATTAATTCATTAATCAGGGAAAAGCACTGTTGAAAGAGATGAAACCCCTGACACAAGTATCTCCAATTCTGCTATGCAGCCTCCTGGCAGATCTTCCAAACCTACCCTGTTCCATGCCCCCACGCTGCTGTGGTGGGAAACATCATGTCCTTCCTGCAGAAACAGTGTCCCCATGGCTGGAGTGCCAGGTAATCAGATAAATGAGGCCACTAGGAAAAGTCAGAGCCAAACTGGTGCCCCAAGGGCGCAGTCAGTGGAAGGAAGGGAGGTGGCTGCACCATGCTCACGTGCTGGCTGGAACAGCCTGTGACTTGATTCCTTGGAGTTCTTTTCCTCTGTGAATGTTCAGTTGGTCCCCTGAGCAGCCTGGCTCTGACAGAGGATATTGTCTCTGCTAACAGCAGCTAAAACCACGGCACAGAGCCAACTGAGCTCCCCAGCCCTCCCACCAGTGCACTCCTGAGTTTATTCTGGTCCAAATTTTTTTTTTTCTTTTTTTTTTAAGCCTGGGAGCACTTTTTGCCAAAACCCTGCCTGGGCAGGCAGCAGAACACCCAGCTGACAGGGTGCCCTGAGCCTGTGGGTGTGTGCCAGTGGAGCCCAACACAGCTGTACCATGATGGGGGAACAGGCAGCTCACAGCCTTCCAGCAGGCATGGGAATGAAACATGGGCCAGGAATCACCGAGGTCCCCCAGGAAGCGCAGGGTAATGCCCAGATGCCCTGTCTTCTCTGTGGTTTCTGATATTTGTTTTTTTCTTGAGGTGCCTCAGGTTAGCAAACAGACCAGAGGTGGGAAATACTGGGATGAGGGCAGTGGCACCATCATGGCACATCTCAAATCCTCCCCCCATGCCAGCAGCAGAGCTGGGGTGAAGCAGCAGGGGCTCTGGAGATGATGCTCACCTGGGTTACGCTTAGGAGGTGCTCTTGTTGTTTTTGGCTGCTTGGTTGTGGTGGTGCGAATGCCATCCCAAAAGCTGTTGTCTGAAGGGAGGAAAAAAAAGACCAAAATGACACTACCCTCTGAAATGTGGGCTCAGATGAGTGCTGGGAGGGAATCCCCCCCCCTACCGGGAGACTGGGGCTGCACTGGACCAGTTCAGTGCTCTGGTCTTTACACAGCTTCAGCTGACACTGGGAGCACCACTCACTCCCCCTGGGTGTCCTGGGGATGCTCGAGCCTGCGGGGAGCTCTGTGTTACCTGGCTTCCCTGGCCTGGGGAAGGGCTTGGGAGTCGGCTTGGCTGGTTTGGTGGTAGTCTCCACAGGCGTGTCAAAGTAATCAGCCAAATCGAAGTCTGCAGGAGAGAAGGGATTGTTAAACTCCTGTTTGTGGGGACAGCACAAGGCTGTTGGCACACACCCCACTCTGTGGGTGTTGTGCACGTCATGCTGCACCATTGCCAGGGGCTCCCATGTCAGGCTAGAGCTGGAAAGGGCATCCAGCCACTCTGCTGCTCAATCGTGACCTATCACAAAAGCTTCAGAAAAGCCTGGCCACCATTTCACTCTCCCCATCCAAGCTGTGGCTGCTGCCCAGCCCCAGCAACCCCAAAATAATTCACTTTTGGGGGAGTCCTGCTGGTACCTGCAGCATCTCCTGAGAGCTGGTGCAGATGAGAAGGGACTGTGGGACTGAGCCAGTGGCTGGGACACTGCTCCCTGCGCAGCCACCCATGAGTGACCTTGAGCTGAGCAGGGCATGCACAGAGAGGGGCCAGGGCACGGGAGTCCACTGCAGGAGCCTCTCAGTGCCATCACTCATCCAGAAAACACTCCCTGGGGAAGAAGCAACTAGCTGAGACAAAGCCTCAGCCTCTGCATGTGTCCATTTCCAAGGGAGAGTTTACTGGATCGAACAACCTCTCATTCGGGCTCTGATCCAAACACTGACCCTGCACGTGCCTCTGGCACTTGGCTTTTCTTGTCCCTAGCAAAGACCATGGTGGCCAAGGAGCCAGACAGCTGAAATGGGTTAAATCTGTGCCAAGATCCTCATGCGGGGGTGAGTGGATTCACTTCTGAGTGCTCCCCTGATGCAGTTTATTGCAAGCTCCTCCAGCGGGGTTGGAGGAGCAAACTTCGGCTCCTGTGACTGTGCTGTATTTAACAGGGACTCTCTGGCCAGAACTGAGCCAGAGGAGCAGCTGGCAACAAAACTCCTGTGAATTTAAGGGAGATTCCTCAGCTGTAGCACTGCTGGGAGCTGGCCAGCCAGCACATCTGATGTGTACAAACAGCCAGAGACCCACTCTTCCCTGGATGGGGAAGTGTTACCAAGATGGGACTTTACGTGGAGGTTGGGGGTATCTTGGAATTAAAAAAAAAAGGAAAATATCCTCTGGACTTCCTCCTGGAAGGAAAACTAGCAGGTGCCCTATCTGCTGGGCTTCATTTCCAACAGATAGGAACAAAAGTGCTTGTGTAGCTGAGCAGTGATTTGTGTCTTCTCCATTAGGATACTGCAAAGTGTGCGAAATTCTGCCTTGGCTGTAAATGCTCCGCTGCCACTCACCTTCAGCATGGACAGAAATATCAATATTGCATTTCTCTGGCCACACAGGAGCAGTGCATGTGCACACACCAGCTCCAGCTTCCCTAAGGCAAGAGAAGGGGTCCCAAAGCAGCTGCTGAGGCAGCAGCACCCAGCCACACACGGGCAGCCCACGGGGACTCACACAGTTCAATCCCACGGGAAGTGCACCCCACACTGGGCTGCGATGATGTGCATGCAAGAAGGTCTCACCTGTCCCACCTGCCGGCTTTCTGGGGCCCTTGGGAGTGGCTGTGACAAAACAGATGGGGAAGAAAAGTGTTAGTCATAGGCATCACCAAAAATGTCACCTGTGGATTCAGAATAAATGGCAAAGGTTTTACCACAACTTTCTGACATCTGCATTTGTAAACTCAGGGCACAGAACCATGAACACCCTGCATGCAATGTCCCACAGGACTGCCCACAGATGAGAATGGAGCCCAGTGCTCCATAGCACACTGCTGCCTTGGGCCGAGCCAACATCCCATCCCAGGTGGAGAGCAGGCAGCTGCAACAATCTGCTCTAAGGCTCCTGGATACAGCGGCAGACAGGCAAGGACAGATGCTGTACAGAACAGCATGGAAACCAGCAGTGAGTTGCCAATGTTTTATTGTCCCTGGCCTGGTCAGTCAGTCCCATGACAGATAATTTCCTGTGCTGTGTTACGCACAGGAGGTTCCCTGTCAGCTGGAGGGCTGTCAGTGACACCCTGATACTCAGCCCCCCTGGCTGCTCCTGGGCTAAAACAAGCTACAGCCAGCCTTTGAGGGGGGAGAGAGGGAGCAATATGGAAACCACTGCCTATTAATAGTGGCTGGCATTACCAAGTATATGAATAAATCATGAGCAAGAGCTGTGGCTGCTCCATTCCCATTAATTTCCATTACACTGGAGTGGTGCTGCTGGGCTTCATTTCCAGCATGCTGGTATAGTTTGATGTGACCCAACTCCAGACCCTTGGTTTGCTTTTTTCTGGGGCTGACACCATGAATCCAAAGTGGGATGCAGCAGCTGGAGAGGCCATGGGGACAGTGCTGCCTCTTCCCTTCACCCACTGATGGGACTCCAGCCTGGGGAACACCACTTTCTCTCCACATGAGGTGGCCATTAGTCATTTCTAACCATGTCTCCTCACATGCTACATTAAAGGGCTTGCAAAATCCTAGATGAGCTGCATCAGCCCTGTGACCAAGTCTGATATCCCGTGGCCTATCCTGGCACACTGCAGGAGAGCTGCAGAGAGATCCCGTATTCCACATAAACTCCAAAGTAACACAGCACAAGTGTCCGTGTGTTGTTAGACTACAGCACAAGAGGTTTCAAACACTGGTACAGCTTTCCCTTCAATACATGTGGGTTTATTCTGCACGATCCCAGAATCCAGCATTGCTCATGGAGCAATCCCTGCTGCTGCCCCGCCAGGTGCTGGGTCTGGGGACAGTCACCATGAACTGCGTTGCGAGGGCTGGGCAGCAAGGGGTCCTGGGTGCTGGAGTGTGCATCTCTGCCACAGCATCTCCGTGGCTGGGTAGCAAAGGGAGTCAGAGGTGTGTGAGGGTGCACAGTGGTCTTGGGCTCAGCCTTGGCACTGGGGGCAGGTGTGTGACCTTTCCCAGGGAGGGAGATGAGCCTCTCCCATCCCTCAGCTGCTGTGCTGGCAGTTAGGTTTGGTCCTTGGGGTGTAAAACACCAAATACTGAATGCTGAATGCCAGCAGCAAGGCCCCCCACAAGGAAATGAGCTTCCTTTAACTGATGGGCTACACTGGAACTGCAGCAAAGCAGAGCAGCGCCCTAACTTTGCTTTCCCAGGCACCACACTGCCATGGGAGCAGGGAAGGACCCAGCGCTGCCCCTCCCTGGCTGGGCACAGCGAGCTGTTCCCCCCAGCTGGGGAAGGGAGTGGATGATGCACTGCTTCCAGGCCAACGGGGCCAGGCCTGCTGGTAGGTGTTACTGAGGAATGCAAGGAAGCAAAAAGGGCAAGTTCAGTGCCATTGCTACCTCAGAGCACAGGTGTGCTGTGTCTCTGTGGTTCCTCACAGAAGTCAGTAAGCAAAGGGCACCTGGTCAGCAGCCAGCTCCTCCAGGACTGTCCCCAGCTACACCTGTCTGCAGACCCAGACCCTGTTATCTCCCAGGCAGAGATGATGAGGCAGTTGTATCCTCTACCACCCTCCCACCAGCACCAGATCCCAAAGAACAAATCGCATCCATTAACATCTATTTGTTTTCTCCTCTTTAAAACAATGTGTAAATGTGACTTACGTCGCTTGGTGACGAGGGCATCTTCTAGGTTGAAGTCATCTGCGTCATCCCCATGACCTGAAGAAAAACAATCAGCACTGGCTGTACTCACTCCACACTGAGCAAACCACCTTTAAATAAGGCAGGGCTAGACTTGTTTGCTCAAATTGCTTTAGTTTTTTGCTGTTTTTTTCCAAGCCTGACCCAACACTGGTGATGAGGAACGCATCAGCCCTCTCCAAATGCTGTGACTGTTAAATTGCAGAGCAGTCATCTCTGGACTTTCCATTTGTCTGCCCTAATGGATGCAGTATAAAGACACATGTTACGCTTAAATTTGTCAAGGAGAGCCTACCAATTCATCTCTCGAGCTGCCACTCACCTCTGGCTGTGCTCACAATTATATGTTTGCTAAACACCATGAAAACATTGGGACAGTGCAGACAAATTCAGTGACAAACAAAAAAGCCCTATGCCCCTTTTCTTCTCAAGTACCTTCCAACATCAAAGGCTTTGCATGAAAAAGCTGTTGCTGGCTGCCAAGCACGACTTAGCATTTCAGAGGCTGCCTGCATCATTCTGCCTTGGAAATGTGAACAGGACCAAACCCCCCATCCCAGGGCCATATCTGACAGGTGCATGCCAATTTTTTTGTTAGAGATGCCTCACCACAACTCTAGTCCCATATCCCAGGAATAACTCAGGGCTTCATCATGTTCTCCTGCAACAGGGCCAGCTAATCCTTCCTTTCTCTGTCTCTTTTTTGCATGGCATTAATTACTGTTGACTTACCCCAGTTCTGAATGTATTTGTCTTGATAAATTCATGCTTTTACATCTCGGAGCATGCTGAGTAATTAATATCCTTTGGGTTTGCTAAGTACTGCAGCACTGCAAGAGAACATTAAAATGGCTTTCCTCTTATTCCTACTGCTAAATGGATTTAGCTATTGCCACCTGAGCTCCAGTGTGCTTCATGAATAAATTTAAAGCTTTACTGACAAGGACAACAACAATGGGAAGGCACCAGTCCATCAGAAAGCAGGTATCCGCATTTCAGTGAAAAACTTCTACTGAGAGTGGTCACTAAGTACTGCAACAGCTGCAGCTCCAGTTCCACTTACTCACACATCACCTCTCATCTCATCTGCTGTCTGTTAAACGTACACTCAGCAGCCCTGTGGGTGATGTACGTGCAGGGGCTGGGGCTGGGAAGTTGCTGTGGGCTTCTCCCCCCTGGCAAAGGCTCGGCATTAGGCACTGCTGGAGGGGGTGTGTAAGGAATGAGTGTCCCAGCCCACGCTGTGTTTCTCATCGAGCTGAGTGATGCCAACGCTTCCCTGCGAGCCTGGAGGAACGGCCGGCAGCGGGCGATGCAGGGAAAATCCGTGTGAAATCCACAGGGAGAGGCATGCGGAAGAGCCTCTTGCTCAGCACAGCAGGGTGTGTCTGCCACCCTCAGCCTCCCTCCATGCTTCTCTGTTCCCTTCCCAAAATCTTTCCCTCTTCGGCCTTATTGCTGGTGAAATATTGGCACTGTGAGACAGGTGATGCTCTCCTGCTCTGACAGCCTGGGTGAAGCTGCAGGGTTAACAAGTGGTCAGTGCAAAGGAGCAGAGTCAGGAATGTGCAAGGCCATCCACAGTGCTCAGAAACACCTGCCCAGCTCCAGGACTTGCACAGGGGGCTGCCAAACCACCAACATCCCTGCTGAGACTCAACACACTCATCACTGTGCTGGCCAACACTGTGTCCCAGCCTTGTCAGTCTGACAATTTTGTGCAGTCTTCCTTTCCCAGAATGGCTTTTTCCCCAGTCTTTACTGATTTTCAGGAACCAACAGGGCTCCGTCATTTTTGTCTTTCTATTTTAAAGCATGCTTAAAAATAGGCAGAAGGGGAAACCCACGTCGCGTCTCTGGCGGGATGAGAAGCGTTACCAACCCGACTGGGGGAAATGTTCCATCACTATGTGAGCTGGCAGGAGGGATGTGGTGGCAGCACCAACTCGCATCACTATGCCAGGAGCCCTCCCTTCCCTCTCCCTCGCTCCCTCTGCTCTCCATGATTAAGTCAATATTAAGGCACTGACTTGCTGCACACTGAGCCCTGTGTCAGCGGATCCTCCCTGTGCCGGTGTAGGAGCCCAAACACCAAGTGGGGGAGTGCACAGCTGGGGGGTGTGTGCAGCTCACACGTTCCAATGAAGGGCTGTGGGGGTTGTGGGGCTGCACAGAGATGTCCCCCCTGGTGGGGACATGGGCCCTGCAGGAAACACAGTGTCCCAAAAAGTGGGCTCCCTCCACCTGGCTTTGGGGGGCTCACTGGACCCACTGGCTGAGATGCACTTACACCTCCCTGGGTTTGATGACAGCTCTTCTTGGCAACTCTCCCTGCAGTAAAGTGTCCTGGGCTGGAGCTACATCCTGGGTGCTTTCCCCACACTGGTGGGAGAGGTGGGAATGCTGCCCAAGTGAGGGTTGGGAAAACTGCAAATGCACCTAATTTCCCACTAAAACTTTCCCAAGGAGCTGCAGTGCTTGGCACAGCCCCCTACCCAGGGCTTTCCCAATGCTGTCCATGGCAAACTGACATCCTTTTCCAGGACTCTCCTAGGCATTGGCAAGGATTAATAATAGATTGCCAGTTAATGGAAGCTGACAACATCTCTATTTCATGCAAAGGGTGTTATAGAGACATATTACACCTTTTATGGATCAATAACCGAGCATTGCCATCACAGGCACACAAACTCCCCTGCTCACTCCGACAGATAAGACTGGAATGCCCCCCTTGTTGTTTTACTCACTTACTAAGTGGCAACAAATCTGGAATTTCATGGCCAGACACTGAAAACCCCACCAGCTCTTGGTACGCATGTTTACCGTGCACATGCAGTTTTTCTGGAGGCAGCACAGCTGCTCTCTGCACTGTCCTCTGCAATCCCTTTGCTTCTGGGGCCCTGCCACTGCTCCACAAGCAGTGGAGGAGTGGAGCTTCCAAAGCCCATCCTCTGATGGGAACCCACGCACAGCACGGAGTATCTTTACATTAAGGATTTATACTTTTCGGGAGAGGCTGGGGCCCATTCCTGCACATCAGCACTCACAAGCTGCTGAGCTGCAGCACAGGTTGTCTGCAATGCCCATGAAGCAGAGTCAGGGTCGTGCCTGACACGTCACCTTCCCCGTAGGACATCCCACCTACAACCCGTTACAGGGCCACAATAGCAGTTATATGCAAAACCCCTCCTGCAGGTTGCTCAGTGCTGGGGAGCAGTATGGGATCCTTGTCAGGGCTGATGACTAGGCTAGTTCGGGTTATTTTTTTCGCTACCCTTGCACTGGGTCTTTGAAAGAACTCTGCGCTTTGGCTGCTGGGAGAAAATGCGCATCCCCAGGGGCAGCTGGGGGCAATTCCAGCCCTGTGTGCCACCAGCCAAGGGCACTGGAGCATCCATGGCACTGCAGCTCCGTGGCAAGGGGGGAATAGGCAAATTAGATACATTTTCCGTGTTTTTATTTAATCTGACAATCCAAAGAGACCAAGCTGGGACATCACATGGCACCCAATATGAATCCCCCAATGCCAGAGTGGGGAGGTGGGGGACCCCAAGGCTACAGCTGTGTCCGGCAGAAGCTGTAGAACAGGGGTGAGAGTTATGGCCGAGGCAGCATGGCAGACTCCCCCACGTCTTGCTGAGTCCCCTCGCCTTGCCGGGGGTATTTTTAATCAGAGCTAGCTGCTCTTTGAAGGTAGAAGGGTTTTGTGCCTTAATGTATTCTCTCCTCATTATTTTCTGTAGCAGGCAGCTCAAACACACAATTGTACTCGTCAGCTTTTTAGTTTTTACAATTATATATATATTCTAATTAAGCCCCACTGTTTGACAAAGCTTGAATTACAGTATCATAATTCACACCCAGTATATTGCCAGGCCGTCTGCAGCAGTCAGAGCGAGGTGTATTCCATTTTTAGTGCCAGCCCACGGATCTCTTTGTGCAATATATATGTGTTTAGCTTCCCTGGGAATAGAGAGCCTGAGATGGTACAAGATTGACAGCCCGGGAGATTATGGGAGAATGCAAAGCAGGTACAAGGGCAGCAGAAAGTAATTCCAACTGCCTGACTTTTATGCATCCACCTTAGGAGCGACACAGCAGGCAGGGGAGCAGGAGGAAAGCAGGAAAGCAAGTGCTGAGGTAGCCAAAAGGGTGTCCCCAGTGACCAACCTCATCTTTTTGGTTCCAAGTTATGACGTCGGCACACACAGGCAGTTCCCTGAGGCTGGGCACCCACAGCTGTGCTGGGAGCTCTGGGCAGGGCACTGGGGGAGGAGGAGTTTGGGAGAAGAGCCCTGTTGCTGGACCTCTGGGCTGCATCCTCGCAGTGGGGTTTCTGCCATGTCAGCAGAGACACAGCCCCAGAAGTCTGTGGGGAGTAAATGGCTGCTCCTCCATGGGCACGGGTCTGCCCTGCAGCAGCTGGGGTACCTGGGGCACCACCGAGGGTCCCTGGGGACCTCTCCTGGCACAGGCAATGGCACAACACCACTGGCCAGAGCAGGGATCCCAGTCAGGATAGAGCAGAGCTTTGGACTTGCTGATGCCTCCACCACTGCTGTCCGGCCACTGGCCCCAGCTACTGCCAAACGTGGGATATTTACTTGTGAATCCCAAATTCTTGCTGACTGCTAAGGCCAAAGCACAGTTGTGTGTGTGTAGGGAGAGCAGTGCTCCTCAGAGCTGGGGTGTCACACACAGTCTCTGGGAGCAGTGCTGGTGGGGCAGGTGGCTAAGGACAGCTTCTGTGCAGCTGCACTGCTCCCTGCAGACAGGGCAGGCTGCCTCCTCAGCTCAGACATCCTCCTCAAGGCAGCTCTGCCTTAAAAAGCAGACTTTGAACTTCCAATCTATCTCCTCGGCTGCTGCCAGGGAAGACTGGCTGCCCTGAACAAACAAGCTGTCAGCAGCCTGCCAAGGCAAGGGGTGGAAGGGCTCTAAGTGTGAGAGAAAACAGTCCCCTGCATCCACCCCAGCAGTGGGACCAACAGCTGATGCTGGGGGTACATCACTCCAGCCCAGGGCACGACCAGTCAAGAGCAGTGGGACACATTCCCCCAGCTGGGATGACCCCTGCTCCTCGTGGGGGATGAGGGAATGCTGCTGTCCTTGCTCTCTATTCTCAGTGAAACATTTTGATTTTCAGAAGTACTAATCAAAAATCACTCTTGATTATGGCAAAAACAACCTTTGCTGAATTTTTTTTTTTAATGCAATTAACAAGGGTATATGGTAATTCCAAGCAATCTCGCTCTTGAGATTAAAGGAAAGCCTGCCAGGAAGCACATGAATAAAGCTTTAAGATGAGAATTTGCATAATGAAGACTTTCTCTTTGTGGAGGGACTGATGGTGGTTGTGTTTGAAACCTATTAAGGGAAATGCCTAAAAGCCTCCACTACAGCCAGGGCACTGCTGTCCTGACCCCGTGCAGGCTCTAACGCCTACGCTGCCCTCGGGTCCCTGCTGGGAACCTCAGCTCCACGACAACTCCAGCTCTGCCCCGTCCTCCAGCCGGTGCCCCGGGATAGGGCAGGAGAGGCAGCACAGCCCCAGTGCAAGCTCTGGAGTCTGCAGCTCAGGGCAACACCCCTCACTTGGGCTCTAAGCCACAGGATAACACTGCGGTTCTGTGCGCTGGGGCAGCCGCCCGAGAAACAGGTGTCTGTTGCAATTTGATTTCCAGACTTACTAGGAATCACATAAATTATTTGGCAGCGGTACCTGATAAGCTCTACACTCAGCAGGGATGATGGAGCTGGTGAGGAAAACATGACCAGCAAAACCACCCTGCACCAGGCTCCTTCCCAGCAGACATCACTGGCACCATGATGTGGGGCAGGGCCAAAAGGGTGAGTTTTGGTGAGTAAAGGTGAGCCCTCACTGGGACCTGCCTGGCCAGACACTGGATGCTCAAGGGATGCAATGCCATCCACCCTCCATCATGCTGAGGGCTGCACAAAGGTCCAAAAGCATCTTCTCCCCATCTGGTGTGGAAGGACAGATCTCCAGGTTGCTTCCAAAGCACCTAAAGAAGGAGCACCACCCTGCACTCCCTGCCGTGTCCCACAGCCCCAGGGGAGCAGCCAGGGGCTCAGCCTCTGCTGCCATAGCCACACTGGGAGCTGCCAGTAGGTCCCTCTGCAGATACCAGACAAAAAACACAGCAGGGAGGAGTTTCTCATCTGCTGCCCTCTTGCACAGCCTTTCCCACTCCTCCACAGCACGATTTAAAACCACAGAGGGAAGAGCCCTTGACTTCTCTTTGCCAACAGCTGCATCTGGTAACTGGCTCGCCCAGAGCCCACCCTATTTACCAGGGGCCGGCATGGAGGCTGCAAGGAACCCTTGAAAGCTGAGAGCCCCTATCACAGACAGACAAACACCTCTGGGTGCCAGCAGCAACCCTGAACAGCTCCGAGGGAAAACAAATCTCCATCAAGGTCAGCAGGACCACAGCCAGGAAAGACTTTGTGTGGGGGTTTCCCATGAAATGCCTTGGGCCGGCAGCTGATGGTCAGGGCTGCCCCATTTCTGGCTCCACAGCAGCGCCCTCCCTCTGACTCTACAACAAACAAATGTTTCAGCAGCAGCTCTTCCATCCCAGCACAGTCCGAGACCAGGTAGCCCTGCTCTGGCAACACAAGATGCCAATCCAAACAGTTTTCTTCAGTATCAGCACTCAAAGCTTTCCAGGTTTCCAGGGCTCTCTGCCATCTCTGCGCATGGAGTAAGTGATGTTCTCTAAGCAACTTTAATATGATAGCTGTTCTTTGAGGTTTGTGTCAAAGAGAGCTCTGCCGCACCACTGCCAAAAACGGCTTTCAATTAGTCCACAATCAATTGCACCCGGAGCAAAAAGCTGAAAGGTTTAGAGCACGAATATTTAAGGTTCCCCCCCTTCTGGGGTGTGCCTGAGCCCAGCTCTGTACTTGTGATGAGGATGGGGTGATGCCCAGCTTTCCGTGCCTGGAGTGGGTACCAGGACATGGTGGCCAAGGACTAAGGAGGGCAGGGGGAGCTCAGCCTGTCCTGGCCCTCACAGGAGCTCTGCAAACCTCTGACCCTCCCTGGGACTGTGGGAAAATGCCCCAGCTGTAAACCTCAATAACTTAAAGGTGTATCTGGTAAGAAAGGGAGCTGGTTTTCCTTTCCACTTTCTTGCTGTTTGTTTGGGATTTTTTTAAGGAAGAACAATTTATATACCTAAAGGGGAAAGGATGTGGAGAGCATCATTATTTTATTTCCACACCCCAGTCACTTTGCAAGAGGCCGAGGGGAAATTAGCACTGACCCAACTGCACAGGATAGAGAATGGTTTAAGATGACTTTTCAGTGATGGAAAAAACAACAGTGTCACCCTGGGCTCGGGTTTGTCCCCAGTAGGTGCTGCGTGCAGGCCTCTGCTGGTGAACTGGATTACTGCCCTGGCAGCAAGGGAAGGGGAGACGTGGGGGTGCCATGATCCCACCGCCCAGCAGGCAACAGCCTGGTTTCTCCAGACAGCCACGGTCTGGTGCAGCACTGCTGAGAGCCAGCCCTGTCAGGGACAGGCAGGCTGGGAGCAGGAGCAGGATTTGAGCTGAAACCCCTCAAGGGCACTTGGTACTCCCTGTGCCCAAGTGCCCTGCCCCCAGACTTCACTCAGCCTTACCAGGCAGAGAGTGGGAGACATGGACCCCAGCTCATCTGGTTTGAGATTCCTAGTGAAGGTCAAAAAACACAGCAAGCTCCTTTTCCTCCTATAACTGTGGGTGCAGGGCTGAAAATTGGGGGACATGCTGGTTTTGGCTGGGGTAGAGTTTGTTATCTTCATAGCAGCTGGAATGGGGCTGTGGTTTGGATTTGTGCTGAAAATGATGTTGATAATACAGAGATGTTTTTGTTGTTGCTGAGCAGTTCTTACCCAGAGCCAAGGCCTTTCCTGCTCCTCACCCACCCCACCAGAGAGAGGCTGGGGGGCACAAGGAGCTGGGAGGGGACACAGCCAGGACAGCCGACCCCAACTGACCCAGGGGATATCCCAGACCATATGGCACCACGCTCAGCACATAAAGCTGGGGAGGAGGAGCAAGGGGGGACATTTGGAGTGATGGTGTTTGTCTTCCCAAGTCACCATTACAGGTGATGGAGCCCTGCTGTCCTGGGGATGCTGAACACCTGCCTGCCCTGGGAAGTGGGGAATGAATCCCTTGGTTTGCTTTACCTGTTAAACTGCCTTTATCCCAACCCAGGAGTTTCCTCACTTTTACCCTTCCAATTCTCTCCCCCATCCCGACGCAGGGAATGTGAGCAAATGGCTGTGTGGGGCTGAGTTGCCAGTTGGGATTACACCACAACAGCTGCTTCTGTGTTTTCCTGCCTGCTGCCCACCCAGAAAGATTACAATGTACATTCACATTAGCCATTTGATTTCTGCTAACACATTAAGTAATGACTACGAATTTGCCTACGGCCAAAGATGCCTGTTTATCAACCAGACAACAAATTGTGGCATGAAAGCATTTTGTTCATAATCCAGTGAAGAACAACTGATGACAAAGTCAGTGATGCACGAGCCCAAAGAAAACTGAAGCAGGAGATTAAATGCTTATCACCTGATTCCCGGTGGAAAAAGATCATTCTCACCAGATAAAGATCAAGAGAAGATGCTGTAGTTAAAAGTAGGTAAATAGGGAATTACACGGTAAAAATGCTGATTCATCACTTGGGATGTGATGCTCCTGTCGCACTGTGCTATTTAAAATCAGAAGCAGAGCAGTGGTGGGAATGAAGACTTGGGCAATGCTGACAGATGGAGCGGGGCTCTAGGAAGGCATGGGGGGGCTCAGCCTTCTCTGGCTGAGGGGATCTGTCTGCCCTGTCACCGCAGCTGCACTGCAGGGCTCCCTCCTGGCCACTGTTGTCCCTGCCTTCCTACAGCACCTCCCCGTGCAAACATGGGGTATTCGGGTCAGGTGGGGAGCGGTTGAGACTCCACCCCGTGCTGCTCACTGCCTGCACCCTCCTCGCCCACCCACACTCCCACTGTGCTCTGGGTGATGCGGCTCTGCGGCTCCTGGAGCATCCCAGATCCAGGTGGTGCTGCCGAGGGAAGGAGCCAGCATGGAGAGACGGCAGGGTGGGGAGCTGCACCCTCCAAGTAGGAAGCAGCACCAAAGACCTGCTGGAGATAATTTTGAGCAGGCGGTGCAGGAACTGGTGGTGATTTTTTAACCACCCAGACAGCAGCTGTGAGCCCACCCCTCCTGGCTCACCCACATCGAGGGAAGCTGTGCCACATCCCTCGGCCTTTTACAACAGCTTGTTTTCAATAAGGTGAGTTTGGCTCCTCACTTTCATAGAGGAGCTTGGAGAAGTCTCTGAAAAGGAGACTTTGGGGTGTGTATCCAGCTTCTGCTACTTCCCATGCTGCATCCCCATCACCAGGGGAACAGGTGCTGTATAATCAGAGCACTCTGTGCTACTGATGTAGCATGAAATAATTTAAACATAAAACTTAAGAGCTCACTGAGTTCAAAGAGAAATCCCGCAACAGGTCGCTTGCTCTCTCTGACCCTACTTGGAGAGGAAATAGCACCAACACTCACAAACCCAACTGTTTGCAAACTGTTGTGGCTCTGAGATTTTCTCTGTGAAAGTATCTACATAATTCACTCAGTTAAGACCATCACTACAAAATAGAAAGAAGAAATACACTTTCTTTTCAAACATATGTTTAACCTCACTTAAAAATGCTCTATTTTCTGCATGAAGTGAAAGACATGTTTGGGAACTGTGGGTGTTTTTAAAAGCATACATGAGCTCAAAGCTTAGTGCTGTCCGGGGGGGGGGGGTTTGGGGGGTGAGGGGGAGGGGTGGGGGGCAGGGGGCTGAAATAACTAATTCCAGTTTCTTGGCAAATAATTACACAGAACTGAATGGAATGGGCTCAGTGTCACTTGACAGTGCAAGAGACAGTCTGTCACCAGCAGCAGTAGCTGGGGCCCAGCGAGTGGGGCCAGGCTGAACACTCACCCCAGAGGAAGCACCTGGGGCAGAACCCAGCCTGTGGCTGGGTCATGAAGCAGGGCTTTGTGTGGGGCTGAGCAGGGGCTCAGAGCAGCTTGCACCAGCTGGAAACACCACCCAGGATGGGATGGTTTGATTTTGGGGGGATGCAACCTCTTGTGCCTAGCGTTGCCTCTTCTGCATAAGGTTACATGGTGATTTGAGGTTGGACGCTAGGAGGAATTTCTTCACAGAAAGGGTGATTAAACATTGGAATGGACTGCCCAAGGAGATGGTGGAGGCACTGTCCCTGGAGATGTTTAAGAGACTAGATGTGGCACTCAGTGCCATTGTGTGGTTGACATGGTCATCTTTGGTCACAGGTTGGACTCAATGACCTCAAGAGGTCTTTTCCAACCTAACTGATTCTGTGATTCTCTGGCCAGAACTTCTAGGGTAAGAAACTGCGCCAGGTGAAGTTGCACCAATTCTGGGTCTTTCTACCTCTCCAGGCTCTGTAGTGGAAACCCAGCAAAAAGGCTGTGTACCAGATGGCAGGATGGGACCTGGGGAGGTTTTTACTCCAAATGAGGTAGAAAGAGTCTACATTAGTCTGGCATTATTTTCACTCAGATTTTACTGTCTGGAAAGATGATCCAAGTCCTGCAGTAGCAGGAACACCTGACTGGAGGTGTCTGGTCACCACAGAGATGTGTCCCACCAAGCTGCTCACGTTCACCCCATAGAGAGATCATACGGAGATCGGACATTACGACAGAGACATTCCCCAAGCTCCTACTCCTGAAAGAACACTTTCATCAGCAGACAATGCTTTATGGACACAAGACTAATGTGCTGTTCAAAATCTTACCAGCTATCTAACATCTGTTCTGCAGCACAAGCACCTCTTTTGCCATCCACAGCTGGGGCTGGAAACCTCTTCTGCTTGTTTAGCTTCTGCCTTCTGTTGCTGGGCTACTGAAATGCTGGATTGCCCATGCTCCCTCTCTAGGCTGCCCGAGGCTTTCTAAAGCATTGAACTACGAGCCTAGCTGGTAAAAAGCTGTAAGTAGATCTCCACACCTTCTACCCTCCCAGAGCCAGAGCTGCAGTTACCCCTAAACACCCAACTCCAAGCGTGTCCTTCTGAAACAGGATTTCAGTAAGATTATTCCAACTTTGACAAGTTCTTTTTACCCAGGTTTCTTTGTGCATAGGCAAAGAGAGCATTTCAATGGGCATACAAAATGCTGAGCAGCTCTCTTTTCCCAGCACCTTGTTTGCTGGAGACAACCCCATACCAGCCCGCAGAGCATTCCAACAGCAGAATGATGCAGTTCCCAGCATCCCTCCTCCCTGTCTAAGCCACCACCTCCAAAATGTTGCCAATGCCTCTGGTTTTACTCACTTTGGTTTTTTTATGCATGTATGTGGTGACAGCACCAGATCCCTACAGCAACCTGGCCCTCTCCTTCCCTGAAGATGCTGCTCATGTGATCGGGTAACTCAGGGAAGCAGAGCTCACACTCAGCATCAGCTTTCTGCCTGTGGCCCTCGTTCTCCCCCCACAATAATTTTCTGTGTTTCCTAGACAAGGTTGAAAAGCAAAGGAAAAGGATTTTGGAGTGACTGCAAGGCAATTTTGTAAATATGTATTAGCATTAACTTCGCCCTCATCGCACCAGCAGGCTCAGCTCTCAGAAGATCAAACCCAAAGCTGATCCTGAGCAGCTCCACTGAAATCCCTGTGAGTGCAGAGGCAGTGCTCACCTCTCTCTTTGCCATGGCTACCGGGCTTGTATTTCCTTCTCAAAAGTGTTGTTCCCTCAGCAGTCACGTTCCCGTGCTCACATCCTAAATCACAGCTAGTGACTCCAGCATCTGGATCCCCAACTTTGAAGTTTCCCTTTCAAAGTCCTTTCATGTTCTACATTTTGATGTGCCATGTTCATCTTCTCCCGTTTTCCTCTATTTGAGCACTTCCACTGATTGTGAATTATATCAATCAGCTTACAAAGGAATTATTGCAAAGGTTTTCTCTTTGCCATCAGTGTTATGTAGTTTATTAAATATATGTTTTGTTATTAGAGTGGCTTCAGAAGCACTGTCTAATAAAACCCCAGTTTTTCCTTTAGTTAATTGTAAAGTCAATGCCTTAAACCTTCAGGAGATATTCTTCCAAGAAGAAAACAAATTTGGGTTTAAACCAAGCAGTTTTAAAAGTTTATTCTAGTCAACTCAGGAGATCAATACGCACTTCTGTTTTATGTGCTTTAAGGGCTGAAATGTTTGCAACAGATGGAAGGAAAAAATCGCATTTTTTTAGAGCGGGGAAAAGACCCCAAGAGCTAAACAGCCATTTCCAAGTACATTTATCACTAGGCTGGTAGAAGAAAAAGTTTCAAAATGCAAGTAGAACTATGGAAATTAATTATTTCCACATCTATGTACATAAATATCTGAGCATGGCACATTTAATTAATGCATATTTGTTCAAAGATCAGAGATAATTTGTAAGAAAACCAATTTGGCTTCTCCTGCTTTGTCATACACACTAAAGACACTATCTAAGTAAAAATTATTCTTTAAATGTATTACTTTGACTCGCCGCTGATACCTGGTAATTATAACTTTAATAACACAATAATGTAGTATAACAAAGATTTTTAGCAGCTATCTCCTTCAGTTTCGACAACAATGCCAAACCAAGCCTTTCTCTTCTGCTCCTAATTAATTCCTCCCTGCAACTCTTGCAGCACATCTGTGTCAAGTGACCCTGGCAAGTGACGGGGCACAAAGACACGGGATTACCTGGCGCTGGCACCCCCTTTTCTGCCAGCTGTATCCATGTCTGCCCAGTGCAAAGTGGAGTCCAGACACTTGAAAAAACATCTGGAAAAGAGATGGCTCCGGTCTGCTTTCTCCGTGCTCTCCGTTGGGCACTGTCATGCGGAGCTGGTGCAGGGGAGCCGCCCGCAGCGACTGCAGCCAGCGGTGCAACAGTTATTATATACAGCTCATCATACTGCCTAGTACTGCTTTCACATTTAAGTAGTTATTCTAATTGCTGGTGGGATACTGTAGTCACACTCGAGAGGAAAGGTGATCTGTGAGACTGCCTGTGAAGACACGTGTAACAACACAGAGAGTCGCTTGTCAGTGCTGAGACGGCAACTGTGGAGGACACGCCCAACTACCCATCGCCGTTTGTAGAGTGAAGTTTTTCTTCAACCTTTTCTTACACAACGTAAAGCACAAAAGCCGCACGTGCCCTTTCTGCCTGGCCTGCGAGGGGAAACCTTGCGCTCCCTTCAAAAAGCCCTCAGATGTCAAATGTGCCAGCTTTCCATGAAAACACATCCATGCATTTCTGTCCTGGCTTATGAAAGTGAGGAGAGGAGAGGGGAAAACAATAAGGGTGGAGAGTTTCTTGTTTGACCGTCTTACTGTTTTCCACAAGCACGTGGCTATCCCTGGATGACTCATAAACATGAACCATAACTACGTTCTGGAAAAGCCACAGATCTGTGAATTTAAAACACCGTGCAATGTGCTGGCATAGGGAATGCTTGCCTCTGGCTGCAGCCAAGCGGCTTTGCAGGGTGTTTGGTTTTCTCCACTGTCTCAAAATACTTTAATGCTTCTGCCCTCCCAACACACTGGGAATACGCCAGAGTTTAGCAGCACTGGAAAATGGGTTGGTGCCCTGCAAGCAATGCCTGTTTCCAGCACTGCAGCCACAGACAGACGGGCTGTGGGCAGAAGGAGCTCAGAGGCACAGACAGATGCGGCACGGCTGTGTCCGAGAGCCCACGGGTAGGGCACTGAAGCACACAGTCATGAATGAAGGGAAATGCACTAGAATTTGATCAAAGAGAAACCCAAAGCCGGTTTTTTTCAACTAAAAAGTGAAGTTTGCTCCTGCTTTACTGGACAGTCACAGACAAGACACACATCACTCTTGTGTCACTGGTGGATCTGGACATCAGTTGCAGGAATCATGCTAAGTACTGATGATGTTGTTTGTTATCCTAAGTTCTTGATAATTTGTAAATCTCCGAGCTTCCGAGAGACGGGGCTGCCCTCAGGCCACCTTCGACACTGCTGGAGCAACTGTTTCAGAACAAGAAGGCAAAAAACAAGCTGGGAAATAGAGGCTATGAAGAAGTGTGATTTCTATTGCTGCTGTTCTGAAGAAATGGCATTGGAGCGCCCTGCCTGGGAAACCCACTGCCTTCCAATCACCTGTTACTTTCCCACGGGTACAGGATGATGGCAGGAAGGTTGTGCTGGTATCCAAAAGGCCAGTTCAGTGCTCAGGTGGGGAAGGATTCCCAAGGCTCTCTCAGGGTACTGCAAAACTGCTCCAACACATTTGGGGGGGGGGGGGGGGCGGAGCAGGTACCCACGACGGGATGCGAGAGCCACTGCTGGAATACACCGGGGGAGGAACCAGAGGCCACGTGGAAAGGCTGTGTCACACTCCAGCCCCTCGGTTCGGTGTGTCCCATGTCGGCAAGGCTCTGCACGGGAGAGGTCGCAAGTGCAGAGCCCGCTTCCCCTTACACAGTGATTGCCATGGAGAGGCAATTTAAAGCAGTTCGGAGAGGAGACAAACTTAATGTTGTTCAATTACCTGTGAAGTCTCGTGCTGGCAAGAATGATTTATGAATGTTCCAGTAAAATTCATTTTGATACAAACACAGCCAATGATATTTAAGAGCTGGACCCTGCAGCCCAAGAGCTCCAAAATGAAACAAAACAGCATTTTTGTTTGCCCATATTGCGAAAAACACAGAATGCAAATAGCTTTAGTACTGACTAATCAGATTTTTTTTTTATTTTAACCTAAAATCAGGACTTTATGCACCATTTCAGCTCAGCCTGTCAAGCAGATATCCACCAATTAAAAATGCAGCCGCTAACCTGGTCAGCATAAGCAACTCTGTACCATGCTGTTACCATTCCAGGTGCACAAACAGCTAAGTACCAAATGCAAACAAACTAATTCCAGCTGACCCATGGAAAACCTGATCTATTTCAACAGCAAAACCTACTTGGGGTTTGGTTCACTATCTGCTTTGATGCTATCATCTAACCAGTCTACACTTGCTGGGTGCCTCCTAGCTAACAGCAGATTTTGTTTAGAAAAACTTTCCTGGGCCCTTTTACATAATTGCTGTCTATTTTCTCTGTATAACCTTTAGAAGGACCCTTCTTTTCAATTCAAACAAACATCTTTTTAAGAGTACTGTTGCGTTTTTTTAAGGAAACAAAGAGTTGTTTCCTTAAAAGAGTTTGCATTGATCTTAATGTCTCCCTCCCTGCCCTCCTGAAAAAAAAGGTAATTTTTTTCCTTCCTAGTTGTTGTTCAGCTGGGACCGATTTCTGGGTTAGACTATTCTGATCTGCAGAAATAACAGTGGGACCAAAAAAGAGTGAGAATGCAACCAGCAGCTCGACAAATTTGGGTCACACAGAGAATCCGCTAATCCAACAGCCCAGCGAGCAGAGAGATAAACCCAAACTCCTTTCGCGGTGACTCCATGACTACCTCTGTTTAGGATTAGCTGAGCCCCGGGCTGCTCCAGAGCTTTATACCTGCAGCATCGCACATCTTAAGCATCGCTGTGACACTGTCACCCGGAGGCAGACGCTGCGCTCCGAGATGCGTCCGGCACCAGCACTGTCACCTAGCGCCGGGCTCGAGCGGCCCGACCTGCGGGTACCGGTGCGGGACCGGCCCCATCGCGAGCGGGGGGAGCAGGAGCAGGGGGGCCGGAGGCGGACAGAGCCCAGGGTGGGGTCCGGGAGAAGAAGGGGGGACAAGGATCGTCTGCGGCCCGGCCCTGATGCACAAGCTGGCACCCCGCCATCCGCTGCGGAGTCGGGGTGCTCTGCGCAGGGTGGAGCCCGAAGGACGCAGCCCCCTCCCCGAGGCGATCCCCGCGGGTGCATCCTCCCAGCTGGGGCCCCTCCTCGGGCCGCATCTCTCCGGCCCCGTGAGCCCTCCCTGGGCAGGCTCCGTGCAGCCGGGGGAGGATCCAGCCCGAGAAGCCCCCACGGCGGCGGGGCCGCAACCCCTGCATCCCTCGGGAGCAGCATCCCGCGGGGTGCCCCTGACCGGGGGGGGGGTCCGCCGTTCCTGGGCCGGGCCCGGCGCCGCGATCATGCGCACACCACACCGCGCCCCCCGGGCCCCGCTCTCCCCCCGGGCCGCCCCCTCCCGCCGCCGCCCCGCCGTGCCCGGCCCAGGCCGCCCTACCTGCGCCCAGCAGCGCGGCGAAGGCCAGCAGCAGCCCCAGGAGGCGGCGGCCGGCCATGGCGCGGCGGGGCTGCGTCTGCCGCGGG
>NW_024581134.1:359060-396369 GCF_017639235.1 Corvus kubaryi | reverse complement strand
GCGTCTGCCGCGGGCTCGGCTCCCGTCTCCGCCGGGGCGGGACGCGGCCGTGAGGGGCGGGCGCTCCGCGCCACCGCCCCCCGCCCTCCGCGCCAGGCCGCGCCCCCGCCCCGGCCCCACACAGGGGAGAGGGCGGCTGAGGGGAGACCCCGCGGCCCCCGGGGGATGGCCGAGCCCCGGTACCTGCCGGCCTCTTCCTCTCGGCGAAAATGCGGCCCCGGCGCGCATCCTTCCGCCGGGCGGGAGCGGGGCTGTCTCCGGCGGCAGCCGCACATCTGCTCACCCGAGCGGGGAGATCCGGGCGGCAAACAGCGATGGGGAGACGCGCAGGGAAGCGGGGAAGGGTTGGGACTGCTGCTGCCGGACCCCACCGTCCATCACCCCCCGGGAGCAGCACCTCGCGTCTGGGGGAGCCCGGAGGCAGCAGCCGGGGGGCAGGGACAGCCCCGCGTGGCCGCGGGCACGACCTCCGGCGCTGGGACAGCCGCGTATTCCAGCTGGGAGGCCGCAGAGGTGCTGGCGTGGGGCGGTGGTGCGGGCCTGGGGGCTCTGCCCTGCTCCAGGGAAAGTACAGAAGTACAAAGGAAGGAGCTGCTGCAGTTTCACCCTTTAATGCCAAGTATTTAACGTGGAGGTTATGGAGCTATGGAATTGTTGGCTGGAAGCGACCTCTGGAGGTCTCCAGCCCAAAGGCCCCCTCGGAGCGGAACCCATGGACACCAGGTTACACGAGCCACAGCCACATCTGAAAACCTCCAGGGCTGAAAGCTCTCCCACCTCCCTTAAGATGACCAGTGGCCGTGCTATCCCTCTACCTTGGGAAGAAGGTTCTCCTGGGTTCAGTCTGCCCCTCCCACTGACCCTTTAGCCATCACCCCCAGCTGTGTTGGCTCTGTCGTCTTAATAACAGCCCTTGAGTAGCTGTAAACCGCTGTTAGAGCTGCCCTCAGCCGCCTCCTCGGCAAGGCAAACAAGCTACCCCTTGTGCACCGGGTGCTAGACCCTCTTCTCTCTGGCTCTTTTGAAGGGGGGTAGAGAATTGTTAATAACACGGTAACCATCTTCTTTGGGATATTTATATGTTGTTTTGCTACAGAAAAGGGGATGAGGATGCAGCCTATTTTTAGGAGGTATTTCTGAAGCTTTAATGGGGACTGAGAGCCTGAAGAAGTGTCTGGGACATCCTAGTCCCGTGTCACCTCACAGCAGCTGGTACACGCTGCTGTTCGCGGCTGCTCCAGCCGAGTGTCAGGACTGCCTTGGGTCCAGGAAGCCCTTTTTTGTCCTTGGTGAAAACATTACCTGAAAAGATAGTAGGCAAGCAGACCATGGGGGTACCCGTCCTCTGTAGAAGCGCCTGGGTTGAAGGATGCGGTGGGATAACAAGGGCAGGGATGTTGTACTTCTGACTTTCATCTATGGCCACATAGCAAACTGCAGGCTCCAAAGTGCCTTTCCTTGCGGGGGCAAGGTCCCTCAAACCCACACTGGGTGCGTTTCTGTGAGTTAGTGTAGTTGGGCACGCTCGTGTCATCGGAGCTACAGACGCTTCTGTGCTGTGCAATTCTCTGCTACTACAGCAACTGAGGGGAGTGACGGGGGTCCCAGATACAGAGAGGCGGTGCTGGGGAAGATGCACTTCAGCTGCTACATACGGCCGTCTGTACATTGACAATATTGCCTCTCTCCCTGTTTATACAAAGAGAAATTCAGAATTACAGTCCCGTTCGTGTCAAACTAAAGGAAACTAGCAGGACAGCATTTGTACCTTCCCCGTCTGGTTCCCCAATAACCTCTCCGTGTGCTATTTGCATTTCAATGGCTTTCCAAGCCTCCGGTAATTGTTGGGGGAGGAGGCGGGTAAAAAGGCTATTATAATATTAGCGTTGGATCAGCTTTAGCGAGCCTGAAGGCATGAGAGAGCATCATGCAGCTGATGCAACCCGTGACAGTATATTGTTTGCCGTTCTGTGTGAGCCTGGGGTGCGCACCGATGCCTGGGAGTTGATTCATAATTACAAAGAGATGTATGAATGTAGCTTTGAATGGGCAGGAAGGCAGCAGCAGTGCTGCGCTCCGAAGCTGGAGGGAAACAGGGCGGTACGAACCAGGAATTCATATTGGAATCATGCATCTGGCTAAACTCCCTGGCATCCGAGGGTGCCATCCCTGTCTGGTCATGCCCAGCTGGAGCTGGAGCTGTGTGTGTCTTTAAGGAGGCCGAGCCCAAGGCAGCTGAAAAGCCTGGGGCCCGGCCAGCAAGTGACTCAGCATCGCCTGACCTGTGCCCGGGAGCCGAGGCTATTCTTGGTTCGGGCTGTGTTTAAGGCAGCTGAGCTTAAATGCTTCCAAACTGTACCACAGAGGATGCGTTGTGAGGCTGGAGCATAGCATGTTGTCCAGGGCTGCAGTGCCGTCTGCCCGTCGGATCGCTTTCCTCCGAGCTCGACGGAGCTGTGACCTTTCCCTTTTCTTCTCTTGAGCTAGATTAAAGCTGTAATCTTTAAATAGCGGGATAAACAGTCATCAGAAAAACTTTCAGTGGAAAAATATACTCACTTTCCATTATATTTTAACAGGTGTCAAGCTCAACTCTTCTTGCTGCCATTGAAAATCTGCTCCCTGGGCTTAGCAAGCTTTTTCGAACTGAGCAAAAATATGGAAAGGGGAAATGCTGATTGGGAAAGGGAATACTGGATCACACAAAAATCTGATTTAGAATATTTTTCTTCCTAAGTCTCTTCAAATAATTTAGCAGGCTCAGAACGTGTAATGCATTAGATCTCAGAGCCCCTCACAGGCACCAATCAATTACCCTCGGTAAGTGATGGACACATAAAAAGCATCAATTTAGCTGCTACTGAAGTGCTGGTGTTTTAAAAGCAGAACGGGCTGTCATGTAGCAATGCACAGCCTTGCCACACAGTTATCTGGGATGGAAAATGAAAATACACAATTTAAAGCGAGTCATTTCAGAGGCTGAACTATGTGTCTACCTTAGTCTGTCTCCTGCCTGAGGTATTGTTTTATGGCACTATTTTCAAATACAACAATTCTTTTTTTAAGTAAAAGATTTGCTAATTTGGAGAGAGATTTTAAATTCTTTAATGAAGCTAGAATGCATCTGGCCAAATTTTCTAGATACCTTGTTTTCTAAAGTCCTTATTAAAGTTATGATCCATGTAGTTCCTTAAAAAAAAACCAAAAAACAAACAAAAAAAAATACCCAAAAAGGCAAGCAGTAGTATGAGATGAGAGCTACGAGCAGCGCTCAGCCTGCACCACCCAGCAGCCCGCGGCTCCGGGACTCGGGGTACTCCCGGGCTCTTCAGTCACAGCTGCATCCCCGTGCAGAAGGAAGGAGTGGGTTTTGCTGGGCAATGGGCTGGCGGGTCGCCATGCTGCCGGCTCTGGTCCTGCGCCAGAGCTGACATCCAGCAGACTTTTCTCCTCCAGTGCCAGCAGCTGAGCGGAGGGAAGCGGCTCCGGGGCTTCGGGACCCGATTCGCCCAGCCTGCGGCGTTCTGTGCTGGCTCCAGGGACTTGTCTGTTGGAAGTCACGGCTGAGTAGAGCTCCCTGTAAACAGCCTTACCTGCTCCTCTGCCTGCCAAGTGTCGAGTACTACTCGCTATAACCCTCTTCCCAGAGAGCCTCCAGTCTGTTTCCTTGCAGATCCGATGCATTGGGGAATATTTGTACAGGCTAATTTTAAAGTCTGTCAGTTCTCTGCCAACACTAGCTGTCTAGACTCCTGCTATAATCAAAGGTGAGAGGTAGGTTCCTAATTACAGTGAATCACACCCTAAAAGATCCCTTGTCTGTATGGAGAGCGCGGGCACCTTACATAGGTGATTAAAATGGGTCTGAATGTTCCCTGTTGTGTGCTGGCTCTGCCAGGCGACTGCAAACAAATGCCTCACCTTGTGTAAATCAAATGCTTCAGCCGCACTCTTAAAGGAGAAATGTTAGTAGTACTCAGATGGAAATTAACTGGAGAGTGCATTTATTTTTGGCCAGTCCCCTGGGAACACCTGCCAAGCATTTCCTCTCATTTCAAACCTGGCTGTTCCTGCTGAGAAAGTCTGATGGAGATTCAAGTCTGGGTCAAGGTGAGTGCCTGGCTCTTCATCAGCTGTCTGTGCCATTTAAAAGGGAAAGAGGAAAGGAAGCTAAGCAGCAGACTGGGTGTGAGGAGTGGTGTGCTCCTGCAGAAGCATGCAGGAATAAGAGCTGGACTGCTTGGGTATGGTTTATGTACTGATGAAATGCACCTGCTGGTTCCCAAGCATCCGTGTACAGTTGTAGAATAAAAATGCTGAAGCATAAATTAAATGGAGAAAATTAATTCTGGCCTCATTCACTGCAGGATGACAGCCAATTGCTTAAACCAAGGGGTTTGTGCACCTGCTTGAAACCAGAGTGAGCAGCACAAGCCGTGGTCCCTGTGTGAAAGGTTTCTGAGAGTCATTAAAGCTGTTGTGTGGACAGGCTCAAGCATTGGTGATGGGGACCTCAGCATCAGGTGGACCAGGCTCTCCCCTTCTGTGGGAGCACAGCTGGAGTGGGCACAGGGATGTGGCTCACTGGGTGCCAAAGGGGAGCTGGTATGACCAGGCGCTCCTCTCCTGCTTCCCATCTCTGTGTGTCTGGGAGCGCTCTGGTCCGGAGCCAGGCACTGCTGGCTTTTGTCAGAATAACTGGTATCTTTGATGGAAGGATGCTGGGGCATTGGGGTCAATTCACATCTCCTGTGAGTGTCTTAGAAACTCACAAGTGTTCTCTGGATTCCTGAAAAGCAGACAAACCTGGTGTTTTTTTTGTTTTTTTTGTTTTTTTTTTTTTTTATTTCCACCAGGGACAGAAATTGCTGGCTGAAAATCTGAGGCCTTAACCCAAAAAAAACATGTCTCAAGAAGCAGTGTAACTGCTCTGGCCAAGGTTTTTGTTTTTTCTTAGCCTACTCCAGAAGTCTGCAGAATCCAAAAGGGGCTACAGAGTGCAAGGTGACGTTCAGTGGATCAATGAACAGCTGTAAAAAAGCTTTTCTGCCTTTCCCAGCAGTTAATAACTTCATTGCACAGAACTTAGTTTTTCAGAAAGACCTCGTGTGATTTTTGGCTGACTTAGGTGAGGACTGGTGAAGAATGTTCATAGTTACAAATGGGGAGAATTTTTTTTTTACGGGAAAAACCCCAAAACCCTCAGACAAACAAGCTTGCTTTCACCAAAGTCTTTGTTCCTGTTGCTGAGAGTGTGCAGTATTACCTGAGGTAATAAAACAGTGCATAAAGCAGCTTTATTTGGACTGAGAAGTTTGGAAATTGGAGTGCAGAACAGGTAGTGTCAGGGCAATCAAAGTGTCTGTGTGGGATTTTTTCCCTCAGACTGGACAGGGGTGATTTATGTGCCTGGGTTGGTATAATGGCAAAGAGCAGGTACAACTCAGGGCTGACACTGCTTAGGAGAAAATTGTGTTTGTTGCCAAATTCTGGATGTCGGCTCTTGCAGAAGAGAGATGAGTCTGTCTTCTTGGCTCCTAAACCTAAGGGAGACTTAGCACAGCTAAATTATACATGTCCCTTGGGAAGGCTTTTGAGGCCAAAACCACTAAAAAACCCAGACTCTTTCATCTAAATACAGTCCTAGGAAATTACCATAGTCTCAATCCAATATGCACTCTCCCTTGGACAATGTTATCCCTCTTTTGTAAATAAGAGTTTGCTTGTTTACTCATCCTTCTATCTGTAATGGAAAAGTTCCATTGAGTATAATAGGAGTTATGTACCAAAAAGGAAACGAACATTTCTAAAACCCAGTAAGTTCTTAAGTCATTGCATGTGGGTTGGTTGTTTGGGTTTTCTTTAACCACACCACCAAATTTTGTAATTGGGCAGTGATTTTGTATCAAATATTGTTAGCAGTTCAAAGCCCTATTGAAAAGCACTTCTGTGTCAGGTTCTTTCTCTGTGAATCTTCTGTAAATGCGAGGGAGTTAAGAACCCCCACTGCTGGAGAGGGGAAGTTCTTCTCAGACCAGTTCACAATGTTCCCTTGCTGGGACCATTCTTCACCACAGTCTGGTGATCTCTACCACGTTAGCTGGATAGATATCAATCTGATGCTTTTAACTTAGTATTATGGGGATAATTTTCATCAAACTCTGGGGACAAATATTAAGTGCTGTTATGTGTGACTTAAAACTAGGAAAAATCGATAAAATTCAGGCCATTTTTCCATGGCTTCTGTTGTGCTTGGGCTGGTCTCCACCATACAGACTCTGTGACCTGACCCCTGCTTGTGGCCCTCATGAGGACACGAGTGGAAGGGGTCACTCAACCTGCTCTTGAATGAGGTTATCTGCTGACAAACCTAGTTGTTTCTACTGCTGATGCCATAGAGAGGATCTCCAGGTGCAGCAAAACTCCAGGGCTAGCAAAAAGCAGAGCTGGTGGGTGTTTAACTGTTGACTTAATGAACAGAGAAAAATCTGACACTATTTTGACATATGCCTGAAGTGATGGTGTCTTACACTCGTGCGCCTTTGAATTTTGTTCCTGTCTTCATTTTAATTCTTTTCCCTCTTACTGTTGCTGTTAGTATAACAATTTCCTTCTCCCCTTCCCTCCCCCTATGCACCTTAACATCTTCACGATTTTGGGTGAAATTAGCAGCCTTGTTCTGCCCAGTCCTGGTCTGCACCTGGGCGGGATGTGTGCAGCAGTAACAAACCAGCTGAGATGCAAAAAGCCAACGCTCTCCAGCAGAGCGGGCTGACGCGTCAGGCAGCCCTCCAGCTGCTGGGAGGTGATTGCAAAGTATAAACCCTGCCCGTATTGGAGCACAGAATCAACTCCTTGCCAGCACAAGCCTTGGCAGAACGCACGTGAGTGCACAGATGTATTCATGTCTAACACAATTCCACTGAAGTTTTGTCCTCTGCTTGTCAGTCCAGGTGCTCTCAGGCATAGAAAGGAATGGTGCTAAACATCTGACAATCAAAACAGACTCTTACTGCTGGATCATAATATAACAACCAGCTTTCGTGCCCAGACAGAATTCCCACTGATGTCAAAGGTTTTATTTCCACTGAGAAATTGGTAAGCACTGCAGATTTTGGAATATTATCAACATTAAAACAACAGTCTGGACTGTGTTTTCCCTGCTGTTGTCATGTGAAACACTTAGGGGTGACTATAAGTGTAAGTCTCTGTTACTCTTTCATTTTGTTCATTTGATGGCAGAATCGCTGTCTGCTCAGTTAATTAATTTCTCCTGCTGTGCTTGGGTCTTTCACACAACACTGGGGAAAAAAAGGTCTTCAAGAGTGAGACAATGTAGCACAAACCCACAAAGTTGTTAGAGGGACCCGGGGGAGGTGAGAGGTTTGGAAAGCCGGGTTTATTGTTTAAAAATGGTTTGTCCCGTGGAACACAAGTATGTGTGTCACTGCAGAGTCAGCGGTCAGAGCAGCTGAATGGCAGGAGTTTGCCTGACCTGCTTGGAAACCCATTATGAAATTCTGTGATAATTCACTATAAACAACTTCGTAAGTGATGGGGAAGCTGTTTCTCTCCCATTCAAAGCTGCCAGACCTTTTTACCACTGGGATTAGATTTGTGCTGTCTCCTGCAGCTCCACTCTGGGAGCTCCACTGACTCCTTGGGCTCCATTCATTCCTCCTGTGGCCAGGCTCTGAGCTGTTCCTCACAGGTGAATAGCACTGATGATAATTAAGTTTACTTTCCCGCATCTTGAGCCAGCTGCAGAAGTGTAAATATTGTTACTGCTGTTTTACAGGTGAGGGGAAGGCGTGTGGGGAGGAATGTGATTAGTCTGGAGAGCTGAGCCCCGTGCTCTCGCTGTGAACTGAGCAGCTTGCACTGACAGGGAGGCCTGAGAGAGGCTGGAGAAAAAGACCCCCTGTGTTATTGCTGCTCTGTGAGAGGCTGAGGGGCCCAAAAATCATAGAATGGTTGGGGTTGGAAGGGATGTTTTAAAGATCATCTGCTTCAGCCCAAACATCAGGCTGTTCAGAGCCCATCCGACCCGACCTTGAATGTTTCCAGGAATGGGGCATTTACCACCTCTCTGGGCAACCTGTGCCAGTGTTTCACCACCCTCATTGTAAAAAAACTTTTCCTTGCATCTAGTTGAAGTCAACTCTTTTAGTTAAAACCATTATCCCTTGTCCTATCACAACAGCCCCTGGTAAAATGTCCCCATCCTTCTTGTAGCCCCTTTAGGTACTGGAAGGTGCTTTAAGGTCTCCCTGGATCATTTTTCCTCTGATCATCTTCATGGCCCTCCTCTGGTCCTGTTCCAGCAGGTCCATGTCCTTCCTGTGCTGAGGACCCCAGAGCTGGACAGAGTGCTCCAGGTGCTGCTTTCTTGGCCCCGTGCAGAACACCCCCAGCTTTGATTCGTGTGTCTTTTAAGATGTCGCATGTCTGGTGTTGTGGGCAGTGCACCAGAGCCCAGGCTGGTGGGGCTCTCCTAATGCTCTTTCCAGCTGTTAGACCCAACACTGACCACAATTCTTTCCTTCTCAGCATCTCTCCACGGCCTGGGACAGTGCTTGGCCCCTTGCTGCTGGTTGCATGAGGACTATAAAATGGTCTGTGTGTCTGGCATGTTCGTGTGTGTTGTGACTCCTTGGAAAAGCTCAGTGCTTTGAGCCTACTGTCTTCCAGATGCAACGTCTACCATGCCTGCTCCTCCCTGCTCCTCCCGGCGGAGCCAGTGCCGTCCCTGGTGGGAGTGTTTGCTACATCAAAGCCCGGTTTGTGCTGCGAGTGGATGATTTCTCTGGTATATTTACACTTGTAAAGGAAGATTTTTTTTTTCCCCCTTGTAAATATCACGGCACTTCTGTTGCTTCTGTGCTGGCCCATCTGTGCACCATTTTCACTTGTACTGACTCATGTTCACAGAGTAGTAAGAACTGTCTATAAGTGTTTTATTTTCTTAGTTAGAGTGGGCCCATTTTGCTTTCCTGGTTAGCTTGGAGGCAGATGAGTGCAGGGGTTTCTTTTTCCTGATTACATCTCTGGACTCTATCACATTGGTAAAAATTTTAATGAAGTAATTTTCACTTTTCTGTTCAGATTTTTCAAGACTTCTTGTGTTTCAAGGGTTTGTTTTCTGCAGCCAAATGTGCTTTCTGACTGTTTTCTGCATGGCCAGAAATCACTGGGTATGCACCCCCTTTAAATGTGGGTACAACATCTTTAGCCTGTCATAAGGTTTCAACTTCAGATACTCCTGAAGAAGGAACCTTTAGGTTGTTCAGGCACGTTGCATTCAGCCCTCTTGCATTGTGCTGTGCTCTTTTTCATGAGTGATCATGTACTCATTTTCTCCACCTCTGTGTCATTGTAGAGTAGACCTCTGCAGAGACACTTCTGGCTGTTTTCAGAGTAGACTGAAGCTATTTACTGAACTGCTTTTGAACATTTTGACTTGTCTTTGCTGCTCCATGTGCACCCAGGGTTGTCTTCACTGCCTACAGGTCAGACCTTGCTCTGTGGTCAGGCTCATCACAGGCTCTTTTCAGTAGTTCCTTCCCCTGTGTTCACTGAGATGTAGTGTCTGTGTCCTGCTCAGCTTGACCTGTCTCCTGCTCTCTTCTGGCCTGGTACCTCAGAGAACCTGCAACCAAAGGGCACATTTGCAGTGAAAGCTCTACCAAGGCTTGTAGCTGCAGGAGTATCCTTGGTCTCTGTTGGATGGTGTGTGTGTCCCCTCACTGGAGTGTCTGGCAGAGTGGGGCACCAGACTTGCTCAGCACTCAGGGTAGTCAAAGTTAAATATGTGTATGTGTGTGTGTATGTATATACATACCTATATATGTTTATACATATTTAAGTCTGAGGCTGAAAACAGCCAAATTATGATCCTTCTCTCCCCCTGACAATATGAAGAGACATGTTTCACAACAGTCATGTCTGCCAGTATTTCAAGGTGCTGCTTTTAGAAGCATGGAGTTGTGAGAACATTTCAGTAAATTACAAAAAGATCATTTTAACAGGGGCAAAAGAGAGTCTTTTTCTTTAAATATATTCTTGGGAAAGACTCAAGCCATTTCAGCCAAAATGAAAGAGTTGAGCCTGAGGCTGAATCCAGCTGGAGAAATTTTCAGCCTAAACAGTTAATTATAGATGAAGTTATGAGCAACCAAAACTGGAGTTTATACAACAGTCACGTGTAATTACAGCGGCGCTTTCAACTCTGGAACACTGGCCCCGGTGTCAGTGCAAATTCTTGGGTGAGTCTATCAGGAAGGACTTTCTTGCAGAGCTGTGATAAACCCCAGCTTGCTGTTCTGAGGGAAAGGGAGCAAGCATTCCACATCAGAAATAATCTGCTGCTGAAAGATGAATTAACTGGTGACTTTCAGAGCAGTGTCTTGTCTGTGTTTGGAGTTTACCCAGGGTCAGGTTGCACCAGGCTATTATGTTCCTGTTGCATGTGGGAGGTTGTAATGAAGAGGGAGCCTCCTGTGACAGGGAACAGTTCAGGCATGAGGAACTGGGATGGCAGAGATTAATGGGGCTACATCCTGCCAGCAGTATCTCCATCTGAGCAAGGCTTTCCTGGGGAACTGGAAGGCAACCTCCTGATGATGGGGGTTGTCTACTGTAAAAGAAGCTCCTTGCTTAGCAGGGAGAACACATCGAGACTGCAAGTGTGTCCTGAATGAATGATTCCTCATGGAGATGCTCATGCCACACACAGAAACACGTTTTAGAAGCACATGGGGAAATATTCTTGACTGGCTGCTAAATTGAGCTGCTTGTGAACCCTTTCAACAGTAGAGGTAGTGCTGACAAACAGTTATCTTTGGTGATGAAAGGAGTGCAGGTGAGAGGAAATTTTGTGGGAGGAGATCCTGCTCTGAATTTCTTGTGGAAACCATAATTATGTGATTCAGTGTAGAAAGGTATGAGGGTTTCCAGTGAAAGCTATGAAAAACGCTTAGGGAAGCAGCCTACAGATGAGGCTGCTCATTCAGACCTTATCTATTCATGTGGGAGCGTGGAAATCTTAGCACTCTGCCTTATCTCTTCTCCCCCGGGAGATCAGTGTTGAGAGAGTCTGACCTCTTGCTTACGATTTCAAATCAAACCTGGTGTAATAGTGGCTTTGGCCATGCAGTGCCTCAGTCACTTAATGAAATAATCTTTTTCCCTGCCCTTCTGGGTAGAAATATGTCTTGCCCAAATACCACTTAAGTGATACCTGGAGGATAGCTGTAACTGAGCAGAGCTGTGGCAGAAACATCCTCCCTTACTCCCTGCAGCCTCTGCCTGCAGGTGCAGAGCTTGGGATGTTCAAGGCATTGGAAATTTTTCTCTCTCACTGGGGCAGTTCCTATGTTGTTTTTGAAGAAAATCCCTGTTTTCCCTTGCTCCTGGGCTTCTGCAGTTCCCTGCAGGTTTAAATTAACTTTGAATCAATGTTGATTAAAAGCAGTCAGTGCAAGGAGAGTCTCAGATCTGGAATGGATGTTCTCCAAAAACAAGGACACCTCGGTGCCAGCACAGGGGTATTCATACAAACAGCTCTCAGCCAGAGCCGGCCAGAATCTGTTTTGCTTTCTCACACTTGGAGCTGGTATATTTTAAAGGATATCAAGCAGTAAATGTGGCAAAGGGGAAAAATTGTTACAGACTGTATTTGGCAGAAACCCAGCAAAGATAAAATACCATACGTTCTGTGCAATGAGCTCCTACATAAATGATTCATTCACTAGAACACAGCTGGGGTCAACATCTTCTATTTGAATAGCCCAAAGTTATGCAAATATTTTTATGTTGATTTTGTAGAAGAAGAAAAAAAAAAAAAGACAATATATTCTGTTCCAATAAAAAAAGCTCTTTATCTAAGCAACTTTTAAGAATCAAAATCCCTCAAGAACAGTGTCACCATGTTATACACATATACAGCAGCAAATGACAAGATATGCCCTAGAGATGCAAACTCTGAAAAGATTGCTTGTTTTCCTTTGTTTTGCCAGCCAAGTCTGTGTTACAAATTGTGTGTTGTGGAGATCACACTATTTCAAAATATCAAATTGCTAATTAAAGAAACTACTCAAGGAAACTTTCCAGTAGAACAATAAGAACAATATATGCTGTGGGATAATAGTAGTCACTATTTCTTTAATGAGTTTCTTGCCTAACCAGAATTTCTTACAATACATTCAGTGCAGCCATTCAGATTATTATGAATCACATGTGTATTATTTCTGATTCGATATTAACATAAAAACTTCTGATGAACCATAGTATTACAAAAACAGGTCTAGTGTATAGAATGGCAATATCATTCCTGCTGATAAAAGACTGGAAATGAAGGTCCTTATGCAGTAATACAATTTAATGTGTTAGTTTCTGCACTTAATTTGCAAAGGTGCTGAGAAACTACAGGTCCAACTGAAGCCGAGAAGGGCAGGGTGTCTCTGGATGGTCAGGTATGTCAGTCCACAGCCTGACCATTGCTCTGCAGCATTGCTTTCTATGGGATCTAAGTCAGCAAAAGGTCATGGGAGGGAGAAACCTTTCTTGGTAGTCTTCTTGTACCGTGGTTGGTTGAGAGATCAACTGGAGATTTTCTTAAGCACTTATATTTTGCTATAGTGAATTAATTTAGCAATGTCATCCAAGGAGACAGTGTGTACAAGACCTGTGAGGTGATGCAGGTAGATCAAGTCAAGGAAAGAATAGTTTAGTTGTGTAGCAGAGATAAGAACAGAGAACATAAGAGACCTCTTAAATCCCTTCTTCCCCATTCTGTGAGAATATGGTGCTGAAAATACTCCTTTCAGGTTCTGAATACAAGTTGACATAATAAGGTGGATTTCCAAAAATATTCCAAGAAGCTGGATAGATTTTTCAGTGGCTTGTTGGTGGTATCTAGGTGCCTCATTTGGTATGCTTGAAATTCCTTCCTTCCTTCTAAAGAGCTTCTCTAGTGTCTATTTTATTTTCTCTGGTGAACAAGAATGACTCCTTGATCTTGGGTTTTGTATTTGCAAATAGCCATTCTTTGTATTCCCCTCAGATGAAGAGAGCAAACAAGCATTTAAAGCAAAGAATGCAAGAGCTTGCAAAGTATAAAAGTGAGCTTTTCGTCTTCATGTGTTCGGAGAGGTTACCAGGTATTAGATAAGTAGTCCTTGATGAGTCCTTGGTTTGAATCATGGTATCTGACCACACAGCCACATTCCACATGTGGAATGGTTGTTCCCCATCTGCCTTAAAAATCTCTCTTGCAGCCTCTGAATGATTTAGCCTTTTCTTTATCATCATATGCAATTATAATAGTTGTGTTGGGATAATGGCTTTGGATGGTTCTCCCACAGCAGTTCCTCACCCTTACACTGGTTACCATGACTCTTCACTCATTGGAGCCAGACTTGGCTCTAGTGTATAACAGGCAAGCCAAAATCTCAGTCCAATCACTCTGCCCTGAACACTTCCAAAATGTGGGTGGGATGTAGATTCTCTCTACGGGGGAAATCATTAGTCAGTGTTTTAAGAAGCAAATAAATGTTGATGGTGGGACTCCTTCATCACAGAAGACAAATCAGGGAAGAAAGATGGAAAGGATCAAAGACGAGTATACTTGTCTGCCTGCATTGGAGCGATCTTTAGGTGGCTTCTCTCCTCTCAGTCTGGAAGGTAAAGTATTGGATCTGAGAGTTACTGGTCTGGGGAAGCTGTTGACACCTGGATGGTGGAAAGCACAGAGAGGAGAGGTTGGTGAAGGGCAGCAAGGGACCACAGAGTCCCTCCCCACTGCCGCTTGTTTTCCTTTGTTTGGTGGTGGCTGTTCCCACACCGCCTCAGATGCTCTCCCCTTTCCTGCCTTCCAGAGCGTTGCTCTTTGCATCTCAGTGGATTTATTCTCCTCCGTATCTAATTTTAATTAAAGCTCCTATCTCCCCCCACCACATAATCAGCTGAAGAAAAATGAGCTGGTAAGTCATTGTTTTTACCACTTTGGCGGCAAACAAATGTTATGTCTGGCACGCTCGGCACCAAGTCAGAAAATGAATCAGCAGCTGTTGTGACAGAAGCTTTTTCCTGAATGGGGAAACAGAGACAGAGAGAAAACAGGCCAGGGGGAGGTTTCTGCAGTGGGCACTGCCAGCCCCCCATCACCCTGAGGAATGTCTTTGCCCGTTGCTGGGGAAGGTGACCTGGCTGCTGGAGAGGCCCCGCCTCGCCCCTGGCATGGGGCCAGGAGGAGCTGTTTTGTGACTGGTGCTGGATGGGCTCTGATGCCCGTGGCTGTGCCTGGGAGGGGAGCAATGGGATGGGGTGGTTTAGAAAAAGCAAGAGGGACCCAAATCCTTGAAAGCCTTCCTGAAAGCCCCACCTCAGCCAGGCAGGCAGTGGGACTTCATACAGATGCATTGAACAAGAAACACCTATTTGTCCCTGGATGGCACTATGGCATGGTTTGTTTTGTGCCCATCCATGGGAAAAGGATGAATTACTTCTTTGTGTCTGGATGGACTTGGATCATATTGAATTGTTTTAAGCAATAACCTTGCATGTATTATACACAGCATGCTGTGAGCTGCAAGGTCTTGGAGGAGAGAGCGTTTTATGGTACCCCTGATCACCCTCACCCTTTTGCTTTAATGGTTAACTTCTCATAAGGGCTGAATTTGCCTTGTGACCTTTAGCATCTGCTGATTTTTTTACACCAAAAATTTGGGGGCACATCAAAGATGCGTTTGACTAATATTACAGCCTTGTTAATATATTGCAAACTATTTCTACAGGAGCAGCATCAAAGTTTTATCTGCTAAATAAATATTGCCGGGCTAAGCTAATACACAGAGTAGGTCTGGAAGAATTACCACCGTGGAGCAGGCACAGGGTCCAGCTGGAGAACTCTACTGTTCAACTGGATGATGATCAACACTGGAGCTACAGCAGGTTTGTCTGAGGCAGAGAACCAGCCTCTGTCTCTCCTTGGAAAAGGCAGCTTTGCTAGGGTAGTTTTAAAGGGAATAACAGACAACTGAGTCAGCTGAGCTGGTGACTGCAACCTGCATGGCTTCAGTAAAGTCCAAAGGGACAGTGTGTGGTTGCTAATCAGGGCAGGGGTTGTCCTGGGTTTCTGGAGACAATTGTCACACTATTTATAGCTCCTTTCATGCCAAACAGAAAAGCAATATGATCGTGCTTTCCCTGTACCTATAAATTCCCTCCTCACCCCTTGAAAACATGCCCACCCCATCACATGCCACATGGGTCAGAGCAGGGGTTTCTTCTGTGACACAGCTGGAGGGACCCTCTCTACCCCTGGTTTCCTCTTGCTGAGTGTACAGAGTTGTTCACAGTGCAGCACACAGCCTCACCATGCCAGAAACCCCTCCTGGTTTTGGTGTGCTCCAAGTTTCCCTTTCAGCTCCCTTCACACCAGTGCCAGCTCCCTCAGTCTGATCCAATGAACCACTGGTTTGGCTGCATCATAAAAAACCTGTGAAAACGCTGGGCACAAAGCACCTGCAGCTTCACTTGGTCAGCCAGCCAGGGGACGAGAATGTGGTACTGAGGGCCTGTCCCACCACAGTCACTGAAGGGTGTTTTTATAGAGATTTGTCATTCACTGATGGAAGCACTGATGTGACAGTCACAGCCACAGACATGCTAGTACTTTGAGTCCTCAATTACCCAGTTCATATAGGAAAAGAACTTGAGGGAGACTGTTCTAATAGGCATGTGGTTACTTTTTCTTTAACTTTTTGTTTTATGACATGTATGGCTGCTGGATTTATAATCCACCAAGAGGAACCCATTAGACCTCCCTTTCTAGGAACACTGCTTTTTATTGTCTTACTATATCATTTATTTTCTCATCCTGATCTTGCAAAACTTTTACATCCAGATGCCGTGGCGCTCTAGCTGCTTGTGTGGCAGCAGCTCAAGGGAACAGGACAGGACCCAGTGACAGCCTGACATTGCCCCAGAGGTTTCTTAACTTCTGGGTAACTTCATCCTCAGCTGCTGAAAGTAATGGGAGGTGGACCAGTCCTTCAAAGTAATTTCACCTGAATCATTCCTGAGTGGGCTTTCAGTTAATTGATTCTGTTTGCAAAGGTGAAAAGGAGGAAAAAGTGTACTAATGATGAGCATGTGCTGTGCCTGCAGAGGTGGTGTGGAGGCACCTTTTCCAACCTGCATGTAAAATGTACCATGCCTGATTCTGAAGGTGTACATGCAGCATGCTTTACAGGATTTACTGAAGTCACTCCTGATTTGCTCCAGGCTGTGATTATGTGAGAGGAAAATGAAGTTCATGGTTTGTCTGAAGAATCAAAATCAAAGGTAAAGGCAGAAAGGTGCAGTGAGGTTTCGGGACTGACTGTCTGTCTCTGCAAGCCCCAGCTCTCTCCTGACCAAAGGCAGAGTCCACCTCCTCCAAACACATCCTGCTGGCTGTGCTGGCAGCCCTGGGCTCTCTCACAGCAACACTCAGGGCATGGCTCTGCCATTTTTAAGAGATTCAGGATCAGGCTGGGGGCTCCTGCACAGCTGCAGTGCCTTGCCCCTATTTTATATTCACTGAAAGATTTTTGAATGGACTTCAGAAGCCATTAGGAACCCAAATGTCGACTTACACTTGCAAAATGTCTCTGGTTAATGTTTTCCTACTGACGCTCTGCTTTGCTCCCCGCCTGCCAGAGTTTCCTGTGACCTATTTGAAATATCACTCTCCTAAGTGAAAATGTGCCTCTCTTTTTCAAACTTGCAAAACTCACAAAAATAAATAGCCTGATTTGGCCAGTTAATAGCCCTCTCCTGGGGCTCCTCTCAGCAACTAAGAGGCCTTTTAAATACAACATTTGTGACTGCGTCATTAAAGCTCTGCATGATCCAAGCAGACTAAACCAAAAAGAAAGAAATGCCTTATTTGATCTAAGTTTTCTTTTCTTTTAAATAGTGACACTAGAGACCCATTTATTTTTAATTACACAATTGCTTTATTAAAAGCCTAAATCCTGCAGTCCCTAGTCATTGCTCAGGCAAAACTGCTATCATTGTAGGAAGGACCTGTAGGAGTCAATCCTAAAAATAGGGCAGCTGACAAAGTCTGCCTTTCAAAATGGGTTTGCTTTATTTTGAAGGATTTCCTAAGTCAAAGAGAACTTGCCTCTGCTTTGCTTTTCAGTTCTGCAGCAATTTGAAAACTGAATTTAGGAAAACAGTCACTCCAGAAAGCTAAACCACCCTCAGTTTTCCTTTCAGACTGGGTCTGCTGCCCTTTTTTACCCTTAAACACCACCCTCTACAGAGCCATGGTAGTATTTACTGGCACGAGATATGCATGAGAGTTCATAGAATCATAGAATCTCCTGAGGTGGAAGGGACCCACAGGGATCATCAAGTCCAACTCCTGACCCTGCACAAGACAGCCCCAGAATCACACCGTGTTCCTGAGAGTGTTATTCAAATGCTTCTTGAGCTCTGTCAGGCTTGGTGCTGTGACAGTGTACCTGGGGAGCCTGTTCCAGTGCCCAGCCCTCCTCTGGGTTTGTTCTGCCCTGCAGGTCTGGGCACTGCTGGAGCAGTGGGAAGGCCACTTTGAGTCCTGCAGCTCCTCTCTGCAGCCCTGCCTCACCTGTGGGGAGTGAATCCAGCTTCTGGGAGACTGACAGAGGGCAGGATTGATCCCATGCCACTGATCCTGTGCTAAACAAATGCATTTCTGTGTTTGGACTCTGAAGGACAGATATCCTTGCTGGGTTAAGACAGTGCTGCCAGCAGTAGGAGAGTCAGCAGGCTAGCCAGCAACATACACTGGGTTATATTTCTGGGCTAAACTCCAGAGCCTTCAATTTTATTATCTAATTACCCAACCAAACTCATTCATCTTTATTTTTCAGTTTTTCCCACAGATCCCAGTTTAAATGCAGCTTTGCTATCTGAAGTGCTGCCCAGGCACTCTCTGCTTGGAAAAATTCACGGTTTCTCAGCTTTATTCACTCAAACTGTGTTTTCTTAGTGTAAAGGATGAATGGCAGAGATCCCAGCCCTGATCAGCAGCAGAGGTCTACATCAGGCTGTGCTGAGATGAAGGTGGCTGCATCATCATGGGCAACTGTACCAGGGGAAGCAAGAGAAAGAAAATAAACCTCTACTTAAATGTAGGCTTCACCCCCAGTGTGAGGTGTCACTGGATTGCACTCAGGGCTTTGTGGTGTGGCTCACTGCAATGTCTTTATTGGCAAGTATAAACACCAAGAGTTAGTAAATAAAAACAACAGGGGGAAAAACTGCCCCCCAGAAGTTAATGAGACATCAGGAATACATCCCTGGACAATGGAGTCCAAGGGGAAAAAAAAATCCTGGTGGCCTATCCTCTTTCACTGCAGGACATGAGCCCTCCTCTCCATATGTTACTGTCGTGTAGATGTAATCCGCGTCCCATGCTGGGGCAGAGGCTCCTGCTTAGCACAACCCTGCCCCTGGGAGGGGCTTATTTTGCAAATATACTGTCTTTTCTGTGCTCCTTCCCTTTATTTCCTAAGGGAATGTGCATACTGGCAGGTTCAGTGGGCATTAAGAGATGGCAAATTGCTAGAAAGCAGAAAACTTTCCCCCAGATCTGTTCTGTTCACTCTCCAGTTTGCAAGGACTGGGTAGGGGGAGAGAGGAGAGAGGTGGCAGATGCTGTGGAGCATGAGGCTGCTGTCTTGCCAGCTTTCTTTCGTGTGAGGGAGGAGAGATGGTAGAGAAGCCCTCTGCAGCCTTTCTCCCTCTGAGGCCCCTTGCAGACAGAGCCCTCCTGGTGCTGCCTCCCAGCCCCAGCACGAAACCCGCTGGATTTGGGGGGCTGTGCCTCATAGGAGGCTGGGGCAGACGCACAGATGCTTTGTGTTCAGTCTGCCCCCCTGGCCATCGGCTGCTCCCAGGCAGCAGAGCCAGGATGAGCACAGCAGGATCATCCAGGAAGATGTTGGTACTGTGCTGTGCCAAGCTGTGCCATGCAAAGAGCCTGAGAGCAGGAGCTGCTCAGCAGGGCAGCCCAGGTAGGTGTGTGACAGGAAGGACAAACCTCAATTCATGCTGAAGGAAGGAACGTTCTGGAGCAGAGCATACCAGGACACAGAGCAGAAGGGGAAATGGAGATGGGTTTGGTCAGGAGGAGGGAATGAGCATTGTCAGGAAGAGCTGCTACTTGTGGTGATGGAGTGCTGAACCCTTAACGTGCCTGGTAAAAACCCATCAGGCTCCCAGGGTATGCTGTGCTCTTGCAGGCTTCCCTCAGAGACTCTTTCACATGTGGCCACAATTCCGTTCATCCTGCACCTCAGGTGGCAGTGATACCTCTTGCTTTATCTCTACCTGCTGTTGTCTAGGCTTTCTCCAACCAGAGACCAGCTGACTTTATCTTCCCAGATGTTTCTTATGATCTCTCCCATTCTAGCTTTTTACCCCTGACCACAAACAGCACTTGGAACAATTAACACCTTGTGCTCCTAACATCTTATGGTTTACAAGGCAGCTGGTTACTAGGGCAACAACTGCACTTTTTTTCTTTCAGTGTATTGACTGAAAATCAACATTTTATATTAAAGGAAAAGAAAAATAATATTCTCTCTAGCCACAGTGAGTTACAACACCATCTCTCCTGTAATCAAGATATTGCTGAATTATGGTGCTATAAACAAACACTTCTGATATAACCACAAACACTGTGGGACATGTAACACATTGGCAGTATATTTCGAGTGACAAACTCATTTATTGTGGGGAGTGGAGGGAGAAAAACACCTTTCCAGAAGCCACAGCAAGGAATTACAGCAAAGAATGACCTGAGTTTAAGGGTACAGGCACAAAGTAATTCTAACAGCCTGGCCAGAGTAAAGCACTTCAAAGTACCAACAAGATTAGAGCAGTATCAGTAGTTCAGGAGGTGAGGATACAGGACTTGCTTATTCTCTCCTTCCACCTGGCATAAATCATGATTAATTCCATAGCACTTAATAGAATTACCATGCTGTGAGACTGGTGTAAGGAAGTAGTTCCCAGGAGAGGTTGGGGAAGTGAGCCCACAGCTATCCCATAACCTTTGTAGGCCGGTCTGGAGGCTTCCCTGCTTGCAGGTGGGACTCGAGTAACAATCATGAATCATTGAAGTACATAACTATCTGGGAGATCAAAGAGATCAGGAGCTTGAGGTGAAAGTAGCTCGTGCCAGCTGCTGTGGAGGCAGAGAACAGGCTGGGAGCTGCTTGCCAAAGAGATTTCATCTCTTGCTGTGTTCCAGGTGGCTGCTGGGTCACTTTGGTCAGTGGGATTGGAAGAGAGCCATCATCTGCCTCCTGGATGGTCTGCCAGCCCTGGTGTGTGGTGAGTTCCAGGTCAGGAGACTTCCTTGCCCAAACAGGGTGATTTTTGTATGCTGTTTTACTATACCACAATGTGCTGGGCCGTTCTGGTAGTCATCTGCTGCCCAAGTTGTTAAATATATGTGAGCTGTCACTAGTGCCTCTCTGGGCTGTGAATGGGACCATGGATGGAGTGGGGGAAGCAGGATGGGCTGGGCAGCTGTTCAGTGTCTCCCCAGCCATGTACAAAAGGACATCTGTGCTGTGCAGTGGGAATGGGAGAAGGAAATAGGGATACTGTCTCCCTTAGTAAACCTGCCCCCTGGAAAAGATAATGTATATAACCATCTACGTGCATACATGAATCTGATAATGATGGAGCACTTGTGACCAGGAACTTCCAGGGCTTAAAGCTTGCTGTCTGTGTCTTATAACTTCTGCATTTATACCAACATGCAGGGTATTTATTAACAGGTTATCCAAAGCTTGCCTGGGGTTTGCAGGACTGACTTTGAAGTAAAAAAAAAAACATCTAGACTGTGACGTTTTAAATGACCTAGCTGACACTATAGGTGAGGATGATCAGGCTGCCATTGCTTCTGTAAGGCTGGGTTTCCAAACATGCCTTTCCAAGAACACTGGGGTTCTCTGGCTTTAGTTTTAAGTGAGTTTCAAGTTGAGGGGAATAAAGCTTCAAGCAGTCCCACTGTTGAGTTTGTAAATGAGCACAAAAATGCATTGAATGGGAGCTGTTCAGTGTACAGGCTTCTGATGGGCTTGACAGCACAGCTCAGAAGTTCCTTGAATAATAGGTCTGTGATTTCTGGCAGCCTGCAAGTGCTGAACTTTCTTGGATTTCAAAGCAAATAGATACATCTTAACAAAGACCACCCTGTGTCAGCTATCCTTAAAATTATAGCACACAGATTAAAATAAAATGTGTGTACTTGTCCCTCCTGGGAAACAACGGAAGGAGAAAGCATTATCAGAATTCTTTAAACTCATCTTAACAGTACTGAACCAATTATTTTGTTAAATCTGGGTTTGTTTTCTGCCTCTCAATGAGAACATTTGAAGTCTATCATCTCTACCATTTATGAGTTACCAGTCTGCAAGTGTAAAATTTCCAACTGGAACATATGGTATCAGAGGGAACAAGGGGGAAATATCTTGATTGCTCATGCTCCCCAAACTCCAAATCTACTCCATTTAGTATTTTGCTCACAGTTCCTGCAGGGGAAAATAAAAGAAATCATCTCTGAGCTGAGACCAAGCAATGAACATTTCACCCTGAATGGGAATCTGTTTGAAAAACTTATAAGCAGCTGAAAAGGGAATAGAATAGAAACTACAGTTCTGTTTCTTCACAATGGGAAGAACTTAGCAAGGCTGATAAAACCTCTCCGAACCTTCTCTAAGTTCTGACACCTGTCTTGGGGCCTTGCCTCCTGCCAGCACATGGGGACAGAGCAAGTAGCAGGCCAGAGACCAGCTGTTCTCCTTCCTGATGGTGTCAGTGAAGCTGGGCAGTCCAAGGCCACCAGCAGAGCTGGGCGTGCAGGCAGTGGGGCTGCTGTGGCCTCTGCACAGACCTGGAGATGTGCTCTGCCCCTGAGCCCCCTGGTTCTGGGAGGCTGTGCAGGACACCTTGTTGGCCATGCTGCTTGGGTTAACCCCTCTTTGAGTTTGGCCCTGGCCTGAGACTCACCTGCAACGACACAGGACCTCTGAGATCACCAGGCAATACCAGCTATAGGACACTGGGGAGCCACAATGCTCCTGTAATTTGTCAGTTCCTTGCTGGCCTCCAGCCATCCTTGCTGGTACTCCACTGGGTTGAGCCATTCTTGCACGGGCATTCCTTTACCTGTAACAGAGAATGATCGTGCAGACCTTCCCTCCGTGCAGGGCAGCAAGTGTCCCCTTCCTTTGCTTTCCTGCTGAGCAGAGACTTAGCCCTGAGTAACCAGGCTGTAAGGTGCAAGAAGCAGGCTTCTCACTCTTCCTCCTGGCAGAATAAGGAGGGCCTAAGCCTGTAGCCCTGGGAATTGATGTGACCAAACCACAGAAGAGGAGCCTTTCACTTGGCAGCACGATGGTTGTGTAGTGCCACATGTACAACCAAATCTATCCTCCCTGCCATTCAGACAGAAAGCAGCTTGTTTTGGAGTAACTTCCCTGGGAGGGGGAGGAACAGATGTTTGAACCAGAAGCGTATGTGACAGTTGGGAGAGACAGCGTGGAAACGCACAGTTGAAAGGAGAAGTCTGATGGGAGTGTGATGACAGCAGCAGGACTTCAGTGACAAGGAGTGGGAAGGAGAACAAGCAGGGAGGAGTGTTACTTCAAAAGCTGAGCAAAGTGCACAAGAAGATATGTCAGGAAAGCGTCAGAGAAAGGAAGAGAGGAAATGTGAGAGTAGAGACAGTCTTTGGGATCTGTCTGCAAGCATGTGTGACCTGTTGCCTGACAAACGGAGAAAGGAAGGTCTTTTATTCCTCTGCCTCCTTCCACCGAGTTAACTCTTCTTGCAGCCAAGCTGGCTGCCAGCTCTGCTGGAGCTCTTCAGTTAGTGCTCATGGAAGGTAAAGCTGCCCATGCTGCTCCAAAGCACAGTGGTTGGGGAGTACTGTGTAAAGGGACTGTATCAGGGATGCCCAAGCCCTTCCTCTGCCTTTACAGGGTGGCACAGTAGCCACAAGCCTTGGGACTTCTGGACACTGCAAGAGGAGGAGGAGGAGAGGTGACAATCTCGTAACAGGCTCTGTAACTGTGCCGTGATCACAAGGGCAGGATGCGTGAGGAGAGGGAGAGAAGTGTGTGTGAGAATTCCTCCTGCAGCAGGGAGGGACCTCTCCAGCAGTGCCTTACCCTGGTGACATCAATCACAGCTCTGCAGTGTCCGGTTTTACCTTAGTTCAGCAGATGTGCAAGGCAGACCGGGAACGTGCTGCTGGAGTGTGAAGCCTCGGAGCTGGGGGAGGGGGCACCGTAACTTCTCCTGCCGAGGGATTTACAAGGGCAGGCTTGCAGAGCCCTTCCTGGGCTCGGACTCAGCACTGACTTCCCAGTATGCCTTGAGAAACACAAACTGGTCCATTCTGCTTTGTGTCCTCTTGTAGGGAGGGGAGAATTTCCTTAAGTGTGGGGTGAGCCTTGAGATGTAATAATGAAGGGATTGCAAGGTAGATGCCTGCACAACCAGCTAGGCCAGGAGCTGCAACCTGACACTGGATGTTGCACGGCTGGTGACTCTCCCCCTTCACAGGAACACTGGCACTCATTTATTGGTGCGAAATCCCAGCAAATTAGAGGCAGACAATATCCTTTATATGGGTGTGCGAGGGGGAAAGCTGAACCAGGGTGATGGAGACAGGTCAGGGTGTGCTGTGTCCAGCAGCTCTGGGAGAGAGGGGTCTCACAGCAGGGACCTGTCAGTGGTATGGGCTGTGTAGGGTCAAGGCTCAGCCAGCAATGCCTTTTTTCATTTATTTATTTATTTTAAGGATGAAATGGACGGGGAGGAACATGAGGGAAAAACAGTGTCAGGACACTGCAGCAGTGCAAGTGCTGTTGGAGAAACAGCTTGATGAAGGTGTGAAAACCTGGAGGATCTGCCCTTCCTCACCAGGAGAAGCAATGCAGGCTCATGGTAAGGAAGGAAGTTTTGGGCACCACAGAGTCAATGCACAGGTGATCTTGGGAGTGTAAAGGTGCTGAAAGCCTCTCTGGTGCCTGCTGTACTGGTTGACTGGGCTGCAGGACCCTTCTTGGAGCCGGTCTGAGGAGAGCAGCCATGGGCACTTCTCACTGTGTAGCTTGTACTGGCTGTCCTTACCACAAAGCTGTGGTGTGGGGTCTGGTGGTGAGGGCAGAGGGGGACCTCCAGGCTGCCAGGGTGGCCTCAGACAGAAGGAGCACAGAGGAGCAGGTACCTTGGTGTTTTCACATCGGAGTGATGTATTTTGCAGCAGGATAGGGTTGAGTATCCCCGAGATACTTGGCTTTGTGTAGCAGAATCACACCTTTCTTCCAATTAGCTTGCACGGGATCTTGTGCAAGTTAATTGTAAGAGTCAGGGTCAGACCCAAATTGCATTTTCTAAAGGTACTAGTGCAGGTACTGAAATTAAATTCTCATGAGTGAAGACCTGTTTTCCTTGCAGTCTGAACTCAGAACAACAGAGGAGCCTGTAGTCTCTGGAGAAGGTATAAAAACCTCCTCCAGGTTTGTGTTCCTTGTAAAAAAAAAATTTAGACAGCACTTGCCACATCGGACAGTTGCCAGCCCTTGTTCAGTGTGATCAGGGCACTGTGAACTGAATTAATCAGGGATTTGACTCCATTCTGCCTTGTACCTGGGAAACGGTACATCACTAAACCCTGGAAAGATGCTGGGGTGTCTGCAGGACAACACAGGTGATTTCTGCCTCTGGGCTTGCAGAGAAGGTTTTCTTGGGACCAGCAGCCTGACTTCCTCAGGCTTTTGCTGCAGCCACACTGCTGGCGGAGCAGAGCCGTATATCACCCGGCATTTTATGTGTGCCTAGGAGAGGGAGCCTGAATCCCCTTCCTGCACAGAGAGCTGCCAGGCTGGAGGCCAACACACAAACCTCGGCATTTTTTTTATTTACTATAAACCTCTTAAATGAAGGCTGGGGGATGTTTTTCATTTACCATGTTACTGTATGGAACCAATCACTATAAATTTAAATGGAGAGCTGGTGGGAGCACACTTACCTTTTATATCATAATTGTGCGAGTGCCGCTGCCTAACAGCTATTAGGATTATTCAGAGCTTCTCAGATTTCGTTGTAAAACATTAGGCTGTGAGAGGTACTGTAAGGGTGTGATTATCCAAAGAGGGTAAGTAGTAGTGAGGGTTGTTGGCCAGAATTACTACAAGAGGGAAGAAATGCTGAGTAGCTGGAAGTAGAGGAACTTGAGGAGCACAATCTGCCATTCAGAAATACAGTGCTCCGTGCATGGAGAAATCCCACCTGATTTCTATCTGGATCTACACCGGCTTGACAAGTTTGATTTGAATTGTCACCAGGCATGACTCAAATCATTGGCTGAGCATGGGTGTCAGCCCCGTGCTCCCCTGCAGAAACCCTGACCCAGCGTACGAGTCCCCCTGGCACCCGGGATGTGCTGCGGAATCCCACCCTTGTGGCCACGCTGGCTTGGGGCATCTGGAAGTCACCTCTTCTCTTGATGGGGTGGACAGGTAAGGCCCTGTCACAGGTCTGGCCGTGCTGGCAGAGCTCTGCTCTGAGCTGGCGCTGGAAGGGGCTGTCAGCTTGGGGGAAGGGGTGACCTGTCCCGCTTGCTGCCCCTGCTGTGGGCACAACCTCCCCTCCTGAGCAGCACCAGGAGCTGGGAGGCAAGCAGAGGGTCAGATGCGACATAGCTTGGCTAGAGAGGAGCAGGACCCAGGCTGGGGGGAACTCAGGGCACTGAAGCCGACTGGTGACTGGGAAGTCACTGTTCTGAGCAGAGCCAAGGAAGGACACGGTGCTGGGAGGGTGCTTCGCTTCAATTGGGCATTGAACACCTCCCAGCATCACCCCTGCAGGGACAAGGCATTGCCAACTTTTTCTAGGAGGCAGGGAGAAAAGAGCAGTTCTGTGTATACACTCCTCTGCTGCCTTGATTCTTCACCTGTGATTGAGATTTTAATTTTGCATCCCATATGATTTTCCTGTTGTAACACACGCCTCTGGGCTGTCACTGTAACAATGCCTTTTCTTGGCAGGGAAGGCAAATCTGAAAGGAAGCCCTTGAGCACTCTAGTGTGCGAGTTTCTCAAATGATGGCTGTGTTTCTCCCCCTCGTTCCACCCATTTTCAAATAATTTTCATGCTGGGAATAAATCTGAGTGCAAAACAATCTTGTTCAGCATATGATAACCAGAGACAATTGTTAGTACACAAGCAGCCACATGGAAAACAAATGAGCTGATGGAAGGACAGAAAGAGCACAAGACAACCCAGAGACCACAGTTACCATGTTCACAGTAACATCAAATAATTGTGCCATTTATATGTAATTACATTTTTTTTTTCCCTCAGGAAAATGGGATTCTGGAAAACATTTTTAGTTACTAAATTTTTATCTTCCCAGTTTGTGCAGTGGTGGGAAAAAACCATCTCCCAACAACAAACGTACTCTGGGCCAATTAAAATTAAGCAACTCAAAGTTGAATTCTGTCCTGAACTTCATCTGTGAAATTCTAGTGAATGCAGTGGGGTTTTGTAACTGGAGGTCAGGATTTGGACACTAGTTTATAAATCAAAGAACAGCAGGGGCTGTGCAGGGTCTAAGCAATTTGGATATTCTTAAATGCCACACTAGGCTGCTGCTGATATCCTGAAAGTGTGTTGTCACTGATGATACTGGGAAGGAAGTTTGGCAGATTTTTTATTTTTATTTTGCTTTAATATTTTCAGTATGTTTGTCTTTCTTCTGTCATTGAAGCTGTTCTTCTTTGAAAAGCATCTACTTTTAGTTGGGGAAAAGCATAAAGCTGAGACATTTGGAGGAATTTTATCAAACACTTGTCTTGACATGAGAAGTTGTATAATAAAAAAGTTAATTACAGATATACAACATACCCCCCAATCTCAATAGACAATGTCTTTTAAATCTGAAATGGGTTAACAAACCTAAAAAAAAATTTATAGCACAGTTTTGGAGGGAAGTTCATCTTCCTTTAAAGCAATTCTTAACGTATCTCGTATACTTATGTATGTGTCTATAAAGATTATGCATAGATGAAACAATTTAAAAATCATTTTCACTGAAAATATATTTTCTATTCATTCATTGTAATATTCCTACAACACAGGAGTTAAATATGTTAACAAAACATGATGTCCAATGAATGTAAAGCAAGAAGAATTCAGGAGCACTTGGCAGAAACTTACACCCTTTATTATTAAATTTCTTCTCAAAACAATTGTTCCTTCAACATCATCAAGGATCAATGTAAGCACTTGTTGGTAGCAACCTGAGTTAGATACCTTGTCACAGTTTATGACTTTCCTGTGCTTTTCAGCGACGTAAAGATATTCATGTAAGTCCCAACTGTGCATTGCAAAACTTCCCTTCCTCTGCTTCATTGCTTCATTGTCCTGTTGACCTCTTTATCTTCCTGCTGGTCTGCCAAAACACCTGCATGGTCCAGTATCAAGTTTGAGCCTTATGTTCTTTGGTTTTTGCTCTGGTGTCTTAGCTCAGATCCATCCTCACTGCTGGGCACTGCTTGGGAGGCACCTGGACTTTTGATCTTTCACAGAATCCCACCCCCAGGCTCTGGTACCTCAGGCCTTGGTGGCAGTTTGGCCCGTGCCAGCACAGAGGTGAACTCAGGGGAACTGCCCAGGATGGACCCAGCTGCCCTTGGGGGTTTGTGGCCCATGTCTGTCTCCAGGACTCGAGGCAGTCGCTCTAAAATCAGCCTGGTGTGCTGAGGGAGCTGCTGTCATTACAGCGTAGCTGGATACCAGTGCAGTACTGAAAATATTCCTGCTTTATTGATAGTTTAATTGGTGGCATTTAGTTAATTGTGTATGTTCTCTTTCAGTGGAAATAAACCTAGAATTATATAACTATCATTTTTCCAGAAGCAGGGAGTCACTCAAGGCTGCTGCAGCAGGCGAGCCTACCTGAGTAAGCCAACAACTTCTAGTTGTTCAAGCTGCTGTTTTGCTGTCTGTTGCTATGGTGAAGTGATGGCACAAAACTGATATCAAAAAGGAAACAATATTTTCTGAACAGATTTATAAGAAGAAAAATAATGTATAGGGGACAGAGAGGTCATGGGGAAGAGTGGGGGAAGCTTAAGGGGCTTTGAGCGCTTTCCTGAGCCAGGTTTTCTCCTTCCTTTTCTAACTGAAGGTCCACTTGGCTCTTTGAAGGCAATCCAAGAATCATCCTGTGCAGTGTCACCCCAATGTTTTTTTTACAACCAGTTAAATATTCCCCTAAAGTGTAAATACTTATAACTTCACTTTTTTTCCTTTGCTTTTCCTGCATCTAAATGCATATGGGCAATGTATTCATTTCCCAGCTTTACAGTCAGTTTTGGAGATCTTAAGTCCCAGCAGTGTAGTGCAGGTCATAGATCAAGAATAGCTGGTTTACTCTCCACCTTTGCAACACCTGTGCTGTTTATGTCATTTCTGACAGTTAGATTTTTAACCTCTCCTAAAGCCCTGTTGTGCTAGCAGTGTGTTTCCCCACCCAGCTGGAATCACCCAGTGTTCTCTGTGTTTTCCTACACCCAGACCTTCAGCCTACTTTAGATGCCAGCTAGAGCAGGTGGGCTGTGCAAAGCCACCCTGCAGCTGATTGCCCAGCAGCCTGACCAGTCAGGGAAGAGACCAAGCACTCAGTTCACAGTTCCTGTGGAGGGAACTCATCTTTCCTTCTCTCTAGCCAAGGATTTTGCACGTCACTCCCTGTATCGATGTGACACTGGAGACAGGCAGCCTATCTTGGTAAGTTACAAACTGCAGCCAGACTCAAAGCTTCATTCAGACACGTGCTGTGAGATAGAGAAGCACCCAGATTATGCTTATTGCAGAACATTCCCCTCTTTCATTCATCTGAATGTGAGTGGTTTTAATGCATCATCTCTGTATGCGGTGTGCTGCCATGGTCCTGTTTAAGTGTGGACAGCAGCAGGATGGCCAAAGAGGAAAGGATGCACACTGGAGTTCAGATACTGCTGAGTACAGGGGCTGGGTGTGGGGAGGGGGTAGGTATTCATGGCTTTGGGAACAGTTGTTTGGTGATCTGAAAGCAACTCTCCTTCTAGCAGTGTTTCAGGACTGTGAAATAAGTATCCAGTGCTGCTTTCTTGTTCCAGTGCCAGGCGTTCTGATTGCTTCGTTTAGTGTCACATCAGTGGTGTCTGAACTACACCTTAGCTGTATCATCACCGACTTCTTTCTAATGTGGGGTCATGCCTCCCTTTATATCCAGCCCTTTGCTGGACTGCTGTTGGGTTGTAATTGCATTGGATTCTTAATAGAGTTTCTTGGTCTGCTGTCACAGCGTGATTGCAAGAACTTGTGTTGCATTGAATGTGGTCTTGATTACTTGCCAATTACAGTGCAAGGGAAACACTTGCAATCTTCTCCTTTAAAATTGCACCTAGATTCCACCTCCTCTGAAGGCTATGGGAAACTTGCAGAGGTTGTTTCCAGTTGTCCTATCTTCCCACTTTTAGTCTTTGACTTGGTGGGGTAGGTAGATAAATGTGCTTTTTTTTAATCATTATTTTTTGCATTCATTAAATGCCTTTTTTTGTGTGTGTGTGTGTGTGTGTAGTTCTGTGCATGTGAAGCAGATGCAGAAAGGCCCTCCTGAAGCTGAGTGTTGCTCATCACTCTCATGCCAGGTTGCTTGGGGTTTACAAGGGGTTTGGGATAGTGCATCTTTAAAAAGAAGATACATGAAAGCAGATGGCCCTGTGGTAGCTGAGCATGGAAGGAGACGCCTGAAGAAAGTGTGTTGTGGCAGGAGGGATGTGTTAGATGAGGGAGCAGAGACGAGCCAGGAATGTAAGGAGGCAGTATGCAGGGGGCACGCAATTTCCAGGAGTCTGGAAGCGTGGGAGGTGCTGTACTGCAGTGGCAAATCTCATGGAGCAGGTGTGCAGGGGCAAATTGCCTGCCTGCCACCCCCTGGGCATCCTGGCAGCATGTGCTGGGAAAGAGCCAGGGCCGAGGTGTGAAGAGAAGCAAAAACAGGGAGAGGAGAAAGAAAAGGAAAGAAAAAGCCCCAAGAGGAATGTGGACAATATGACAAGACACGGGGGGGAGCCCACCTGTGAAGGTAACTGTTTATCTTGCCTGTGGTTATACTGCAAGAAGGTTTTGAACTGCTGCCTGGTATGACTGTCAATTATTTTAACTTGTATTTCTCACCTCAGTCCCCATGAAGTGCATTTGACAATAATTAATTTTGTGTGTGCAACTGAGAGTGTATCCTACTCCTGCAGAGGTGTCAGCTTAATGGGATATGGCTACAGGGGATAACAGGCTGTGCCACCCCATGAGGGAATTTGGGGGGTCACCTGTTCATTTAGACTAATATTTTAATTGTTGGAACATCAGGTTTTTCATAGCTGAATTTGGAACAGATTAACCTCTGTCTCTCTGAACTTGCATGCTGCCAAGCTCCTTAAACACCATTGATAATTTCATTTTCTACTTTCAGCATGTATTTAAGATCACTCTTTTTGTTTCATAGGTTAAAGAGGAAATATTCTAACTGGCTGAGATCCCAGTAAGCAATTACAAATATTTTATTATAGTTACGGGACTTGGAATTCAGGCATCAGAAAATCCATGTGTGGAAATCCCAAGTGTTGTAAGACAGGGGGGGTTTTGTATGAAGGGATTCCTTCTCATTTTACTAAAGTTAAACTCTTGATTTAAAAATAAAATAAAAAACTTGGACTTGTAAATGAAACCTTTGCAATCAGCTTTTGACTATACCAGTTAGAGAAGGGTTAATTGAGCCTCTTAGTCTCCGTTGCATGTTAACACAGAAGGTCAGTGGTGGGAGAAGCCAGGTCCACACTGAAGGCTTTTCAAACAGCCCCCTAACTAGCCTAATGAATATGCTGGTGAGATGAACAGGTCATTTAACACTTTTCATGTAGCTATTGTCCATCCAACCTTAAATGTCAACTCTGTCACTCTGATAGGCTGGTTCTGCTTAAAAAGGTTTCCTGGCTTTGTTAGATTCCTAGGAGGGATTTCCCCCCATCCTTACTCCTAATTGCTGGCAGAACCCTACGGATGTATTTATATCAGCCTTTTCATTCGGGTCAAGTCTTCACTAGAGAATTTTGCCAGTGGGTACGGGTTGTGAAGAGATGCAACGCAGATAGAAGTGGAAGCGCCAAATGCAGTTATAATTATCCTGCTGGAACTGCAGCTCAGTGACCACAATGGAATGACTGGCTGAGGGCAGGATGGTTTGATACCTCTGATGATGTGCTGGGATTGCTGTGCCCATGCTGGGACTGTTTCACAGGGCTGCTGAGAGGGAGCTCAGCTGTCTGTGAACCATCCAAGTCCGCTGTGGTCCCAGCCTTGGGAAGGGCTGTGAGTGGGGCTGGTGGAGGGCGCCTGTGCTGGCACCTGCCTTGTAGCTAAACCCTCGTGACAGAGAGGATGTCCCTGATCTGGTGTTTCTGCCAGGGCTGTAAGCACATCTTTAGTGTGATGTTGTATGTCCAGGTTGCTTGAAGCAACATCTCATGGGAACCAAGTTGCATACCTGAGAGAGATTAATATTTATCACAAATGTTTTCCAGAACTTCCTCACCCTGTGAACTGCAAGCATGTTTCTTCTTGGGAGACTTCTATTTTTTTTGTGACCCATGGCATTCTGTAGCCTAGGAGGCCTTGGAAAATTACTTCTTATCTCAGGAGGACTGCAGACAGCTTTCCTGTGAGATTTCTTGAAGGCACCTCTACTCCTTGCCTTGAATAAGCTCCGCAGTGCCATGGTCAGGAGCACAACAGCATGGGTGCTTCTGATTTAATGCCACAGTCATGGGCTCAACATATTCCAAAGGTGGGCAAAGAGCAAATGGACTGATGCTGTATTGGTATCCAATTACAGCTATTTGCCCCTGCAGACTTTCTTGGCTTTCTGGTACTTGCATCAGCTGACAGATAAAAAAGGTGGAAATTCAGGTATCAGCATTGAAAAATGAAGGCTGATGGGGTGAAATAGCACATATCCAAGCACATCTGCCACAGACCAGAGGAGCTTATGTGGCTATTGCCAGTAATGCTGCCAAATCTGAGTCCAAGAAACCCCTCAGTAAGGGAACTGCTTTGACAATGCACTGTATATTTGAACTGCCCCTCCAAAATAGGAACCAGGTAAATTTTATTCCTTCTGGAAATTATGGTGTATGTTTGGGAAGCTTTTCAGCACAATGGCTCATTTTGGGGATATCACTGTATCGAAGGCCCAAGTAATTTTTCTGTGACTGGTGTACTTCCAATTCACTGAGATGCTTTACAATTTCAGTGTGTGAGTTCACACCAGCCTCTTCCTAGCTGCAAGCAGGCAGTGTTGCCCATGATGAAGATATCCAACACAACAAGCACAACATGTCCTGACCAATATCACACAAACCCAGTAAGGACATCATATCACTTCAACTCTTCGGCTGAAATCGTCCCAGGTACTGAGCAGTGTAAGCAGCAAAAGCTTGAGCAGAAGTTAATGTCAGGCTAACTTCCTAATCAAGACAATCTGGATTCATACTGGGACGGTATTGTGGACTGATCTTTGACACACAGTCGTTGTCCTCCATGATCCTTCCAAGGCATTCGTGGTCTCACCGGTGGGAATGAGATGGTGGAGGAACATTGTGAGAATGGCCAGATGAGCTGTGGAGCTGATGAGTAGTGATCAGTGTTCCACAACGCTCAGTTATGGCTCTGGTCCTTTTCAGCCCTTTATTTCTGAACCACTTAAGTATGCAGTGGGCCTTAATTTGCTGGCCCTCTGGCACAAGAGGAGAAGGACAGAGCCGTCAGAAGGCCAGTCCCACCAAGCTGTCACTTGTTCAGATGAGATGCAGCTGTTGGGTGAAGAATATGTGAACTTACTCTAGACTTCAGGCAATTACTTCAGGGAGCAGAAGAAGGCAATTTCATTTGTGGATGACTTTCCTGAATTTAAAGTATATTTATGTAGTCCATTGATTTGTTGGAGAAGTCCTCAGTGACTCCATATTTTTTCACAGCCACCTCCCTGTTCCATCATGTCCAGTGGAAGAGAAGATACTATTCCATCTTGGCAGGTAACAGCATGGGCTCAGCTGTTTGTATCTCTGCTGTTTCTTGGACAGCACCAACATCATGTCCATGGGCCAGAAGCCTTCAGTGTTTGGTGACTCTGCCTGGGACAGGTCTTTGCCATCCATCTTCTCAGCAACAAGCTACTGCAAGTATTGGGAGCTGTCTGCTTCCTATGGGACCGTGGCCAACATTTTAAGCCTCAGTCCTTATATTCAAGATACTGCCTGACCTGGGTCCCTGCTGTAGGATGTAGGGTATGGCTGACAGTTGCTTAAAAATGTGGCATGTGTTGTCAAAATAAATCCTGCCTGGTGGGCATCAGGTCAGGACTTTCTGAAGGGAAGGTACAGAACTATGTATTGAGCTCCCCTAGCATCAGTGCAAACATTGCTGCCTGCTGTGCCAAAAGCCAGGCATCCTAATGTTTCTTCTAGTTATGGTTTTCTTCTCATGCTTCCTATAGCTAAATATGTGGTAATATGTAATATTAAAAAAAAAACCCCAACCCTAAACCTCACAAAATTTACCAAACCCACACTTGGGAGTGTTCCTGCTCCTGGCTGTATCCTTCTGCACACTCCTTTCTTTGCCTTGGCTCTGGTACTCACCTGACTCCTTGGTACACCGGTTCAGTCCACTAATCCAGCAGAAAACTAACCCAGCATAAAAGGAGGTAGAGTTTTGGGCTTTGTTTACTTTTTGTTGGGTTAGTGAGCTGCCTTGTCTCCAAGAGGGGCCAGGAGAGGACAGGGGTGCTGCATGAGGAAGGGGGACTGCAGGGCCTGGAAGAGGTTGCAGCAAAGGATTAGATTTGCTCTGCCAACTTTCTGGGTTGCTTTCTTGGTGCATGGCAGGAAAGGGCCCAGACTCAGCGGCCAGGTGCAATGTGTGGGGCTGAGGGCACTGCAGGAGAATTGCAGCAGTGGCAGTTCTGGAGGTGAGTAGAAGCTTTCCCTCTGGGGGTTATGTTCACCCATTTGCTACTCAGCCCTCCTCTGCTTTCAAAAGCATGCTGCGAGTGCTAGGATAAAACCTCCAACCCAGCTGTCTCTCAGCTACCAAAATATCTCCTTTGCCCCTTGGCCAGCTGTCAAAACTTTCCTGGCCTTCCTAGAACAAGTGTCTTAGGGAATGTTTCCCTTGGCTGATGAGAAATCGGGGGGATGCTCTGGAGATGACTACAGGACTGTGTGTTCAATGCCAACTGCCGCTCCGAAGCCAGCTCCCGAACAGCCTGTCCATCCCCTTAGTGATGGTCTCTGCTTGGTGTGCTCTGGAGGGTGACACTGTGGTTTGAGGAAGAAAGTGCTCCAGAATAAAAAATTGTGCAACTCAGGAGCCAAGAAAAAAAAGCCTTAATTATTCAACTAGTTTGGAACACTTGAAAGTATCCCTAAAAATAGGTGAGAGGGATGTTTGTCAGCTACAAAGAGATTATCCTGCAGTAGTATTGCTTGTCTTATTTTATGATGATGCTACAGAATACAGTCCCTCAGGTAACCTCATTAATGTTTATGAATGAACCCCTTGTTTTATACTTTTGGGTTTAGAAGGTAGAAATAGGGCAAGAGGCTAGTAAGACTGATTTTATCATGTATGCTTTGAAAAGCTCAGGGACACAGCTGTAAGGTCTCTATAAGCATATGGATAACAATTGGATTTGGGTGCTTGCTAGACTGCCTGAGATGTACCCTAAGGGAGAAATCCAGGCAGGACTTTGGCTAAAATCCTGGGTGAAATTCTGCATGCTTCCCAGTGGATCTGTCAGCAGGAGGTTGGCACTCTTCTGTGTCTCATCAGTCGTTTTGTTTTGATCTCTTCCAGCAAAGGCAACCTGTGACCATATGTTGTTATAGCCATAAGCGTTTCCACAGGGCAGTATCTGGTAAACTCTGCTGCCTGACAGCGGCTCAGCCCAGGGTGGAGGCTTCTTTTCACTATCTGTTCCTTAAAGAGGGCAACTGTTTCTTCTGGCTATCATGGTAGGATGGCAGTTACGACCAGCCCATAACAGTGTGGGGTGGTTTCTGAGTCTTACCGCTCCATCCTTAAAAATAACAGCTCTTTTTTCCAAGCCAACCAGCAATTGTGGTCAGCCACGAATACCAGTTTAACCATTTGGCAGCTGCCCTATAGGAAACAGCTCTTTCCAGAGAGTCAAAGGAGCCTGTGGCCCTAGAGCCACACTGGTCTGGTTTCAGTCAGCAGGGCACGCTTACAGATTTCCTTGTACGCAACCAGCCTTTTAATAACAAGCAAATCCTGGAAAACTTAATACCAAACAAATTGTAGAAGTGTGTTAGAACTAGTTATTTCTTGATGAACGAGTGAGTAAAACTCTGTTCCTTCCCCCACAAACACTCAGTTTCTTGCTCTGTAGTTCCTTCTCCACCCGTCGTGTGTTGGGACTGTCAGCAGAGTTTATTTTGGGCTCGGTTCCACTACGCGCAGTAGTAGCCGGCTCCGCAAACAGTGCGCTGCAACTGGAACCGCCCCTTACGGCTTTAGGGCAGAAAGCAGCAATAACGGGCTATTGTCGGCCGGGGGATCCCGCCCGGCCCCCCGGGATGCTGCCGGGGCTGCCCCTCGCCCCCGTGGCTCGGCGGGCGGTGCCGGAGCCCCGCGGTCCCCGCTCGGTGCCGGGGGTCCCCCGGGGGTCCCGCGACCCCCGCGCGCCAACTTTCCCCTCGCCCCCCGCCCCGGCGCGCGCTCGCCGCGCTCCCCGGTCCCCCCGGCGGGCGCTCTTTTTGAATGAATGACCTCACCCGCGCCGGCCAACCGCCGCGCGGCCGCGCTTAATATTCATGAGGCGCCGCGCCAATGAGCGGGCGAGGAGGTTGTTTTAAACGGCAGAGCCCCGCAGCCAATCAGGCCGCTCTCGTAGGCAGCCAACGCGAGGCTGAGCCGCGCCGAGCCCCGCGTCGTGCCCTGCGCTCCGCTCCTGTCCACACTACCGCGAACAATACAGGTACGTGCAGCCCCGCCGCAACTTTTCGGGGGGCGGCTGCCCCCTGCCCGCCCCGCCCTGCCCCCGCGCCTTCGCCCCTCTGTCCTGCCTGCCCTAGCGTGCTTTTTTTTTTTCTCCTTTTTTTTTTTTTTTGTAATCTTGCGTTCCGTTTCTTCCTTTCTCCGAGTTTTTAATTTTTTTTTTTTAATTAGAAAAAAATCGGGCAATTCACCCAAAACTTTGTTTCCCTTCTCTCGCGGGGATCGGTGGTGCTGGGGCAGATGCTGCGCGCAGCTGGCGGGGCGGTGGGCAGCGGGCGAGGCGCAGCATTTGCCCCCCGTCCTCCTGCCCTGCCCCGCCGGGAGCTCCCCCCGCCGCCGAAGGGCCACCTGCCCCCGGTGCAGCCCCGCAGCTCCGCGCTGGGCTCCCGTGCCGCTGAGAGTAATATGGCTGGTGCAGCAACTACACCGGGACTAACTCCTCTTCTCCCCCGCATGGGCAGGGATTTTTCTCTGCCGCCTCCTAATGTCGCACGGCAAAACGCGCGGCGCCTTCGGCTTTTATGTGCCCCCTTCCCTGAGTGGGCTCGGTGGGGCTGGCGGTGGTGGGAAAGTTGTCGGCCGTGCGCAGTGCCGTGCCCGCTGTTTATTCTGCATTAATATGGCTGTCGCTTTAGCATCTGACAGGGATAAACCCTGCGCGCTGCGCCCGGCGGTCCCGGCCAAGCAGTTTTTTTCTCGCCGCCGCCGCCTCCAAACTCCCCCGATCCCTTCGCTTCTGCCTCCGCTGCTCTTCCCCTGCCCGGGAAGGTGTTTCTGGTGGGGCTGCGCCCGCGGCGGGGCCCCGCATCGCCTTTTCCCCGCGCCGCGCTGCCCGTGCTGTGGGCATTAATATGGCTGGCGCTGGAGAGCCCCGGCGAAGGGAAGAAAGACGTGTGAGCGGCACAGGGATGGGGAGGGGGGTCGCGGCGAGGAAAATCTCCTTCCCGGTGCCCCGCCGGGGGCTCAAACCTTTCGCTTTCGCCCCGGCTCCTCTCCCCCCACCTTCCCGTGCCCTCGGACGGGCGCCGGGGGGCCGCCCCGGGGCTCCCCGCACTCTTTTTCTGGCAGCGCGGAGGAGCGTAGCGGCGGCGGTAATGGCTGCACGGGAGCCTTTGTTAGAGAG
>NW_024581134.1:330876-358660 GCF_017639235.1 Corvus kubaryi | reverse complement strand
GGGGGGGGCGCAGGTGCGGGAGGGGCGCGCAGCGGGGCCGGGCTGGGCCGGACCGGCCGCCGCGGGCCGCTCGCCCCCAACTTCGGAGCGGGGCCGGCTCCGCGCCCCGGCCCCTGGTACCGCGGGTTTTTCGCCCCCGCGGAGGCAGCGGCGTCCCGGCAGCGGCCGGGCCGGGCAGGGCGGCTCACGGCCACTTCTGCTGCACCTGGCGCGTTAATGGGCGCAATTAAATATTAACGTTGTGCTAATAAAAATTAAATTTTCAGGCGAGTGAGACTCTGTAAATAGAAAATACTGTTGTGGGCTTATGTGTTTTGATTTTTTTTTTTTTAATTAAGCGGGGAAAATTTAATGCAGAAGCAGGAAAAGAAATAGAGCCCAAAAGTTAGCACCATCCTTTCGGTGACTTGCTGATTGCATCTTTGCACTGACCACTATGCCTCAAACATGTGTCACTTGGTGGAGCAAGAGCAAGCACAACTCACCTCGTAGGGCTCCACGGGTCCTATTGTGGTTAAAGTCAGCCTTTATTTGTGCCCTTTTTATATATAAAAGGTTATTGCAGTTTTTTGAGGCAACTAATTTGTCTTGCCTTCTTACCTGGGCAGCAGCTGCTAACATGTGAGCTCCAGCTCCTGAAGGGATAAGTCACTGCCTGGCAGTCTGCATGCCACTCCAGCTCCATTGTGGTAGCCAACTAAAATAGATATTTTATATTAGTTCATATATAATTCTTAATAGACAGAAGTATGTATATTTAATAGGCTGTCTCCAGTCTTTGGACATGATGTAAACATATATTAATGTAACACTTAAATCCAGTGACTGGTTTCTCTTGGCTTGTCTGCAACCCAAGTATCAAGGGAGAATAATTTAAGTCTCTATTGGGGATGGTAAGAGCTGTCGAGGGAAAGAACGGGATGTGTTACTGATGGGACATCTCGTCAGAAGATGGGGAGGTGTGTATATAAATATATGCACACCATATATGTGTACATCCATAGGTGTATGCATTCATCTATATCATTCACTCGTTATTTTTTCCCCCTTCGCTACAGAGGCAACATGGCTAAAGGTGATCCGAAGAAGCCCAAGGGCAAGATGTCTGCCTATGCCTTCTTTGTGCAGACATGCCGTGAGGAACATAAGAAAAAGAACCCAGAGGTTCCAGTCAACTTTGCAGAGTTTTCCAAGAAGTGCTCAGAGAGGTGGAAGGTACCTTAATTTGTGACTTCCTGAAGGGATAACTTCTTATAGTATTTGCTAGGATGGTGTGTCTGTGTGTGTGTGTGTCTGAACATGAAGGGAACCAGTGCTGTTTTGGGGTGTGTGCTGTTCTTGGCAAGCTGTCCTAGCCATTGGTGAGGTGCTGCTGAAGCCTGTAGCAATACTGAATGTTTTAGCCTTGCATATCTGCCCATTTAGGTGCTTCCACTATAGTCTGGCCTTTTTTACTGTTCCCAAGCAATGCCCCTCAGTAGCTACTTTCTTCCAGGTGTGTGTCCTGGGGAGGACTCTGGCTGTGCTTGTCTCATTGCTGTTGTTTCCCTGTTGCTGAGTATGCCAGTGCTGGCTGTGATTTCCCGTACAGGACCTTCGTCCCCAAGGTGGTCCAGTTAGAAAACAAACAAAAACTGAAACTCCCATATCAAGTTGATGTGTTGGCTTGTTTACATAAAGTTTGTCAGCTATTGAACAGTTGGGTAATCACAAGTTTGGTGTCTCATGTTTTGATTTTTTAGACCATGTCAAGCAAGGAAAAGGCTAAATTTGATGAAATGGCAAAGGCTGATAAGGTACGATATGATAGAGAAATGAAGGACTATGGACCAGCTAAGGGTGGCAAGAAGAAGAAGGACCCCAATGCCCCAAAACGACCACCGTAAGTGTCTTTGAGGCATTAAATGCACAAGTGTTTTGGTTCATATTCATACCCTGTATGTAACAGGGGTTTCCAGGAAGGAGGTAGATGGGGGACACAGTGTTCATATAGCAGGATTGGTAGTGATACTGTCTTGTAAACCTCCTAGGCAGCTTGCACTGACATGAATTGTCAATACTTGGTACCCTTAAACTCGTAGTGTTGGAAGACACGGAAGTGACTGAGTCACAGTGAGACTTGTGTGTCTAAGATGAAATTGGGTGAGGGGATAGAGAGCACTTAATTTAAAAAGCATTGAGTGAAGGCTGCAGGTCTGGGCCTCAGTAAAATCAAAACACATTTAAATTTGTGCTTGATTTTAGAAGTTAAAAAAATAGTTTCTACTCTGCGTGCTCATGCATGTGGGAATATTGTGGGTGAGGAATGGAGGAAGGGGTGCTCCCTGGGTGTGCTGCTGCAAATGCTGACTGTCCTCTGGTCTTTCTCCCCAAGGTCTGGCTTCTTCCTGTTCTGTTCAGAGTTTCGCCCCAAGATCAAGTCCACAAACCCTGGCATATCCATTGGGGATGTAGCGAAGAAACTGGGTGAAATGTGGAACAACCTCAGTGATGGTGAAAAGCAGCCTTACAATAATAAGGCAGCTAAACTGAAGGAGAAGTACGAGAAGGTAAGGAGAGTTGTTGCTTGTGCCTCCTCTGTACCAACTCTTGCGTTGATGTATTTTTGTAACATAGGCCCAGCTCAGGTGGCCCCAGCATAGTTACAGCCGAGCTTTGCACAGGTTGGGGCAGAGCAGGATAGAGATCCACAGGCAGATTCCAGTGAGGAGGGAGAGCTTTCCCCAGTGATTTGCAGCAAGGCTGCTGGTGTTGCTTCACAAAGGGTTTGCTGTGCTGTTACAGGAGCTTTGTCCCATTATCAGGAAACTTTGAGAGGCTGGGTTCTCTTCTCCTCCTCAGAGAAATAGCCATGAATGCAGGGTTCAAGGCCTCCATGATCACGCTCAGGTGTCTGCATACCTGTGTTCTCCTGTGCTGGCTGTGTCTCCTTGGGGGGTGCAGCCAGGCAAGGCCAGTCCCTTTACCTTGATGCCCGCTGCTGTACAAATGCTGTGTGTGTTTGCTGCTTAGAGCAAATTAAGACATCCCCTTGACTTTGCAGGATGTTGCAGACTACAAGTCTAAAGGAAAGTTTGATGGCGCAAAGGGAGCAGCAACCAAAGCTGCTCGGAAAAAGGTAGAGGAAGAAGACGAAGAGGAGGAGGAGGATGAAGAAGAGGAGGATGAAGATGATGATGATGAATAAACTGTACAATACTTGTCTCCATGTGAATACCATAGAGTAGGGGAAACACCATAAATGAAGCACCTCTTATTTGAGATGGTGTCTCTTGCCCTTATTAGGCTTAATTAAAAAAAATTGGATTCCGATCGCGTTGTAGTTTCTAAAAGTGCTCTAGAAATTGTAACTGGTTTACATGAAGTGGCCATGGGTGTAGTGAGCACCCTGAAACTGTATCAAAGTTGTACATATTTCCAAACATTTTTAAAATGAAAAGGCGCTCTAGTGTTCTCCTAACTCTGTGCACTTTGCTGTTGGTGTAACAAAGCATTTAAAAATGTTTCAAGCATTTTTTTAATTTGTAAGGTGGTGTTACTATATGGTTATTGGCTAGAAAATCCTGGGTTATAAACTGTACATATCTATAGTTTGTAAAAACTAGACAGATTCTTGTGGTACATGCTTAGAGTTATGATGCCTTAGAGGAGCAGTGATTATTTGGAAAGGCTGTACGTTCCCCGGGGTGCCATGGCCCAAAGCATGCACTGTGAGGGTAGATCTATTTACACTACAGTGGGCGTCCATTTAGCTTAAAGTTGTCTTTCTGTATATAGTGAAATAGCATTCTGCTGCCATTCTTAGTTGTGGAAGGGGGTTCAGCTGGCATGAGAAGTGTATGGATTTTTTTAGTTAAGTGCGGTAGTTTTTAAACTGAAACTGTAGACATCTCTTCATCGTCAACTAAGTGAAGAGCCAGTGCAGCAACTGAAGTTCAAAAACACTCTGTACTTAAACGAATTTGCAACGTTCTGTTTTTTTTGTATGTTTAGAATGCTGAAATGTTTTTGAAGCAAAATAAACAGTATTACATTTTTAAAACTGTTCTTGACAACACTCTAAATTTCTGGTTTAAGAGGATCTTAACAACAGCAAGAGGTTCATTTTGAAGTCTGTGGCATCCCTCAGGGCTGGTGACTTAGGAAACATTCTGACTCAAGGATTAAAAAAAAAAAAAAAATTAAAAAATGGTGGCCAGCCAAAACTGGCTGAATTGAAAGAGATGGCTGCTCCAGCTAATATGCAATCGTAACTGTTTATGGCTGAGTGGCATAAGATGCTATGCAAGTTTGAACTTTATTACTTGAACTTGGGAGCCTAAATGAACATTCATGACGTAATTGTTTGTTTGTGTGTGTATATAGCAGCATTCAGAGATGCAGAGAAAGGTAGGTGGCTAGGAATGAGGCTGACACCATGGAATAAGTATAAAAGCATAGTTTGGATTTTTTTCAGTTGTGTTGGGTGAATTTATAGCCCAAATGCATTGCTGTACATATTAAAATGTGCCTTTTTTGTCCTGTGTTAAACTGTTTGAGACTTGTGGTTTTTTCTAGCCTCTTGTTTCATGGCAGGAGCCAGGCGCCTAAGTCTAACTCTCTGCTGAAGTAGGAGCGTGGCGCAGGTACTTGGTCTGTGTCCTTTCTCCAATGACACAAGTTTCAGTAGGAATTGGGGGCTGTGAGGTGGGGTGGGGGGAGCGACAGGTCTCTTTCCCCTCTGGTCACCAGCTGGCTGTGTCAAAGTCTTGCCTTCTTTCCAAATCCAAGCTGGGGATGTTTTGTGGCACTTGAAAGAGAAAGGTAATACCTGGTCTCTAACTGGTGGCTAACACCTTGTTTTTTCTTAGCATGGAAACAGCATTAACTGGGAAAACTATAGCACTCCCTTGCTATCCCTGAATTCCTTCCTTATGCTGGCTCTAGCAGTTGATGTTTGCTTGGAGAGGAGATGGGGGTGTGAGGATCCTTGCATTAATAGCAAGTCAAAGCTGTGGGCTGTTGTGTTCAGCTCGTTTCAGAGGACACAGTAACACAGGTGCAAACACTGGGTATGGGCTGCTGCCACCTCTGCTTTTGAGCCACGTTTGAGATTAATGGGGTCCAGGCTTACAGGCAGTAACTTTAGAATGTGGTAAAAACTACTTAGTTGCCTAATGGGGTAGCAATTCTGGCTTCTATCTTCTCAACAACCATGACAACTTCTCATCAGCAGCAGCTTGACAAAACAGTCTGATCTAGGGTTGAGATGGACAAAAACCTGAAAGCAAAATTTTTCAGAATGGAGCAAGCTAAAAAACTTTAATGAAACAGCAACGTGTAGCAATTTTTGTTTTTAAGGCTGAGTGGCAGTTGGATCACTCAGAAGTACTTTTATAGTTGCTTAATTCTGGTAATTTTTAGTATCTTTAATGCACAAAAAAAAGTGTGATTAGTTGCCCCTATTTTATGGGCAGTTGCATTTTAAAAGCCTCAATAAAGCTGCATCTGGAAAAGAAATAGGTACTTCTGTAGTTGCTACCCTTTCCACATGTTTTCTGATGCAAGGGAGAAGGCAACTGGAGATTCCTCCTGGTGGAAATTTGATGGGGAAGTGGTGGAGCAGAAAAAAAACAGTGATGGCATCAGTTCAGGAGCTCTAACACTGTTTCTATTGTCTAGTTGGCAAAATCTCCCCTTAGCCACATATGGGACTTAGTGTAGATCACTGCGATGCAAATCGAGCTTGGCTTTGAATTAACTGCTAGTGAGCTGAGCCTCTATTGATAGTATCAGCAAATGAGGACTAGAGCTGACACCTCTTTGTCTTCATTATATTGGAAATCTATTTAAGTTGCAGAACTTGATTAAGGTCTCAGACCTTACAGTGCACTACCTCTTGCTGCTCTGCACACACCTAAAATATGGCATTCCTTGGGGATGCTGTTCAATACAGCACTAGTGCAGGACTCCAGGGACTCAGATTTGGATACTGCAGATGTAGTGATGATGTTTCTTCCCTGAATACTCTGCTGTTGATAAATGCCATAGTGTGAATGCATATAAATAACACATAATTTTTCCCTGCACTGTTTTGTGTTCTGAGATGTCATCTCAAGTATTGGGAACTGCTTAATTTCACCCAGCTCCATTATTTTCATAGAACACCTTCCAGATGCTCTTTTTCTCTGTTCTGGAATGCTTGTGGTGTTTCAGAGAAGCCATTTCTGCTTTGCACTGCTGCACAACTCAAACTTCTAGTTCAACTTTATTCCCAAGCCAGGCAAAGTAAATATGTCTCTTATTAACTCCATGATATGTAGAGAAGGGTAAGGATAAAATAGACTAGGGAGAGGGAGGGGAGGGATGAAGAGACTCTTCCTTGCGTGAATTTGATTTGACAGAGCTGACTGTGAGACTGCTTATGTTTCCAAAATGTAATGTGTTAATGCCTCTGTCCCTGCTCAAGTTGGGCTGAGGGACCAGGGCTCAGCTAAGAATAAGGGATGGTGCTGGCTCTGCAGCTGTTAAAACCCACTTGCTGCTGGGGGGAGGCAGAGGATGGCTTGACTGGGTGGGATGGTCCCTCTGGATGCCTAAAAGGGTGTCAGAGTGTGAGAACCTTTGCTCAAGAGAAAGTATGTGACAGTGATGTGGGGCAGAGACAGCCCTGGCCCACGTCATGTAGTTTTATGCTGTTTGATTTGCACTCAGGATTGTCCATGCTCTTGAGAACACAGTTGCTACCAAAATGCATCACATCCCTCTGAAATCAAATCATCTGGGGGGCAAAGGCATGAACGAGGCTGCTGAGCTGCTCTGTGCAGAGCAGCATCTGCCTCTGCTGAAAATGAGCCTGGGAGTCTTAGCATGAGCCAGAGAGTCAGAGGCTACAGCCCCACTGCTCTGTAGCCTATATATTCCAAAATTCAGTTGGGATATGGTAAATGTTTGGTGTGAGCCAAATCTGAGCACTTAGACTGGGGGGAAAGGGCTGCATCAGGAGAGTCCCACCGTGGGTATGGGGGGGTTACTCCTCACTAGCAGTCACAAGGAAAACTATGTTGCAGGATTGTTTCCTACTGCTGTGTCAGGAACCTAACACAGCTGTGGGGAAGGAGCATGTTAATTTTTCTATAATAAAATTAATTTAAAATCCTAGTACAAATGCATATTAAATCAATTAGCAGCAAAGTGCTGCAGCTCTAATGGAGGTCCATAGGACAGGGAGAGTCTGCTTTGGGGCTGGGACTGAGGATACAAGCACAGTCAAAGCACCTCTCATACCTTCTCCCTTTGAACAGCTGATTTTTAGGTAGTTTTACTCACTCCTAATAAACCCTGCAGGAGCAGCAGCAAGGTGCAAGGGCTGCTGTTGGTTCTGGCTCAGTGGTGGCAGGTGAATGGCTTTTTATTTCCAGCCTCCAGCACAATTCTGGCATCCACCTTGAGTTTTTGTTTTCCCTCTGCTCACTCAGGCTGTTGTTCCACAAGCAGAGGAACATCTCCCAAGCAAGCCCTCTTCTGCTGCAGGCTTTGGGGAGCTTGGACGAGGAGATGGGATGTTTCCAGTGGGGTGAGAGCAGGATGCTGCGTTTCTGGCCGTGCTTTCTGACAAGCCCCAGACTCCCCTCTAGGAATGTTCACCCAAGCTTGCTTTCCTCTAAAAGATAACGGGAGGAACTGTGACAAGTGGCATGTTTATTTCTTTCTGCTAGGGCTGCACCACATTTTAATGCAATAAGCTGAATTGCAAATCACAGCAGGGCTGCAAACAAAGTGTGCTGGGGACCCTGTTACCAAGCAGTTGCTCTCTAAATGTGTCAGCTTGCCGTGGGGAAGGGGCTGAATAACCAGCATGCCTGACAGGGGCTTTCGTGCCCTACAAGGTGTCTTCATCCCCTTTTGGCAGGCTGGGGTCTGGTGTGTGCCTGCCCCTGCTTGGACAGCATTTGGTAACCTGTGTTCAAAGCACTCTGGAAACATTTCATCCTTCCAGTAGGTCTGATCTGTACATGCTAAAGCAGTATGTGAGTGGGGGGGACGTCTCCTAGCCTGTGCTAATGCTCTTGATTGGAGTTGTCTGCTGCTAAGAGCTCTTCCCTGAGTGCCCTCCTGCACCTGGATCCCTAAATTAGGCAGGAGGAAGCAGCACAGCCATAGTGGAGCTGGCAGCTCTGTATCCTGGGTGGTAACTCCTCCTCTTGTTCCTGGATGTGGCATGGCCTCACAGAAACACCTGTGAAGTGGCTAAGCCAGGGCTTTATGTTAAGCTAGAGTAGGGGTGGCAGGTGGCCTCCCCAGGAGTGGGGAGCCTGAATGTTGTGTGGAGCAGCAAACTGGAGCTGTGGTGGGGCTGAGACCTTCAGAGGCTGGGATGCACAAAAGCAAACATTTGTCTTGCTGAGATGAAAATGCATTAACCGTGGTAAAGAGATGCGTGTCCTGTAACTGTCCCGACACAATTGACTTCATGTCTCTGGGTAACTCAGCAGCCAGGCAAACCACAGCAGGGGACCCAGCCTTGATGTGGGGCTGGGTGTTTTGATGGTGCTTGTGGTTGACTTTTGAGCCTGTGAGTGAGAGTGCTGCTGCTCTGCCTCCATACGTGCCACCTCATCCGGCTCAGTGCTCCCTGTGGGACACCCAGCGAGCCAGAGCAGCCTCTCTGCATGAGTGTCACACACCACTGTAGCCAAACCTGTGTGAGGAGAGGGGCAGGTAGGATGCTGTGAGTGATAGAGTTGCTTTTTCTTCCCAGCCCTTCCACTTGTAAAACTCCGTCAGGTATTTCAAGTCAGAAAAATGCTCTTTTTAAAAATATTAATTGAACATGGCCTGGCTTTGTTGTTGTAAGAGCTTATAGCTTGTAAGTGTTTTTAACTGCTTCTTTGTGAATTTTTAGAATTCTAGCAGGATGAAGTGGTTTGAGGGATTGCTTGAGACAAATGCCTCTTGTCTGCTGCTAATGACTGTGTGATTGCTCTTTTACTGTGTGTTACCTGGCTGTGCCAGCAGTAATACATGGTCCTGTACAAGAAGCTTGAGAAATGTGTAAGCAGGGTCAATTTGGTTTCCAGTTTTCTTGCAAAAGATGTTGGTTGAGTTTTGTTCTCTTTAGCTTTAGAGCTCAGATGGGGGATCTTCCCTGGGCTTAGCTTCTGCAGTTTTGTAAGGCATTACTACCTGTAGGTCCTGGCCAAGATTTCTCCCCAGTAGCAGGGAGAGCAGAAGGAAACATGCTGGGTCTTCCGTTGCTTTATTTTGTTGCTTCATATAATAACTTAAGTTTTGCAAGTTGCTGGGAGGTTTTTGAAACCAAGCTCAAAGATCAAAATGTCAGTAAAACTCTTTTTAAAGAGAGCCCTTTCTTCAAAGGAGTTGTCTGAGAGTGGAATAAAACCTGACCAAATAGAATCACAGAATCTTTGAATTGTTTGGGTAGGAAGGGAGCATAAAGATCATCTCATTCAAACCCCCCTGCCACAGGTAGGGGCACCTTCCACTAGATGAGGTTAGTGTTAGACTAATTACTCACTGTCACTCGTGTTCCATTTGTGGGTGATTCCCACCAGAGCTGTCTGAAAAAATCCACTAGACCAGGTATTTTGAACCTTGAGGGTGACTTGAAAAATGCTGTCAGTGGTTTTGAACAGAGAAGGATTTGGCCTTGTTTGTTTTCTACTCTTCCCTATGCATCTCTGCTGAGAGGAGACAGATGTGCTTGTCCCCTTTTAGTGCTCTGCTTGGGGAGAACGTAAAGCTCAGCCCTTTGACTTTTCCATTACCCAGACCTAAAGGGGGCTTATGGAATAGAGGGAGAGGGACATTTTACATGGGCAGGTAGTGATAGGACAAGGAAGAAATGGTTTTAAACTAAAGAGAGTAGATTTAGATTAGAAGTTAGGAAGAAGCGGTGAGGCACTGGCTGCCCGTGAGAAACTGAATGCCCCACCCTCTCCTCCTGTTCCCTCTCGCTCTCTCTCAGTCCAGCACAGCAGCTGTGGTCGGCACACCTGACCCAAAGGCTTGCTTGAGGTGCTGTGATTTGCACTTAAGTTTTGGGAGCAGCCTGGACTGTGTTTTCCCAGTAGTTGGGTGCTTTAGGGAAGACCTTCAGCTCTCATGGGCTGTTGCTCTGTGCCAGCTCAGACACTCACTGGTGCTATTCCCCTGAGATTTTTGTGCTCGCAGCAGCATCAGGGTGAGGGTGGAGGTTATGGGGATACAGGAGCTGCTGGTGACTGGGAGCGTGCTCTCCCAGCCAGCCCATGTGGGGCCGAACAGTTGTGCTGGAGGTGGGAAACAGGAGCTAGGAGGCAGCTGAGGGATGCGGGTCTCCAGGTCCTGAGCAGACGGCATCCAGCCCACAGGGTCTCTCCCCGTGCCGGGGACCATATGGTGTTGTATTTCACAGCCGGCCCTGTGCGATGAGGTTCGGCAGCGGCTGTGGATGAAAGGGGAGGGGTGGTCTCAGAAATGTTTGCTGCTGTTTGTGCTCGGGTCTCTCATGGAGGTGGTTATTGCCAGTGAAACACGTAGGGCTGTGCTGGGCACACTTCTCGTGGCAGGGACAGGAATAGGCTGCTGTGGGGGAAGGTAAGGTGTTGGTGAACATCTAGGTGGGAAGCACTTTCGTATGTATTCTCGTCCTGCCAAACAAGAGGTTCCTGCCCAGTGGAGGTGCTCTGGTAGGGTCTCTTTTCCATTTACCCCCCTCCAGGCAGTGCTTGGTCGCTGGGGCTGTGCCAGGGCAGGTGGCAGAGTCCTGTAGCGAGAGCCTCTCCCAGAGCAGAGCTGCAGATCCCTGTGATCTGGAGCAGGATTGCCTGCAGCCCCACAGCCCCAGGGGAGCAAGAGCCACCCTCTTGCCATGGTGCTTGGGCAGCTCACCCTGACAAGGGCTTAGGGTGCCCATGGTGGGAGAGGGGATCCTGCTGGAGGAGCTGTTGGTTTGCTAGAAGCCTTCTCCTAAATATGGACATGATTATTGTTATTTTTTTATTTGCTTGCTCTGGAATCCTTTGCATTTTTCTCTTAATCCTGGAGAAGAATCAGTGGTGCCCTGTGTGCATGTGACATGGCTGCGCACAAACTCCCTTTGTGACTTCTTTCTTTCACGGGAGAGAAACACATTCAGGAAAAGCAGGGCCCTGACAACAGGAATCAAGTGTTTCTAAATATGGACATCCCTTTTTGGACTAAAAAGTCTTTTTGTACCATGCATATTTCCCCTGTTAATCATTTCCTTTTGTTCCTTGCAAACTTGGGTCCTCCAATGTTATAGAAGGAATTATAGCCGCTCTGTTTGTAAACTTTTCTTTATGATCCATGAACTGCCTTGTATGTTGGACGGATTTGCTGGCTTTTCTTTTTAACGTGGTTGGAAAGGCCAGCACTCTGGTTTACTCACCCTAGGCTTTCCCCTTTTTAAAAAAAACCAGTCATATTTGGCCTCAGCCCATCTCGAAATATTGGGGATTTTACAGGCCATTGAGCTTTGCCTGGTCCTATTCAGTGCTTTTGTGCTGCACTAATTGGCTTGATAAAGAAGGGCCTGGGCTCTGTGGAGTGCTTCTCCTCCAAGGTGAAATGTGAGATGGATGGGGAAATATTCAGATGTTCACTAGCAGTTATGCTCGCTGGATAATCTGAATGCATCAGAAATGAGCTAGAGCTCAGACAAAGTAGGGGATTAGGAGTCTGAGATGGGCGAGCGGGTGGACATCTGGAAGCCTGCTGTTTAGCTTGTCTGCTGGGGTGGGTTGTGTCTTCATAATGTGGGTTATAGGCGCCGAAAACGAACAGCACGCTGGGATCACGGTGGCTCTCTGTGGATATATTCCAAAATAACAATTACTGTTGTTATTTGCGGAGGACCCCACCCTCCCCAGCAGAGCTCTGTGCATTCAAGCTCCCCCTCTGACGCTGGAGGGACACGCTCTGGTCTGATGGCACTGTTTGTGTGCCCCACCTCTGCCTGCTGCTCCGAAGTTTTGGGGGGAAACCTCACGCATCCCCATGGCTGGTGATACACAGCAGATGCTCAGGCCCCTGCTTGCACAGTGCCCCCGGTGATTCTGGTCAGGGGCAGCTCTGCAGAGCCCAACAGAAAAGCAAATGCATGGGAGAGGGGGAGAAAACCCAGCTCGGGGCTTCTGAGCCCTTCCCATATGCAGAGCCCAGTTCTCCCGAAGTTGAGCCCATTGTTACAGTGCAGGGCTGCTTCTGCCACCAGCAGCATCTGCTCTGGAGCACTGTCTGCCCAGGGCCGGCTCCACTCGCCCCACCCCTCCGTCAGCTCCCAGCCCCTCACCCTCATCCCTGCAGGCACGAGGTTCGTGGCTCGGTCCTCAGAGTGGGGTGGAGCAGGGTCCTTTCCTTTGATGATGAAATAGGAGTTGAAAAATCCTTCTGCTTTTTCGAAGACACGGTGTTGGAGAAGGAATTACAAATATGTTGTGAACAGAAACAGCTGAATAGTGGTTTGGTTTGTTTTTTCCCAACAAGTAATTTCTTTCCCAGCCTCTCCCTATGCTCTGCCTTTCTGCTCCTCCATCTCCAGCACTTTGCTCGTGCTTCCATCCTTTTCCTGGATACCCTGCCTTGGCAGCTTCAGTTTTGGCCACAGCTGTAAGGTACCCAGACGTGGCTGGCCACAGCTGGAGCCCCGCTGCTGCTGGAGCTGCGTTCCGCCCGCCGCAGGTGGGAGGCATCGCCCTGAGCCAGCCGGGAGGGTCCTGGGGAGCTGGGAGGTTCCTCGTTCGGGGGAGCAGTGTAATTCCCACCTTACTCCGTTTCTGGCAAAGCCGTCGCTGCTGGACACGGTGTCCCAGGGAATCAAAGCAGGGCTGAGGAGCGAGCCCGATGCAGCCGTGCGGCAGCGTCGCGGAAAGTGCTGACTCAGCAATATGTGGCCAGGTTGCGTGAAGGACCTGCAAAATTCGGAATTTGTGGGGGATGTTCTTGTTTTACCCGTCAGCTAGGCACACACTAATCTGACCATGGGGCTCTGGGTACAGCACCAATGGCCAGTGGCTCCTGCTGTGCTGCCTTGTTTTCTTGTCTTTTTCTGGCAAAACTGCTTTTTGTTTTGTTTTGTTTTGTTTGGGGGAGCAGAGCTGAGTCCCAGTAGGCGATGGCAGCGTTTTTACTTTTTGTGTACTTCTGTGTCCTACGTGGGTTGAAACGTTGTTGTGTGTTTTCTCTGGGTAGAAGCTTAGGGGGCTGCTGCTGAGGGCGATTTCTTGGCACTGGGTGGAGTGTGGGCACACAGGTAAACCAGCTCCTTTGCTAGGGCCAGTGTGCCAGGGATCCTGCCTCTTCTGTGCCAGCAGCACCTTTTGGTAGGGGAAATAGAAGTCTGGAGAAGTGGAACAACACTGCTGTGGTAACCCATGGGCACCCTGGAAGCCAAACCTCTGGAAAGCTGGATTCAAAATACTTCTTTTTGTCCCAGGGTGGGAGGAGGCATGTATTTTGCCTGAAAAGCAGGGCCAGAAAGGATTTTTGTGTGCTGGAGGGGGGGAGGTGGGGGCGGGGGGGACAAGCAGGGGCTCTAAGTTAGGAGACCTGCCTGATTTTACACAGGCTAAAAGCAGTTAAGCACCACAGTCCCAATTCTTCCTCCACTTTAATGTAACTTTTCAGATGCGCTGGCAGCACAAAGCGTTTAAACCGCTCCATACCAGGGGCAGAGCCTAAGGGGGCTGCCCAGGGGCTTTGGGAGCCCCCAGGGCAGGGACAGGACACCCTGCAGCTCCCTGATACTCTTCTGGGCTCTCAAAGCCTTTGCTGTGAGGTGGAGTCCAGGTTTGGGGGAGGCAGCCCCGCGCCCCATGTCAGTTCCCCAGGTTCAGTGGGGGATGCTCCTGCAAACGAGTGCTGGGAGTTTGCATTCCCCTCGGCCTCAGCCCTGAAGGAAGCCTAAAGCCTCGGTCAATAATAAGCTTATAAGACAGTAAATCTTGGTAATGAGAAAAACAGAAGACGGCATCTGCTCAACACAATGGCGCTGTGTATGGTCTGGTAAACAGCTATTGAAAGGAGATGCCTGTTATCGGAGGGGTTACAGCTGAACAGCCCAATTTCCATGCAGGATTGGTGGGTTTCACTGCCCCCAGCCCTTCAGAGTGGCTGCTGGAATCCTGTTGGGGCCAGGCATGGGCAGAGGTGACCTGTTGCCCATGAGGCTGGGTGCTTGCCACAGGTGCAGCAGCCCCTGCCACAAAACCAGAGCCAAGCTACCACTGTCCTGCATGTGTGGAACTAGAGATGGGCATGAGATGGGACTGCCACTGTGGTTGTCTTCTCTTCCCATGCCCACTCCAACTCCTCCTTGCAATGGCTGCACTGGGAGATGTACGTACTTCAGAGGGTACTCTGCTGCAAACAGGTTGGGGAAAAAATGGAAAACAGCTTCTTCTCTTGTCTTTGGAGGTGCCAAAATGAGAGGAGCTGATGGGTAACAGGTGCCTGGGGATGAATGAGTCCTGCAGGGGCAGCAGGAAAAGGAAGAGGCTGGGTCTTCACCTGACACCCACTTCACCTGATGAACCTGGTGCCCGAGGGGTGGGAGATGGCAGTGGTCCTGCTCCTGCCCCAGCTGTGTGAAGCCAGGTCTGCAAAATGGGGAGGAGGAGAAGGGGAGAGTTAAGGGGAAGGAATCTGCATATGGTGTGTAATGCGTTTATGAATTGGGTCTTTAATAATTTACATTACCAGTTTAATACTTTGAATACAAATTATCTTGCCCATATGCTGTGCTGACAAACATAAAAATGGAGTAATCAAAGCTGTAATAGCACTACAGCAAAAAGACATAAAATGCCACTAGAAGGCTTAGGATAAATTATTGCATGCACACACCAGCTCTATGGCTCCCTGGTGCCAAAGGATGCATTGCAATTTCTTCCTCAGACTTTGCATTTGGGCTGGAGGACTGATGCAGTACCAGGAGTACTGCTCAAAATTCTGCAAGATGGGCAGCATTTAACAAAGAAGAGGAAAGAAAAAAAGGCTCAGACTTGTTTGATAAACACCGCAATTTAAATTCTGCTCTGGCATTACATGGGCTGCCAAGGAAATATAGCCCTCTTATTTGTAGGGAGCCCCCTTCTTCCTCCAGCAGGGTTATTTGCATGTATTATAAACTGCAGTGCTGGCTTGCCATCTTCAGGCAGCTGCCACACACTGCACAGCATCCCTGTGCATCCTTGTCCATCCCTGTGCTGCTTGGAGGTGGTGGGTCCAGCCTGGTTCCACAAGGGCTACCCAGGGGAGGATGCACCACGTGACCCAGGCAAAGGGCAGCATCAGTCCAGGCAAAACACAAGTTTCACCTCATCTCTCTTCACACCTGAACTTGTTCCCCTCTAATGCCTGAGCCCTGAGGGGCTGGAGGAGGTGGGAGAGGATGAAACAGCCCTAGGCCCTTGGTGCTGCCTCTTGGCCACTCTTGGGCTGCAATTTAGGTATAAGGGAACAGTATGGATGGCCTTGGGAGCTTGTGGATGCTGCAAGATCACTTAGTGGTTTGTTTTTAGCAGTCTTTTGGTGCACATGTGCGTGTGTACCGGGTATCCTGAAGGGCACAGGGTTCTGCAGCAAAAGGAGCAGGTTTGCAGAGCAGAGATGCAAATTCTGCTCACAGGGAGCAGCTGCATTTGTAGGTTTCAGTAGACCTTGTGTTGTACGTTGTGGCAGAGCCCCTGCTTTTAAATACCAGCCCATTCATTGGTGCCACATCTCCAGCGCATCCCAGCTACAGGCAATCTTTCACAGAAAGAGCTGTTTAAGTCTCACATTTGCATACACTGAATTTCTCAGCTATCAGGGTTACTCCACGCTGTAATCCATTCTGTGCTTCTAATACGATCAGTGAAAAATGAGGCTTCTTCCCAAATAAATCATCACCAGTGAAGGAAATGGTGGTTTTTCTGCAAGGCCTGAGGCTCCTGCAGTAGCAATGTCTTTTTCCAAAAGGCAGAGGACTCTGGGCAGGCTTATTCTGTGCTGTATGAGCTCACTGCCAGTCTCCCCAAGATCTAAACCCTTTGCATATGAATGAGTTTTTCCTGCCTTTGCCTCTCCCAGGATCTGCTGCTCTCTGTCTCCCTGGGATGCGGTGCCAGCAGCTCGGGAACAGTGCACCCATAGGCTGGGGTTGCCCCTCTTTGTCTCATCCATTATTCCATGCATTGATGCACACACACTTCCCTCTCACATGCTAAGGGAAGAGGAGTGGATGCCAGTGTTTGGCATCCTGTGTCCTGGCAAGGTGGATGCTCAGGGCTGCAAGAAGCGAGAGAGAGAGCAAGAGAGAGAACACCCTCCTCCTGCCTAGCCTGCCTGTCCCTGTGTTCCTCCAAAGCCTGGTTTTGCCTGTGAACAGGGGGTTTTGGAGGAGCCCCACTCTGTCCCCTGGCCCTGGGGAACAACCACATGACAGAGCAGACCTGTTATTGCAGCCAAAACCCCTCAGTGCAAAGAGGCAACTGGAGCCTCTCCTGCCAGGGGCAATGGGACCTGTCTGGGTGGGGAAAGGTACCTGTGTGAGTCAGCATGGAGAGAAACAGGTGGGCATCCATCCCCACTGGAAGAACTTTTCCCATTGCCAGATCTTCTGGAGAATAAGGCCCTCACTGATCCTTTTGATCCACAAATAAATTGGATGGATCAAGATCACAATGAGAAATATCCCCATTCTCATCCAGAAGGGATTTTCAGCATAAAAAGCCTTTATGTGACTCATAAACTTTAACATTTATTTCCGCACGCGAGGTAAATATTTCCCCCTCTGAACGTCTAAGCAATGCAATTTTGTTTGAAGTCTCCATTTGTTTAAGTCTGGAGGTGACAATAATTCACCTGTTTTCCCTTCCTGTATTTCCCCAAGCAATGGCGTAAGCCAAAATAGAGCGAACTCAGCTCTGGCCGTTTGTCACTTGTCAGCTCCGTCCCTCAAGTACACCCAGACGAGCTTTGTCCTGGAGTTTACATTTGGGCACCTTCTGATCTCTAGCTGCTGGTAAATGGCCCTGTGTTCTCCTGTTTAGAGGAAGAAATACAGCATACCTGTATGCAGCCACTGCCAGAACAGGCAGGAAAGAAAGACATAACTTAATCTAACTCCAGATAAATCATGATTTCACAGCAATCTGCCTGCCACAGGCAGTTGAGAGTCCCATCTCCTTGGCACTGTAACAACACTTGTCACTCAACGTCCCAAAGAGACCCGCTCACGGCCAGAGATCACAGATGACTGAGAAGATGCCTGGAGTTGTAAACACCATCAATCTGGAGAAAACAAACACTCCCGGGAGCTGATGTCAGATGGGGATGTTGGAAGTCAGTGCTTGTCTCTGCAGAGCACAGGATGTGCCCGTGGGCTGCATGGATCCCCATCCTTACACCTCCCCAGGTCTGGTATCGCCTGAAGCTCCAGCAAATCCAGGGAGGCTAAGTGCTGTCTGACCTCTTCCCCAGGAGGGCTTGGGCCCCCAGATTTTGGAGGCTGTAGCCCCCTGTGCAGCCTCCAGCACCTCACAGAAAGGGACCAAGGTAGGGGTTAGCTGCTGTGGGGCAGAGGCATTGGGGGGTGGCCTTGAGGGTGGCAATGTGGCTGTGTGCAGCTGCTGGGGGTGCAGCCCCATTCCTACTGAGTGCCCCTTGCCACCCTCCAACCCACAGGGCCCCTACCAGAGAAGGAGGCTGGTTTGGGAGAGGTGTTTGAGTTTTGTTTTAGTTCCCCACTTACAGGGAGAGACCCTCAGTGTGGGCAGAGAGCCCCTGTCCCATGCTGACACACCAGTTTTTGGAGAAGCTCCCCAACTCATCACGAGCAGTGTGCTTGCAGCACAGGTACCTCACTTTGTTTTCTATCCTTTTTGGTACCCCTTTGGTGCCTTTCCTGGCTTTGGTGGAGTCACTTCTGATTTACAGCTGGTGTCACATGAAGTCTGAAGCAGGTGCTCTCCTCCTGCCCCACTCCCACCCAGGACTCCCCTGTTACCCCTGCAGCTCCCAGTGTGGCTCCCTGGGTCCCTGCCTGTCCTCAAGGACATGTCCATGTCCAAGCCTAAATTCAAAGCTAACATGCACAGGCTGTTTCTTTATCTGTCAGCCTCTGTTTCTTCTTTCCCCTACTTTTGCGAGGAAACTGAATCCAAGGCTGCCATGTAATGATGATGACATTATTGTTAGTAGTTATTTCTATTTCCATAGTTCCAAGAGGTAGAGAACAGAGTCCCACTGGGTTAAATGCAGCACATGCTATAACAAAAAGACAGTCTGAGTGCCAAACAACTTGCAGTCTTCTTTTTAATGTAAGGAATGTAAAATTAAGATTACTATAGCAACATCTTGCCCACGTTGAACACAGATAGGATTTGCTTGTCTTTATAAATACATATGCGTGTGTGTATGTGTATATATATGTAGTGTACATATACAAATCCTAAATATCTCTGGCAACTTTTTCTGTAGTTGAATTTATATTTAATTTCAAGCTCTCTGTATCACAGATCTTATTTGCATCCAGCTTTCCTTCAGCAGCCTTACCTTTTCCTTCAGGCTCTTTTGTGCACACTGCATGCCAGGCTCAAGTGCCCTCTGCCTGGGGACAGCGCTTAGTCCCTGGTTGGGAGCAGGGACAAACCCTGACTGGGAGAGGTAATCCCATCTACTGGGGGTTTCATTTTAAGTGTATACAACCCTGTTAAATCTTATAACTGATTAAACATCTCCAAATTTGCTTCCTTCAATTAGATTTTAGCAAAGTGGGGTGAACTTGAGACATGCAAATCCTTCATTTTTCTTCCCATCTCTCTTCTCTCAAGTTATTAGTTGAACTTCTAATGAAATTTCCTGTGAGGTATGAACCGCAGCTGTCATTTCTTCTCCATGACAGAATAAAACCTGGGCCCAGAAATGCCTGCGGGAAGGGCAGAGCACAACCAGGAGTGGGGAGCTGAGGGAAAGGCGGCAGGAGGATGGATGCTCCTACAGCTCAGTGTCACTTAAATTCTCTAGGAAAGCAGCAGAAATTCAAGCACTGTTTTCACCTTGTTGCACAGGTAAGTGGAGTTACTGATAAAGAAGAGTTTTAACATCACCAGATCTGAAGAGAGCTGTCTTTGCTTATGAGCCTACAATCACGGAGGAGGGGAAAACCAGGCACCAAACTGTGCTAAGGAGATCTGAAGGGTACCGCTCTCTGCCAAAGAAAGACGAACTGGAGGGATAACCTCTTATCTCGAGGAGCAGGAGGAATTAACAGCTCGTTTGTAGCAGCTTTAAGGCTGTGGAGTTGAACGTGCGCAGTTGGAGGGCTGGTGGATCCGCTGTTTTGAGACCAGACTGTAATGGAGATCTGAGAACCAAAACTGAAAACGTCTGCTGGCAGGTCTGGATGGAGAAGCTGGAAAGCAGCCTGGAGTTGCCAGCTGCAGATTTCTGGTGCCTATGACTTAGCAGAATCAAATACAACGAAATAAATCACAGGCAGCTCTGCCTGCAGGGTCTAGAAGGAAAGCAAAGGGACCGGGATGAGGCAGGTGAGCAACTCCAGTGGGTCTGTGCGGATGGCAGGAGTGGAAAGGTGAAGAACGGCTCTTCAGGGCACAGAGAGGCCCACTTTCAAAGCCAACCCAGGCAAATGCAATAGCTTTTCTTCAGACAGAACTGGTGTATGAGCAGGAATCAATACCCTCCTGCAGAGCCTGTAAAAACGCTGACGGGTATAAGTGAGCAGAGCTGATGCCCAGAGGAGATTTCTGGATGGAGCTATTGAAGAGATGGGCAGGACAGACCAAACACAAATGATACTTCACACATACATTGGGTGTTGGTGTGGACCTTACAGTGGCAGACTGAAGGTACAGGGGCAGCTGAAGATCAGACCAGGCGATGGGGAGTGGGTTGAAGACCAGTGGAAGTTCATGAGCAATGATGTATTCTAGGGCAGAGCAAAGTGACCTTTGTAAGACGGGCACTCAGCTCTTTGCTGCAGGCAGGCTGTTCCTTTGCTGAATTGTCCCTGACCCTGGGCCGACCCATAGGCAGAGGAGACTTTGCCACCTCTTTGCCCAAAGGAAGCAGTAAAGGAAGGCTCCCGGGGGTCCAGCAGGGCAGCAGGGCTGGGAAGCAGGCCCAGGAGTAGTCAGCAAGGTCTGTAGGGTTGAACAAGCCATCTCCAAGGCCGCTGGTTAAAATACACACACACTTTCTCATCCTCTTCTCTGGAATGGGCACCCAGCAGGACATGAGTCTGTTTATGATGGAAGTTAACCCTGGGCTTCCTCAGGTAAGAGCAGCTGCTGTGGGCAGCATGAGCACCAGTACTGTGCACTGGGTAAAGGTTTACATGGAACCTCAGCCCAGAGACCTGGTAGCTCACCCCTTGGAAATGCTGCAGAGCTTTGCAGATGTGCTGGAGTGTCCAGTGAAATCAGAGCTTTTGGTGGGGGTACAGCAAGAGAAGGGAATAATTTCTGTTTCCCCAAAGGATATGGAGTTTCCCATCTGTGGACTGCACATTGCTGATATGTACCAAAGTGATAGCCTGAGGAAAGGGAATCTTTTCATTGGGGAAAAAACTTTGGAGTCAACTGACTGCAGCCCCTCTGTTAATTCCTGCCACACTGCCCCTGTGGATGGCTGCACTTCTGCAGGGGCAGGTAGGTACCACACGTCCCCCTTGGCTCCACAGCACTGCTGTACCAGCCACCATCACCATCATGTCTCTGCTTTTTATTACTCTCGACCTCCCTGCTCCCATCAGGTGTTTTAAGCAAGCCTGCCACCAAGGCTGTAATCGGTTCTCATGTCCTCCTATTTATGCTCTCACCCAGCAATTTGCGCAGGGCTGTCGAGCTCTCCACTGGTAATTGACAGGGGAAGGCAATCTGCTTCACGAGAGGAAACATCTCCACGGCTGCTGGATCCGAGCAGGCTATTTCCCATAATGAGGATGAAGTAAAACAGGATCTCGCTAACAGCCGTGGATGTGGCTGAGCCCTCATTACTGCAGGCACAGAGGTGCTGCTTGGGACATAATTAAGAGCTCAATATTTGGAGTTCAATGTGTCACACTGTCCTTCCTACGCCGCTGCCTCATAGCAAGGTGCTTAGTGCCGAGTGCTCCTGAAGTTTGCTCAAGTCAAAATAAAGGCTGCAGGAGGGGCTGCTCAGGGAAAAGGGAAAGCTCCTTGTCTTCTTTCTTAAGACAGTTGTTTCTCTCCTTGCACAGGACAACCATGGGAATTTCAGCCTTATCGTTGAAAAGCAACTGCCAGTGGCAATAGCTTGTACCAGCCCTGGCTGGAAAAGCAGCTTGGACGTGGTGTGGGCAGAATGTTTGCAGGTGGGGGTGCATCCGAATCCGAATGGGGGCTGGGGAGGCACGGAATGTGGAGAGGAGAGTCCCCAGAGCATCTCAGCAGTTTCCATCTCACACTGTGCCCCCTGCACAGTCAGAGAATAAACTTAGGTCCCTTCGCCACCCAGAGGTGGTGGTGAATTGGGTAATACCTCGACATTTCCAAAGTTTGGCCTGATTCCTCCAGCTGATCTCTATCTGGGATGAACGCCAGGCTGGAGGAGGGGAAAGTAAGGGGAGAGAAAGTGAGGTGAGAGAGGCTACAAGAGCTGCACTGGGAAAACTGAGAGCAACCCAGCCAGCATCCCTGCAGGTGCTGATGTGGGAAACTGTGACAACAGTGAGATTTTTGTGTGCACAGCATGTGGGGGCAAAAGGGATGGGCTGGAAAGGGAATGGTGAAAGGAGACCTGTAAGGAGCAGGAATGGGTTTGGTTTTGGTTTCTACTGGTAGAAGAAGGGACTGGGTGAGGAATCTCAGTGAGAAAAATATAAAGTGCTCCTTTTTTCCCCCCCTCTTCCTCTCCTGCCATCCCAAGAGGTCTCTGTGGAAGGGAAAAGCCTGCCCCAGCCTCCCAGGAGCACACGCATCGTGGGGATGGTGTGAGGAGGATGAGTGGTCCTTCTTCTGCTTGAGTCAAAGGCAGATCTTGAACACAAATGGGGTGGGGGTACTGGTCTGTCATGAACCAGCTTTCCTCTCTTTGCATTGCTTTTATTTGCAGAAGTATCTTGGATACTAAACCACTTAATTCTTCAGGTTTTGTTAGCTATTAAATACATAAATTCTTCCCTGAGGATTTTTTTCCCCACAACAAACCCCACCAGCTGGATCATTTCCATACCTTTCCTTCAGCCATGATTGTCACCTGGGCAGAGTCCCATGCTACCCCTCAATTGTCATCTGAACATCCTCTCTGAGCAGCCTGCACAGCAACCAGGCTGTCTTTGCTGGGAGCAGGCCCTCTAATTTGGCTTTTGCTTTGGGTGGGATTCAGTTAAGTCACTGAAAAATCTCACATTCTGTCCTAGCACCTTGAGAACTGCAGCAAGATTGGTTCCAGCCTGGCCCACCATGGGATGCTGCCTGATGTAGCTGGTGGTGAGAGCTACCACAAAACTCAGCACATGTCCCCAGGGAGGCAGAGCTGGGTTCGAGGCACTGATGATGCTGCAGGGAAGAGCCTGAGTTTCTTCACACGTATCGGAAGGGCTGGAGTTATTTGCAAGCAGAGACTGTGCAAATCCCATGCATAATTCAGCCGCTGCCATACAAATCATCCCACCAGCAAAAGCCTTTTCAGAAAGTGTGATTTGATCGCAACAAACTTTGACCTAAATGTGCTGCAGCCGACAGCCCTGTATGACAGGTTTTAAACTTTTGCCGTCACTTCCTTCTGAGAGGCAGAGTGAATCTAGGTCAGCCCCCTCCCCTTGCTTGTTTGTAATGAGGCTAATTCTGATTTCATTCATGTTGCATCCTCGAGTTTGAGATGGGGGAAAAAAATGGGAGATTTGAAAAGGCAAGTCAGCCTCAAAGTCATTCTTCTTAAATCCCATCTTGGAGCAAAGGAAGTGGTTTGATGTTGCATCCCAAGGCAGCATTGATGGTGTCATTTAACATTCAGGGTGCGAAAGGAATACAAAGTTTTCCTTCTTTCCCTTTTTATTTGGCTTGCAGCATTAAGCAGTTGGGCTGAATGAACAGGCCTGTGTCGGCGGCTTTCGCAGCGATTAACAAAAAGGCCCATTCTGGGCGAGCGGGCTGCGCGCTGCGTCAGGCTGCTGCTCCGGGGACAAAGGGGGAAGTGGCTGAACACGAGGTTAGTAGTTTGTCTGGAGCTTCTAGGCAAGCATGACGGCATAAATAGGGCCGCTTGTTTGTTGATCTCCTCTGCGATGGCATCTCAGGGCAAGCTGCTGCATTCATCTGTTTATTGCTGAAGCAGCCAGGGCTGTTTTTCCCAGGACTGGGATTCTCTGACGCTGTGCACAGTACAGCTGTGTTGCTTCTGCATAAATAGCTGCACAGTCCAAATGGATGAGAGAAAAGTTTGGGAAAGAGTAACTACTGCTCTGTGTGTTTGGCTAGAGAACTGCAGGTGAATAATAGTGATTCCCCCTTTGGTAATGGTTTGGAAATAACTGCCTCCTGGCCACATGCTGGATTTAAGGGCAGAATTGAGATAAGGGGAGGGGAAAAGGTGTTTGCCCTTATGTTTATGCTAATAGTCATGATGCATGGCGGGACTAAATGACTTATTTTAGCAGTGTTTGTCAGCAGTGAGTCTTAGACTGTGCCAAGGAATGAACCTCCACTATCTGGGGTCTAGATCAGAATCTTAAACAAATAAAACAGACTGTGCTGGAAAGGCACACGCTGAAGCTCTCCACTGGCTGAGCAGTGCATCCTTGTGGCATTCAACACCTGTAGGCTGCTGGTATCAATATGGGAGGCAGCAGAGACCTCTATACCCTCACCCAGTCTGTTCAGGGGTGGAGGAAACCTGCTCTGCCCATCACCAGCCATGCAGGGGCTAAAGAGTGTGGAAGTAGCCCATGTGGCAAAGGATTTATCAGCCTCATTTCTGCTTCTGCTTATGTGTGTCTCCCAAAGGCCATTGCTAGAGTCAAAATGCCCATGTGTTGAGAAATTTCAACTTTTATCTCCTGTTGTTCTTGCTGGAAATAAACATGAGTACTTGGCTAGGTTGGTGTGGTGGGAGAAGAGGGGTTCAGCTCCATTCAGCATCTTTGCCCTGCGTGTGTGGATCTGGGGAACAGAGCAGGTGTTTGGTGGGACATGGGCAAGGGAGAAAACTGAGTGTTACTGCTTGGGGACCTCTGTGTCAGGAATGACTATAAATTGCCTTTGCAGCTCACTAGGAGTTATTTTCAGGGAGGAAACCACTAACCTGTCCCATGGTCCTGGTGGTCCCTGTGGTCCTGGTGCCTGCTTTTGCAAGGAGGGAGTTACAGATCAAAGATGGCTTGCCTGCACCCTGTCTGCAACTGAGACAGGCAGCATGGAAGCTGGTATTGCTCTCCTCTCTTTTCATGTCTCCTCCCTCCTTCGAAGTGGGACACCAAGACACCTTCAAATGAGCTCATGTTGGAATTCTGAAATTTCCAACATGGTATTCCTGATCCAGTGCTAACCTACCTGTTCCAGGGGGTGCCCAAGGGGCCACTAATTATTTTGGTAAGCATGAGGAGTTCCCCAGGTCTGGCTAAAGGGAATGGGCATATCACTGTCACCAAGCATGCTCAGTCAAAACAGCAAGAAAAATTGGCCTTAAATACACCAAATTCAGTATAGTAGTATTTGTAGAGAACAGCCATTATCTTTGTATATTTGACAAAAGTTAATTGTCTCTGTGACAAAATCAGTGTAGTAGTCAGCCTGTCCCTGTATAGGAGGGGAAAAAATTCTTCATTTATAAGCGATTCATTAAGTAGCATTAAAGCTGTCTCTGAAGACAAAATAATCTTTTTAAAGAGGACTCAAGGTAGAGAGAAGGAAGATTAATGCCTCAGCTATTTTTCAATTATGTAAGCCTCCATTTTTTACAGTATACCTGGATTAACTCTTACTGAGCTGTGTGCCCTGGTAGGTAGGGTTGGGAAACGGGTGTTTTGTGCCACTGGACACGCTCAGCAAGGGATGAGGGATGCTCTGCACAGGGCTGCTGTGACAGGCACGGCAGGAGGGTGCCAGGCACTGCCCCTCTCAGCCTTGCTGTTAGCAAAGCTATGACATTTTTGCACAAGGAGTTTATGGTGCTTGAATATTTTGCACTGATTACATTCTGCTTGGTTTTCCTGTTTGCATACATGTACGTACTCTCCCTGGTGTAGTTCAGATACTGAAGTGTTCTCATTTCTGACCCTAATTTAGGTGCCTTCTCCTGCGATCACATTCATGATCCTCACACAATCAAATGAGCCTAAATTCTTCTAACACACCGAGGATACTCTTATTTCAATGGGATTTATGTCAGCAGTTCTGGTAAAGTGTAATTAAAAAGGTCTCATTGATACCTCTACCTTCATTTTTTTCCCTTGCCACGGCTTCCTAGAGTGCTCTCCTTGTCTTAATTGAAGCAGTGAAGAGTCCATTTAGCAGGAAGGTGGGAGGAAGCAGCCTGAATATCATTCATCTAAATCACTCCACTGATGAAAACAGTTGCTCACTACATCTATCATAATTTCTTCTAAGTTTCTTACAGGAGATTAGTTGCTGCAACTATGCAGATGCACACATGCCTGGTAGAGCTCTGCAGACCTTCCCATCTTGGGCAGTCACTCCAGGCTGTGGAAAAAGACTGCTTTTTGCAGGTATAAACTATCCACAAAAAAAAGCGGCCAGATAAAAAGCCATTTTTATGTTTCTCCAGTTGCATTAGTTTCATGAAACATTACACCCCCTTTACCTCACACTGCTGTGTGAGCAAGGCTTTTTTAAGTGTGAGGCCAAAATCTTTTTTGGGCAGCTTCAGTGCTCTTGCCAAGACATTTGTACGTAAGGTACAGTCCTTTGAAGTCACATTCCGGTTCTCCACAGCTGAAACACACCTGAGAGCATCTTAAAAATAGTGCAAAAGCTTCCAGAGAAGAGCAGAGTGAAGGTTAAAGGTGCTGAAAGGATGTATCCGTGAGAGCTGACCTCTCTCCTGTCTGCAGGTAGGTCCTGAACACAGAGCAGCTGGAAGTCCGTGAACAAAATTATTTGGTTTACACAGAGAAAATATTTGCAAAACTATGCAGAATTCAGTGCAGAGTGTCAAAAGGAGGCCAAAAGAAGCGACATGTTAAGCCAAAATGCTGTCTTTAACAATACAAGAATGCAGGATTTTGATAATTTTCTTTAAAACCCTCTCGTTTTTTTTTCAAAATTGAGTGCTCTCCAGTCATGGGGGAAAGGTAAAAAGACATTTAAAGCAGGTTGGCTCAGCAAGGCTCTGAATGCAGATGCAGGGCTGGCTCTTACCCTGGGCCACCAGGCCAGGGCAGACCCTGATGGCTGCTGATCTCAGCTGTGCCTTGCTGCTGCTTGTACTCCGCTGGCAGGGAATGAGCCATCAAAGCCTTTGCGTTTAGCTTTGTTATTGACTCACTTGACCAGGCAGTTGTAAAACCCCCATGAGGGATTGTGACACAACCTTAATGTTTGCTTGGGCACTTTGACCTGCACACAGAGGGGTGGCTTTGGGCAGAAGCCAGAGGAGGTGGTGCTGGATAGCCTCAGCATGCCCCTGCCCTCTGTCCTGCCCATGGCTGGTGCTGACCACCTGTGCTATGAACACAGGCTGAGAGAGCTGGGGTTGTTCACCCTGGAGAAGAGAAAGTTCCAGGGACACCTTAAAGCACCTTCCAGTCCCTAAAGGGGTTGCAAGAGAGCTGGAGAGGGACTTTAGACAAGTGCATGGAGTGATAGAACCAAGAGGGAATGGCTTTAAACTGACAGAGGGCGGGTTTAGATTAGACATAAGGAAGAAATTTTTGGCTGTTGAGGATGGTGAGGCCCTGGCACAGGTTGCCCAGAGCAGCTGTGGATGCCCCATCACTTGAAATGTTCCAGGCCAGGTTGGATGGGGCTCTGAGCAACCTGGTGTTCCTGAAGGTGTCCCTGCCCACGGCACGGGGAATTGGAACTGAGTGATCTTTACAGTCCTCTCCAACACAAACCATTCTACAGTTCTACAGTATCCCTATTTTCTCTTTTCTGATTTTGTTTTCTAAACAAAGCTGAGAGCTCATGTGGTTGTGGTATTGCAGCCACAGTCTGACCACAGTTCTTTGGTCTCTTCTTGCTCGTGCTGGTGTGGAATGAAGCACAGAAGCCCCAGCCACGGGGCTGGGCTGCAGGACGTGTGTATCCCGATTGAGGGAGCTGGGTATCCCGGCTGCGGCAGCTGGGTATCCTGACTGAGCTGGGTATCCTGACTGAGTGAGCTGGGTATCCCGACTCAGTGAGCTGGGTATCCCGACTCAGTGAGCTGGGTATCCCGGCCGAGCGCTGTTTTCCTGCGGCTGAGAAGCGTGCGAGGGGGCTGCTGAAGCTTACATTACTGCTGGGGCTTCTGCAGCGCACACGTTAAAATCGGTTAAAAGTATTAAACCGAAAGTGAATGGTCTTATTCTGGCGTAATTGGTTGAAAAAGTCCCTGTGGGGATGGGTTTGCCTGAGGGGTGGCTGGCTGGGAGCGGAGCCGCGGGGCAGCGGGAAGCAACGGCACCGGGAAAGGCTTCAGCGACTCGAGGTGCGAAACTTCACCTCGAAATCGCTACCTGCCGGCACGTCTGCCCGAGGGCGGGAGCCGGGCGAGGGTCCGGCGGCAGCGGAGGCCGGAGGGGCGCAGGGGCTGCGGGGCGATGGCTCCGAGCGGGGACCCCCGCCCGCCCCCGCCCGCGCTGCCCGGCGCC